>NC_080558.1:42484610-42789462 GCF_030253575.1 Rhododendron vialii | reverse complement strand
AATTTCCTTATACTAACAGGCCTCAACAATAACATTTCCGTCTGAACATATTACCATGATATAAATTTCCTACTCAAAATGCCTTATTGCATAGCACTATAACATGGTTAGTCAAAAGCATTTATTTACCTACTCCCCTTCTTTGAACCAGATACCTCATCTTTGGAATTTCCACCTGCCATCCCGGAATGAATAAAAGGGCCCATATTTTTGTCCACATAAAAGAAAATTACTTATTAATCCATAGTACATGACAATGAAAGAAATATTGCACCAGTAATCATTACAGAAAATGGATGTAAGAAAGGTTGAAAGAAAGTCCTAAAGCGTCACTGACCTTCAGAATCGGTTTTCAGCTTTTCATTGGGATTAATTGTCCCTCCTCTCACAAATGTTTTGGACCCACTATCCCCTTGAAATGACTCCACAAACTCTTGATACAAACGAGCTGTTTCATCTTGTGCTCTCTTCAAAAACAAAACCACATAACAAGATCAATAGCACTGTTTTTTGGTCAACAAATATGTTTGAAAAGGACCTAGAAAAATCCATACCTTTTTCTTAGCCTCCTCCTCTTCTTTGTGTTTTTCATAAGGAGTCTTTTTTCGCGTAATTGAGAAGGAATTCATCTTTCATCAAACTTCTGAAACGGAAAATCACAGACCCATTTCTTTCAATAACCCTATTCAATATCCCAAAGAGTACGAGTCCAAACTCAGACCCATACTTTTGAAGGAACAAAGAAAAGCCCAAGCCCAACACACTAAGTCCACACATAACCCACAGGAATAGGGGCCACAATCCTTGCCTGAGAGAAACAAAAAGCAATTGACTTTGAAGCTAGGATTTTTTTTTCTTGAAAGGCAAAAAAGTTTCATTAATCTTTGAATATGTAACAAAGACTAATAGGACAAGGACAACGGCATCGTATCCCTAACAAAGTATTATGTACCTGTCACAACGAAATTGAGCAACAAAATCCCACCAAAATGTGTTACAAATTCCTCTCTTCAAGCACAACCAAATTTAAAGCATGCCGAACATAATTAGGATCAGTACCATGACCAAAATCAATACTTTTCTTTTTTGTGATAAGTATCTACTATTTCTCTGATTATCAATTGTACTAAACTATGAAGCACGGGTACCGGTACGCAGTACGGGTACCCCAAAAAAATAGGGTACGGGTACGGCACATTTATTTATTATTATTTTTTATAATTTTAATATCCTTGAGTTTTTATGTAAAATGTATAGCTCATGTATAATCACATCATGATATTAGTTATAAAAAAATTATATATATTTCTTTATAAAATACAAAGTTAAAAGAGACCAGGGATCGAAGTGAAACCTTTCAAACATTTAGGGACCAGATTGATTCATGTGTTAAGGTCTAAGGACTGGAGTGTGATAACCCTTTAAATATACGTATGATTCTAGGGTTTTATCGATCGAAGTCAGACTCTCTCTCTTGCCAACCCTCTCTCTATCGCCGACTCTTCGTCTGGCTCTCTCTCTCGCCGTCGATCATCGCTCGCCGTCGATCATCATTCGACGTCTCTCTCTCTCTCGTCGCCATCGATCATCGTCTCGCCGTCGCCAAAGTCTCTCTTCTCCGTACCCATACCAGATCGACAGGTTTCTCTCTCTCTCTCTCTCTCTCTCTCTCTCTCTCTCTCTCTCTCTCTCTCTCTCTCTCTCTCTCTCTCTCTTCTTCTTCGTCAGCTTCTTCTTCTTCGTGTACCCATGCCATACCCTAAACATACGAACGTACCCCATGCGTTTCAGGCGTACCCAGTGCGTAACCGTACCAGGTACGCGTACGCCATTGTTTCTGCCGTACCCGTGCTTCAAAGTTACTAGCAAACACTACAGACACCACATTATACCATGAAGTAAACATTACATCATTTCACTTTAACTGCCACATTAACAGTTCAAAAAATCCACATGGCAAAATGGATTTCATGTAACATTTCATAATCAGAACTTTGAGCAAAATGGAAAAACAATATAGGTTAAGAGACAGTATTCCAGCTCTCAGATAATTCAAATCAACTACAAAATGAACCATGACATCACAATAACTAAACAGAACCAACAACATAAGAAACGTAGACAGCTCTCCTCTAAGTTTGTGTATGAACATGTTCCATTAAATTTTAGTAAAGTTTGGTCATAAATATAATGGTGCACAATTGCACATTTTTCCAGACAATGCTTTTTCAAAAATCAAGGAGGTAACTCTCGAGTTAGGGTCGATGTAGGACATAAGGACATTAGGTGGTTAGGCAAGGAAAAACTACAAATGGATGAGGCTTGCCATAGACTAACAGATGTGGGGCATCGAATCTAGGGAAGGCGCTTTGCCACTCCAAGTGATTGGGACATAAGGCTCGGTTTGTTTTGGTTAGGAGTCTTGCCCATCAAGCTAGCCTCTGCCATAAATTCACCCCTAAGCCTATGTTTGGATGCCATGCCAATAATATAGAATGGATGGGAATTTAACTAGTGATAATTAAAGCAGTGTTCTAAAAGGCGCTAGTCAGGCGGCGACCCAACGCCTAGCCTAGGCGCCGCCTAGCGATTCTGATTTTATATTTTTTAGTTTATTTTAAGACAATATGCGGAAATTATTCCACAGCTGAAGCATCAAGATATGGACTGATTTTTTCCCGCAAGACAGTTGGTATTACAGACACACTGTGGTCAAAATCACATACATACACTGTAAGTTTGTAACACTGATAAACCTACACACGTGCATAGAGAGAAGACGAGAGAGAGAGAGACAGACAGAGAGCGGAGACAAGAGAGAGAGAGAGAGAGAGAGACCAGCAAGCAACGACGACAGGCAAGTTCGGCGGCAGCGACAATTGTTGGCAACGATCGGAGACAGAGAGGCGACGGGCGACGACGATCGCTTTCTCCTTTTCCACGATTGGTAACGAGTTAATTTAGGGCAAAAGAGACTGGATATAAACTTAATAAAAATTACACTGAAGACCCTTTATTATCTTAACACAACACTAAGGCCCTATCTGCCCTGCTCCGCCTAACAAGTCACCTTATAGCATCTCCAGCCTTCACCCATTTTTTTCCTCAAATTTGAATTAAATTTTGGGTAAAAACTCATTTTGGGTTGGCACATCTCCAACCATCAAATCCAAATATATATGCATTTTATTCTTAATGGCATAATCGTAAATAAGGTAAAACAATCAAATCCAAAATGAGGAGACCTGGTACTCTTCTCTCTCCATCTCCGTCTCTCTCTCCCCTAGAATCAAACACAAAAAAAATTTCACACAAAACCCAGAACCGAACACAATCACAAAAGACAACTCTGAAACTCGTTCATCATCATCATCAGATGCCAGAAAAGAAGATGACAACTCTGGGGGACCTAAGAAGGCTTAGAGGTCACAACGCCACCGCCACTTTCTGCATCGCCTCTCAGACTGCCGCCACTGCCGACGAGGTTCTCTCTCCCTCCCCTCTCTTTCTCTCTCTCTCTCTAACTAGCCGTTGGAAAAATGGGTCAAGGCAAAAATTGTCCCAGATTTGGGCAAAGAAATGGGTAAAATCCAAAATGGAAAAGGGTTTGAGTCAAAAATTGGAGAGAGATTTTTGTAATTTTTGCCCCATTTTTAAATTTGAGTCTTAAAATGGGTCAAGGCTGAAGATGCTCTTATGGTACTATATCATGGCAGCGACCCGCTGCTTAGGCGGCCGCCGCCTTTTAGAACACTGAATTAAATACCAAGTAATCAAATGTCTGTCCAAGGCAATTGGTAATCCCATTCAAATGTATGAACGATAACCAGGAACCATTTTTCAAGAAAATTTATTCAACATTCAACATTTTCATTTTGTAACATTGAACGTGAAATTTAAGATTCCCACAAAGGACGTTGTGGATAAAAATTTCTACTTAGATTGGATATTTGAATCGGGATTGGATAGGTCATCAAGAATCACTTCCCTATTCCAAATTGTTCCATATGCAGGAATCATTGGCACCTGGAATCACATACACAGTGCCCCTCAACATTTCTAACATCCAAACTAACCCGAGGGTGAAAAAAAACTTGCACACACCCTTTCTCTCTCTAGATTTTCTCTATCTAGGGACCAATTTAAAACACGGGAGTGCATTCCGGCCACTACCCATGTTCATGTTGACTCAATTACTTGTTGCACAAACTCAAGTACTCTCTCTATCTCTCTCTCTCTCTCTCTCTCTAACACCGGAGTGCATTCCGGCCACTACCCGTGTTCGTCTTGACCAATTTTCTATTCCATGGGATAGAGTGCTTTAATTACGTGGATTTAACTCCCGTATAACAACAAAAACAAAAGCAGAAGATGTCCTGAAAATCAATAACAATCTACAGCGGCAAAAAAAAAAAATACATAAACACTCGAAATTCCTAAAATCTACAGGAAGAAAAGATTATCTTTACAGCTGATTCTTCGGCAGCGACAAATTCTTACTCGAAATCGAAACTCAGTACCACTCGATTTTTAAAGATAGAAAGAGAGTATTTCTTTTCCACTGCAACATGTAATTATGAACATAACAAGCTGTAGAATATAGATTACACGTACGTATATGAATGGCGAAAAGATGAAGAGAAACTCGTGAACGGAGAATGAGCGATTAGGATTAGGAAACGAAATGAGCGCAATCAAAGAACTGTATGTGTCTAAGGGGCTGTTTGATAAAACTGAAAACTGAAAGCTGAAAGCTGAAAAATTAAGTACTGGAAATTGAAAGCTGAAATTTTTAAGCTGAAAAGCTGTTTGATAAATATATTAAGTACTTAATTAAAAAAATAATAAATTAATTTTGTTCCAATTCTCTCTTAATTTACTAACAGTTACAATATACTTTTGGTAATGGTGGAAGAGTGGTGGAGGTAGTGGTGGTGATGGTGGTGGAGTGGTGGAGGTGGAAGGAGTGGTGGTAGGTGTGGTGGTGGTGGAGGAGTGGTGTGGTGGAGTGGTGGTGTAGTGATGGTAGTGGTGGTGGAGTGGCAGTGGTGGTGATGGTTATGATGATGGTGGTGAAGTGGTGGTAGGAGCGGTGAAGTGGCGGTGGTGGTGATGGTTGTGATGATGGTGGTGGCATGAGCGGTAGTGGTGAAGTGGTGGCAGGAGCGGTAGTGGTGGTGTAGTGATGGTAGTGGTGGTGGTGGTGGTGGAGTGGTGGAGCTGATGGTGGTGGTGGTGGTGGAGTGGTGGAGTTGGTGGTGGTGGTGTGATACGCACCTAAGATTGCTTGATCGTGGTGCTTAAGTCCGTTAGTTAGAAGTGCTTTTAGCTTTTATTGTCGTTTTTAGCCGATATTGCTCGTAAGGTAGTTTGTTTAGTGTTTCAGGCAAAACGCCCTTAAAAGGCGTATTTTGAGTCCAAAGCAAACCCCCAAGTTAATTCAAGACTCATTGCTCGGTGGAACTTGTGCCAAAGTGACCAAAGAACGAAGGCGAGGAGCATCGGGCAAGCCAACGGTCGTCGGGTGTCAAGTTTTGGAGGCTGGCCTGAAGATCAGAGATAAGCTCCCCGTATCGATACGGATTTTGGACCGTATCGATACGCGTTTGTTACCTTTCTAAGCAGAGAGTCCCGTATCGATACGGACATAATCTGTATCGATACGGGATTGTTACGGGAGATTGGCCTTTTCAGCTTAACGATGTGGTATCGATACTTTGCTTATTCTGTATCGATACGGAGAGCTTCCGACCAGATATTTTGCTACTTTTTGGACTTTCCATTTATGGAATACTTGCTACTTATAGTATGTTTTTAGATATTTGAGGAGAGAGAAACCCATTGTGTATAAATAGGGGTCTCCTCTCTCCCCTTTGTTATCTAGGTCTTTAATAGCTTTTAATTTTCCTTCATTAATGGTCTTTCAAGCTTTTCATAGTGTAATCTCTTAGAACTCAAGTAAGTAATTCTCGTTTGTTAATTTCTCGTTTATTAAAGTTGTTCCTACGGACTAGATCTTTTATAATATCAAGTTTGTTTTCGTTTTCATCGGTTAAAAGTCATGTCTCGTTTTTATGCTTTCTTTCATGCTTTAGCTATGTGTGAGTAGTTGATAGGCCAAGTCTCGGGGTAATCTTTCCCGAGTACTTAGGTGGTTATTTGGTTCTCAAACCTTCGGGCTTAAAATCTTGGTTTTCGGAATTTCATTAATCTAGCCTTTTTGGTCTAAGCGAGGCGTGTTAACTCCTTGGTATGAAGTTTAGTCAAGCGGTCTTGGCAAGCGACATATTGAGGGCTCGTGGCCCCCTACGTGTTAGATACATTAGCAAAAATAGGTTGATTTAATTCCGGTTAATCACCTCTTTTGATAAACGTAGTCATTAAAGCTAAATCTTCCGGGCGTGAGCACGCGGTCGTGGCTCTCGCCTGAGTTATATTGAGAACCGGTAACGGCTAAAGTCAAGGGTTAGACGATCCCTAGACTTGCCTCCTTTTAGTTTATTAAGCGTTATCCTAGTCTTTTGCCTTGGCAATTTTCATCGTTTCAAAGCAAAACCAAGTTGGCCGTCTTAAACGCCACAATCCACCATATAAAACCTACAATCCGATTAAGCTACATTCGAATTCTCTGTGGGTACGATCCCGGACTTCCGGATATTATGCTACCGACGACCTAGCCCTACGCTTGGGGTATTCAACCTTATATTTGAAGGCGAGGTTTGAAGGCGAAGCATTTTTGGCGCCGTTGCCGAGGACTTCTTTTATAGCTTATTTGGAGGATCGACAAACCATTGTAAGTACTCCGTTTATTTTTCATTTGTGTACTTTGAGCTCGGCTTAGCGGATACCTCTAACCGAGCCACCAATTCGACTTGAGGTTTAACGAAGCTAGTCGAGCATCAATTGCCTTTTACCTTATTTTTATTGTTGCTTCTATAGCCGTGGTGGTGGCATAACCCCACGAGACTGTTTGTGAACGAGGCGGCGGCATAGCCCCTCTAGTCTGCTTTATTGGACTGTGCAGGTTGTATGCTCAATATCTATCGTAGCCCTTTATCGAATCGGCTACATCGATCTGCATCTCGCGAGCCATCACCTCCATTAAGCCCAATGGCAGATCAACCAGCAGCTCGCACTTTGCGCGATTATTTAACGCCAGAAAGAGGTCCACATGTCTCCCCCATAGTCATTCCCACTTGCACTGCCGCCAATGCGTTTGCTTTCAAGCCAGAGTACCATCGGGTTATCCCAGAGTTTCGAGGGCGTGAATTGGAGGATCCTTATGCCCACATTCGGGAATTCGAAACTATCGTTAGCACCTTTGTGACCGGGCCGGGTCAGCTAGATCAAGCTCGCCTGAAGCTATTTCCCTTTTCGCTCAAGGACAAGGCTAAGCAGTGGTTCCATTCTTTGAAGGCCCGCTCCTTGCTCACATGGGGGGAAGTGCAAGATGTGTTCACCACCAAGTTCTTCCTGGTCAGCCGAACCAAGCTCCTCATGGATCAAATTCAGAATTTCAAGCAAAAAGATGGGGAGGTTTTCTACAAGTATTGGGAGCGTTACAAGGATTTGCTTGCAGCTGTCCCACACCACAATTTTCCCATGTATCTTGTGATCAACTATTTCTATTTGGGTTGTGATCGGGAGTCTAAGCAGCTTTTGGATACTATGGGGAGCGGTGACTTTATGGGAAAGGACCCCGACGCCGCTTGGGAATTCTTAGATGCTTTGGCCGAAAGAGCTCAAACTTGGCAATACATTGATCCGGGTGACCAAGCTATGAGAAATCAAGGACCGGGAGGCTCCGGTAAGTTTTCAGTGAATGAGCAGAACGGTTTCGAGACGCGGTTGGATGAGCTATCGTTAAAGTTGGACAGAATGAAGCTAGATTCGGTCCAAGCAAAAGAGAAGAAAGAAGCGACAGAAGTGAAAGAGGTGAAAGAGGTTCGCCAAGTGGAAGAAGTTTGTGTCATTTGCGAGACTACGGGTCATTCGACCGACAACTGTCATACCATCCCCACCCTTCGACAACACTATAATCAACTCCCAGAAGAAGTATGTGCACTGAATCAACGTTGGGATCCATATTCCAACACTTATAATCCGGGGTTGAGATCTAATCCAGCTTTCCGTTGGAGTAACCAGAATGAGGCCGGCTCATCAACTTCTCAAGGTCCTCCTCCTTCTCAGAATCAAACATGGCGCCAATCTCAGTTTCAGGGTCAGCCACGTTTTCCTCCGGCACAATCTCAAGGCCCGCCAGGATTCATACCACCGAGCCAATTCCAAGGGCAAAATCAATTTCAGCAGCAACCAGCCCCACCTCCACGACGTTCTCTGGAGGATACTCTGAATGCATTCTGTCAAATGCAAACGACCACTAATGAGCAAACTACCCAAGCGATGAACGACATAAGGAATCAAGTGGGTAAATTAACAACGGCTATCGGTGTTTTGCAACAAGAGAAAGGAAAACTACCTACCCAACCTCAACCAAACCCTCAAGGCCAACACTTTGCACAAGGCTCTTCGGTGACTTTCCCCGAGCAAGCAAAGGCCATAATATCGTTGAGAAGTGGGAAGACGGTTGATAATGCTCAGGTGGAGCCGCCGGTTGCGCAAATCTTGTTACCTTTTCCAGCACTATTGAAGCCCACAGTGCCAAATGGGGAATCTCCCAAACCGGTTCTTACAGAAGAAGAAAAGGGAAAAGCTAAAGAAGTCGAGGTTCCGCCCGCTTTCACCGTTCCCGCTCCATATCCTAACCGACTTAAGTCGCCTGCCAAGCCAAATTTGAACAGTGATATCTATGAAGTTCTTAAAAAAGTGACGGTTAACCTTCCTTTGCTTGATGCTATTAAACAGGTTCCATCATACGCCAAATTTTTGAAGGAGTTGTGCACTCACAAACGGCAACTCCAAGTGCAGAAGAAGGTGTTCTTGACTGAACAAGTGAGCTCACTCTTCCAATCAACCCTTCCGCCCAAGTATAATGATCCGGGCTGTCCTACGATATCCATCACCATCGGGGGTAAAGTTTGTGAAAAGGCTCTTCTTGATTTGGGGGCAAGTGTAAACCTCCTCCCGTTCTCGGTCTATGAACAACTCGGTTTGGGAGAAATGAAGCCAACTCGGGTGACCTTACAACTAGCCGATCGGAGTATTCGAGTTCCCAAAGGGGTGGTCGAAGATGTTCTTGTTCAAGTTGACCAGTTCGTGTACCCAGTCGATTTCGTAGTTCTTGATACGTGCCCGGTGCCGGCAGCTCAATCGTCCGTCCCAATCATTCTTGGCCGGCCGTTTTTGGCAACATCCGACGCCGTTATTCATTGCCGGGATGGCCGCCTTAACATGAGTTTTGGCAACATGAAGATGCAAGTCAACATGTTCCATATCGGTAGCCAATTGGGAGATGACGAGGATGTGTGCGGAGTAAGCATGGTCGATTCACTTGTTCAAGACCACGTCACTACGTTTATTTGCAAAGATCAGTTGGAACTCGCACTGACTTCTGCCGAGGCCGATTTTCTTGAAGCCCCTGAGGTTGCGTACTTGTGCTCTTTGTTAGATGAGGAAGAGGTGTGTGGTATCACCCCATGGGTCCCCAAATTTGAGGAGCTGCCGTTTATTGAGAAGCGAGCCGTTCCGTCTAGCATGGAACCCCCAGTGCTTGAGTTGAAACCACTACCGGATACCCTCAAGTACGCCTATCTTGGCGACGGCCAAACATACCCGGTAGTAATTTCCTCCGCCCTCACCGAACTTCAGGAATCTCAACTCCTCTCCAAGTTGAGGACACATTCAAAGGCTATTGGATGGTCCATAGCCGATATCAAAGGAATAGATGGATCTCTATGCTCCCATCACATTTACATGGAGGAGGATGTTAAGCCCTCTCGCCAGCCTCAACGACGATTAAACCCGATTATGAAGGATGTGGTGCGCGCCGAAGTTCTGAAATTGTTGGATGTTGGCATTATTTACCCGATAGCGGATTCCAAGTGGGTGAGCCCGATACAAGTGGTGCCAAAGAAGTCTGGGGTGACTGTGGTGAAAAACGACAAGGATGAGCTTATTCCAATGCGTGTTCAGACTGGCTGGAGGGTGTGCATTGATTATCGAAAGCTGAACGCCAGTACCCGAAAGGACCATTTTCCCCTTCCCTTCATCGATCAAATTTTGGAGAGAGTGGCCGGGCACAAGTTCTACTGCTTTTTGGATGGGTACTCCGGTTATAATCAGATTGAGGTGGCCTTGGAAGATCAAGAGAAAACTACTTTCACGTGCCCATTCGGGACCTTTGCGTATCGTCGTATGCCGTTCGGGCTTTGCAACGCCCCCGGTACCTTCTCGCGGTGTATTATGGGTTTATTCAGTGACATGGTGGAGAAAATTATGGAAGTATTCATGGACGACTTCTCAGTTTTTGGTGACTCCTTTGAGGCTTGTCTTACCAATTTGGAGTTAGTATTGGCTCGGTGCGAGGAAAAGAACCTAGTGCTGAATTGGGAGAAATGTCATTTCATGGTGACCGAAGGCATTGTACTCGGCCATATTGTTTCTTCGAAAGGCATCGAAGTGGATCGGGCAAAAATCGATTTGATTGGGAGTCTTCCGACTCCAAAGTGTTTGAAGGATATCCGCTCTTTCTTGGGGCATGCCGGTTTCTATCGGCGGTTTATCAAAGATTTTAGTGCAATTGCCCGGCCTTTATGTCATTTGCTCGCCAAAGATGTGCCGTTCGAGTGGACGCCGAGTTGCGAGACCGCCTTTGCCAAGCTAAAGTCTAGTCTCACCTCTCCACCTATAGTGCGATCGCCGGATTGGGAATTGCCCTTCGAGCTCATGTGTGACGCCAGTGATTACGCCGTTGGAGCTGTTTTGGGCCAAAGGAAAGGGAAAGAGCCGTACGTCATCTACTATGCAAGCAAGACGCTCAATGAGGCTCAAATGAACTATTCCACTACGGAGAAGGAGTTGCTTGCCATAGTCTTTGCGCTGGACAAGTTCCGGTCTTATCTAGTGGGGGCTCCGATTACCGTGTACACCGATCATTCGGCTCTCAAGTACCTTTTCACGAAGCAGGATGCCAAGGCGCGTTTGATTCGGTGGATTTTACTCCTACAAGAGTTTGACCTCACTATTAAAGACAAGAAGGGTGTCGAGAATGTGGTGGCCGATCATTTGTCTCGATTAGAATTCGAAGATCATACATCGCACATTCCTATCGGTGACTCCTTTCCCGATGAGCAGCTGTTCTCCATCACTACGGCTCCATGGTACGCGGATATAGTGAACTACTTAGTCACCGGTCTTATGCCTGGACATTGGAATTTGCAGGAGCAGCGTCGATTTTTGGCCGAGGTGAAACGGTTCTCTTTTGACGACCCGTATTTGTTTAAGTATTGCGCCGACCAACTTGTTCGCCGTTGTGTGCCCGAGTTTGAGCAACATAGTGTTATCCAGTTTTGCCACACGGAGGCTTGTGGCGGCCATTTCTCGTTCAAAAAGACCGCCGCTAAGATTTTACAATGCGGATTCTATTGGCCACAATTGTACAAGGATACGTTTGCTTTCTGCCGGGCATGTGCGCGCTGTCAACTTCTGGGGTGCGTGACGCGACGTAATGAGATGCCGCTTACCCCCATTTTGATCATTGAAGTGTTTGACTGTTGGGGTATCGACTTCATGGGGCCATTTCCTACATCTTGTTGGCTGTTGACTATGTCTCCAAATGGGTGGAAGCCATCCCCACTCGTACTAATGACGCCCAAGTGGTCATTGAATTTCTCCGTGAGTACATTTTGGCGCGCTTTGGTATGCCCAGGGCTATCATTAGTGATCAAGGGTCCCACTTTTGCAACCGATCCATTGCGGCCCTCTTGCGAAAGTATTCCATCATTCACAAAGTCTCAACGGCTTATCACCCGCAAACCAATGGCCAAGCGGAGCTTGCAAATCGAGAGATTAAACATATCTTGGAGAAGACGGTTAATCCTACCCGTAAAGATTGGTCAACTCGCTTGGTCGATGCTTTGTGGGCTTACCGTACTGCGTACAAGACTATCTTGGGAATGTCACCTTATCGGTTAGTTTACGGGAAAGCATGCCACTTGCCAGTCGAGCTTGAGCATAAAGCGTATTGGGCCATTAAGAAACTAAATTTCAACATGGTACAAGCCGGTGCCCGCCGCAAGCTCCAATTGACGGAACTCGAGGAGTTGAGGTACAATGCTTACGATCACTCTAGCACTTACAAATCTAAACTCAAAGCCAAGCATGATAATAAGATTGTGATTAAAAACTTTGCGCCCGGTCAGCAAGTCTTGTTGTATAATTCTCGATTGCACTTGCATCCCGGGAAGTTGCGCTCCCGCTGGGCCGGACCTTATGTTGTCAAAAATGTGTCCCCTCACGGGGCAATAGAAGTAGAGAGCATGCGTAACGGTTCCTCTTTTAAAGTTAACGGTCAGCGGCTTAAGCCTTTCCTTGGTGGCTTTGAAGCTCGCGAGCCCGATGAGGTCTTGGCCGATCCCGTTTACACGGATGGCCCCTCGTTTTAGCTTGTGTTACTCTAATTTGCACGGGGAGCGAAAGCGTAACCGCTGAACTTAACTGTTTGTCGGACCCGGCCCCCGGGTAGGGGGTACCCTCCATTGACTTGGGTATATGTAGCTCCGCACGCCGCTACTAAAAAAAGGATCGTGTGCCCAGCTCCGGTTAGTAAGGGCAATTTTTAATATCAGTGACATAAGGCTTTCGTTAGTTTTTCTGATAGGAGTAATTCACAGTGAACCACTCACGTCTTCCAGATTAGCCCCAACGGGGGCGGTATAGATCTTAGGTTAGGCCTTGATATTCCCGTGCTCCATTACCGCACTTGGCTCTATCTTGTGCCTGCCTGGTTACGATCTTAGGGGACGCTGGACTTCATTGTTTGGCGGAGTCCAGCTGTGACTTGGACGCTCCGAGCTCTGATATTAAATTCTGTATATTTGTACATTTGTAAATATTGCGTTTCTGTTTTGTTCTTATTTTCTCATGTTTCGGGATTTTCTCACCAAAAGATTTCACCAACGCATCATTGTATTGGGCTTTAATTAGTCCTTCTTTGTCGTAGTTTGCCGTTAACGATCCATGCTCACCAGATATGTCCCTATCGGGGGCAATTTAGGTCTTTGGGTGCGGCTTGATATTCCCGGGCTTTGGCCCTAGGCTCTGTCTTGTTTCACTTTGTTTTGATCATAGGGAACGCTGGGCTTAATTGCTTGGCGAGGTCAAGCGGTGAATTTTACTTCGGGCATGATGTAACAACTTTGATGGTCTAGTATAGCCACCCGCGTTTTGCCTACTTGGTGAGACACGGGACGAAAAGTATGACTCGTGAGATTGCGTGAAAATCGGGTGGTGTCTTTTGTTTTTCTTTGTATATATGTTTGTTGGTGCCCGGATAACACGAGCCGGGCGGTTCTAATGTCATTTGTCTCTTAGTAGGTAGTTCGAGCTTAAGTCTTTTGCAGGGTGTACGTGCTACCACACCAGCCTTGGTGGATTGGATCTAACGTCGGAGTGATTGAGGCATTCAGGAGCCCTAAGCATGGGTGCGATTACGTGTCGCGGTTGTTAGTCCAATAAAATTTTGGCCATGATCCTGTGTGACTAGCTGTGGTTCCGTTGGAAGAACCGAAGGAGTCGACCTTGGAAGCCGTTCGGATGACAAACGGAGCCGGTGGCGCAAAAACCTCCAACTTGGTCGAGGTATCCGGGGGTTGACATTCCCCCGTAGGTACGATCTTTTGTTCCTTTTTCCCTACTGTTGTTCTCCATGCTATGAGGGCATAGCATATTTCAAGTTGGGGGGAGGGACATAAATCGGATATTTATGTTTTATGCGTTTTGTTTAAATTTTTCGTTTTTGGTAGATCAATCCTTCCGTTATTACAAGTTAGTGGAATGGATCAACTTAGCACGTGGTCAATAGTTCATTAATTGGCAAGAGTTCTCGTAAATATTTTTGTTAAACTTGTTCTGTCCAACTCGTATGCATGCTAAAGGGCGAGAAATTAAATGTTGAGTGTGTTGTGAGCAGGTTTGACCCATATCCCGTTGATGGTTCTCAGTATATTCTTAGTTAGGTTTTAATCTCATGTCATGCCTAAACGTATTCGTTATCTACTTTAAATCGCTTCGGAATCTATGGCATATGTAAGAAATGATACAAGGCCATCTTCGCTTGATTAAAACCACAAGAGAGTCTCATTGTCCTTTAGAAATAAAGCCTAGTCCACGTCTCACTCTTATCCATAGGAAACCGGATGTTTGGGTGGATGGTTGGAAGTTGGTTTTAAGCTTTGCTGGGGCTGGCTTCAGGTTTACAGGCTCCGGGTGTATTTTAAAAGTGGCTCTGGGCGTCGGCATTGGCTATCGGGTGGCAAAGTTGAACTTCTGGAGATAAGCCGCCCGTATCGATACAGCACGTAAGGCGTATCGATACGCGTTTGTTCGTGGGCAATCAGAAAGACCCGTATCGATACGGATTTTGGACCGTATCGATACGCGTGGGTTAAAGTCGAAATCTGCAGTTATCAAGGTCGGCCTCTTCATCTTCCCAAACCCCATTTTCTCTCACTAACCCTCCATAACCGCCCAAGTTCTTCGAAACCCAACCCCAAAAAAAAACACCAAAATCAACCCCAAAACTCCATAATCTCTCCCCAAAACTCCAAGCTTTCAAGGAATTCCAAAGGTTTTCAAGGATTTCAAGTCAAATCCTACTCGTATTAAGGTAAATCCTCTCTCTCTCTCTCTATGCGCAAAATCTCCCATTGTTCTTCCTCTATATTAACTCCAAACCTTGATTACCCACTATATTGCCATGCATTGCTATTTTGAACCATCTTACCATGTTTCTAAACCCCAACTTCCGAAATCACCCATGAACCCCTGTTTTCGAGATTTTTGAAATTTTGATTGGTTTTAGGACTGGAATTGCATGGCGAAGTTATCATTTGTGTACTTAAGTTTTGAAGCAGAGTCTGTGTAGTACAACTCAGAAGGGTTGTGGACTCTGCCTGGCCGCCTGTTTTTGTTGAAATTTGCACGTTCCTGGCTGCAATTTGGGTTGTTTTCGGTAGTATTTTGTTTCAAGATTTGGGATATTGTTCTGGTTGGTAGGTTTTGCATGCAATGGTGAGAACAAAGACTGTGGTTTCCAAGGGCAAGGCTCCGGCTTCTTCTTCGCAACAAGCGGAGGAGATAGTGCAGGAAATGGAGGAGGAGGAGGAAATGATTGCAAACCCGCAAAAGCGAAGCCGGGCTAAGAGGAGGACGGCGGTTGAAATTCGTGCCGCAGCTCAAAAGAAATGGGAAGAAGGGATTCGGAACCGGGGGTTCAAGAATGAGCGACATGTTGACGTCGACAACCTTGGTATCGAGAATCCGTTTGTTCGTCGCATCCGCGACCAAGGTTTGTCTTACTACCTGGCCCCTAACCCTAGTTACAACAAAGAGCTTGTCGTAGAATTTTACAAAAACATGAAAATTCCGCCTGAGGAGGATGAGAAGAAGGATGATGCCAAGGTAACATCAAAAATTGGGAAGATTACTATCGAGGTGACTTCAGGGTTTATTGCACGGGTTTTGAATTACCGCCAACCACCCGCGGATGATGTGAATTATCCCGATGAGGAGTATATGGCGGATGAGACCGTTGTTCAGGAATTGTACAAAAATCCTAGGGAGGCAAGTCTCCCTCATGTGCCGGGAAGGTTTAAGGAGGTATATCGGCTTGTCAATCAGCTAGTGCATCACAATTTCAATCCGAGGGGTACGGAGAACAAGCCGGATAGCTACGAAGGGGGGATGATTCACGCGTTCATGAATCCGAATGTGGTATGTGACTGGGCAAAGGTTATATTTCAGGAGATGATTGATTTCAAAGCCAAGGCCCCAACCAACTCTAGGTTGCCTTTTCCATGTTTGGTGACCGTTATGTGTCTGGCTCAGAAGGTTCCCGCTTCCAAGTTTCCGGAGCGTGAAAAGCTCAATCTGGGGGATATTAACAGTTCCATACTCACCCGGAGTATCTCTCAGTCCCGACCTACTGCTGCTGCTGCCCCACGTGGGGAGTACTTGACTACTTTGCCACCAAAGGGTGCAAAGTCGGCTGCTTGGAACAAATTGCTGTTTTGCCAAGGGGTGGCCACTATGGGATGCCTGAAGAAACTGAAAAAGGAGACCCGAGCCAATGCAAGGAGGCAGCGGAAGATTGATCATAAGTTAGACTGGGTTCTGAGCCAAGGAGTGGGGCAAGCCAGTGAGCAATATGTGCCACCGCCCGAGGAGCCTGATGAGGACAGCGATGATTTTGCTGGGGATGAGCCGGTGTTTGTGGATGACGAGTAGAGTCGGTGGAGTAGTTGGAAATCCCTCAACTTGGTCGGGGTGCTTGGTGGTTGACAGCCCACCTTTTATCTTTTATTTCGTTGTTTTTAGTTTAGTTTGGTTTAGTTAACTCTGACTTAATAGTTTAGTAAGTTTTTGTTGAGGCCGGCATGTGGCCTATGACTTGGTAGTTGGAGTTGGAGGCGGCCAAGGGTAGTTGAACCAAGCTAGTATATGGCCGCTATCCTTTTTTGCTAACCGTTCTTTGATTTAAAACCAAGGTCAATATATGCTATAAAGCCCTTAGTAGATCTTTAATATGCCTTGATTCCATTTCGATTTATTGCCTGATAGCTAGTATATTTAGTTTGTGGCATGCTTTCTTTCGGCAATTCAGTTTTCAATCGTTTAGTCGTAAGTTCTGTTTAATGGTGCTCTCCACTTATAAGGCATGGTATTTTTGTTCCCCGTGCCTAATTCGAGCACTTTTCTTATGGGATATGGTTACATTGGTTGGAATTGGTTAAGTTATAGCTTCGTATCCGTCTTTTGTCTTTTGGCGCTCGTTTTGGATACTTGATTATAACTTGCTCAATATTTAGTTGATCGCTCAATTGTTGGCTGCGAGTTGTTTTGGAATAATTAAGTTGTTTTAACTCTTGCCAATTAGTTGCAGTTTGAGTAGGTGCCAAGTAGCTCTGTCGGAAGGATGGTCTGGCGTTCTTTATTTTCCTTTAGTTCCTATTTTGTTGCTAGGGACTAGCAACGCTCAAGTTGGGGGTGTGATACGCACCTAAGATTGCTTGATCGTGGTGCTTAAGTCCGTTAGTTAAAAGTGCTTTTAGCTTTTATTGTCGTTTTTAGCCGATATTGCTCGTAAGGTAGTTTGTTTAGTGTTTCAGGCAAAACGCCCTTAAAAGGCGTATTTTGAGTCCAAAGCAAACCCCCAAGTTAATTCAAGACTCATTGCTCGGTGGAACTTGTGCCAAAGTGACCAAAGAACGAAGGCGAGGAGCATCGGGCAAGCCAACGGTCGTCGGGTGTCAAGTTTTGGAGGCTGGCCTGAAGATCAGAGATAAGCTCCCCGTATCGATACGGATTTTGGACCGTATCGATACGCGTTTGTTACCTTTCTAAGCAGAGAGTCCCGTATCGATACGGACATAATCTGTATCGATACGGGATTGTTACGGGAGATTGGCCTTTTCAGCTTAACGATGTGGTATCGATACTTTGCTTATTCTGTATCGATACGGAGAGCTTCCGACCAGATATTTTGCTACTTTTTGGACTTTCCATTTATGGAATACTTGCTACTTATAGTATGTTTTTAGATATTTGAGGAGAGAGAAACCCATTGTGTATAAATAGGGGTCTCCTCTCTCCCCTTTGTTATCTAGGTCTTTAATAGCTTTTAATTTTCCTCCATTAATGGTCTTTCAAGCTTTTCATAGTGTAATCTCTTAGAACTCAAGTAAGTAATTCTCGTTTGTTAATTTCTCGTTTATTAAAGTTGTTCCTACGGACTAGATCTTTTATAATATCAAGTTTGTTTTCGTTTTCATCGGTTAAAAGTCATGTCTCGTTTTTATGCTTTCTTTCATGCTTTAGCTATGTGTGAGTAGTTGATAGGCCAAGTCTCGGGGTAATCTTTCCCGAGTACTTAGGTGGTTATTTGGTTCTCAAACCTTCGGGCTTAAAATCTTGGTTTTCGGAATTTCATTAATCTAGCCTTTTTGGTCTAAGCGAGGCGTGTTAACTCCTTGGTATGAAGTTTAGTCAAGCGGTCTTGGCAAGCGACATATTGAGGGCTCGTGGCCCCCTACGTGTTAGATACATTAGCAAAAATAGGTTGATTTAATTCCGGTTAATCACCTCTTTTGATAAACGTAGTCATTAAAGCTAAATCTTCCGGGCGTGAGCACGCGGTCGTGGCTCTCGCCTGAGTTATATTGAGAACCGGTAACGGCTAAAGTCAAGGGTTAGACGATCCCTAGACTTGCCTCCTTTTAGTTTATTAAGCGTTATCCTAGTCTTTTGCCTTGGCAATTTTCATCGTTTCAAAGCAAAACCAAGTTGGCCGTCTTAAACGCCACAATCCACCATATAAAACCTACAATCCGATTAAGCTACATTCGAATTCTCTGTGGGTACGATCCCGGACTTCCGGATATTATGCTACCGACGACCTAGCCCTACGCTTGGGGTATTCAACCTTATATTTGAAGGCGAGGTTTGAAGGCGAAGCATGGTGGTAGTGGAGGAAGTGGTGGTGGTGGTGGAGGTGGTGATAGTGGTGGTGGTGGAGTGGTGGAGGTGTTGGTGGGAGTGGTTATGGTGGTGGTATGATGGTTGAATGTAAGTACATAAAAATTCAGTCACAATTAAGTAGCTCAAAGCTACTTAATTTTTTTCAACTTTTTGACCTATATTTTAAGTGGTACTTAATTTGTTAAGCAATGTAAAATGTGATTATCAAACCTACCGAATCACTTATTACTTAATTGATTCAGTTTTAAATGCTGAATTTAGGTTATCAAACGAGCCCTAACCCTAGCACCACTCTTCGGTTTTCCAAAAGGATTTGGAGTTTTCAAAAGGGTGGTTTATTATGGCCTTAATAAAAGTCCGGTTCAAATGCGGTCTGACCGCCCTCCGGTTCGATTGCTATTTTACTGCTTTGTATGGTCTCATACTCGGAATTAACCCTTTTCGGAAGGTATCTAAGTATCAATATACTATAGAAATATTGTTGAAGCCAAAAGCTAGCCTTTTAACTCTTAATCCTACATTCCTAAAATTTTGATTTATTCTTATTTATAAAAATTGAGAGCTAGAAAACGGGAGATTATGCTATCAGTGAGAGAGAACGTGGGGAGAGAGAGGATGTGGATGGGTGGAGAGAGAGAGAGGGGTTGGGCTGAAACAACCGTGCTACTTGCACATGCATTTTTACACAGATTTTGCACATATATTTTTATGGGGCCCACCTCATGTTCCGCCAATATGATCCGAACCACTCATTATTTTTAAAATAATTTTTTAAGAGCTTCTGTAAAAAATCAACTTGATAGAATATCGGTAAGGGCTTTTTTATTGGTAAATAAATAGCATGGCGAATCAGGTTCTTAATAGGGTTAAAGTAATTTTTGATAAATAATAAGAAAAAAAGAACTTTATTGCATATTTATTTACCAATAAAAAAAAGAAAGAGTTAAAAGTAATTTTTGAATGTAAAAAGTAAAAATAAATAAAAAGTTAATACCTTCCGTTAGCTCCATCCGTTAGGACTAGACAGAATTTGACGGCAGGGGCCTAATTGCTAACAAAATGCTAAGTTTAGGTATTTTTTTGTCAATAGTAAAAGTTCAGGTGTTTTTTTGCAAGTTATCAGAAAGTTCAGGGACTTTTTTGAAATTTTCCCTTATTTCTTGGTATCTCGATATGTTAGATATGTGCGGATATGTGTTAGATACGCTTGGATACATTTTGGATACGCGTGAGGGTAAATGTATGGGTTAAAATTGCAAGTAAGACTATATTTTCTTTTCCCTCCACCAATCGGCACCAGAAACACACTGACGATATCCTCTCTCTCGAGAACCTTGTAAGTCTCTTGTCTTTCTCTCTCTTGTCTCTCATCTATCATCTCTCTCTCTCTCTCATGTATGGAAATATATATATATATTAGTCCCCTTCTTATAAGGACTATTTTATTTTAATAAAATGCGGACCTCCATTTTCCAATCAAATTTTGATGATTGGAGCCGCTCAATGTGTTCAGAACGTGATTTTTAAGGTACCCGCGAGAAATCAGCAAAAAAAAAAGACCGGGAAGGGCTTCATCCGAGTAATTTTTGTTTGTTTTTTATCTAACGGTTCAAATAAAAAATACTCAAATCAAGCCATTTTCGGTCAATTTTTTTGCCAATTTCTCGCGAGTACCCTTAAAATCACGTTTTGATCACATTGAGCGGCTCGGATCATCGATATCAGATCGGAAAAGGCGAGAAATGGGAGGTCCGCATATAAGGTCCTTATTTTAAGGTCCCTACTTGAAGATTTCTGTATATATATAACTATATGTAAATATCTCTCTCAGTATGTGAAATAGTGAACTTGTGTAATGGAAAACCTTAATCATTAATGAAATTTTATGAATCTCTCTCGGTATGTGAAATAGTGAACTTGTGTAATGGAAAACCTTAATCATTAATGAAATTTTATGAATTAAAAATTATATAGTATATAATATATTTTTTATTTACTTTTATATTCAACATATCCCCCAACGTATAGTATCATTCTTTTTGGAAAAATCATGTATCCGCGTATCCGTATCGTATCGTATCCATATCCCGTATCCATATCCGTGCTTCTTAGGAGGCCGCAAATACGTATGTATCTATGAACACGGATGTAGGGGTGGGCTTATGGGGGGCCAAGGCCACCCCCTATTTGGAAAATTCTACAATTATATAGTACATTTTTTTTATTTGTTAAGAGCACCTGGATATTATGTTTTGTATTGGGCATTATTCGGATATTTAAATGTTTCCGACTCCTGAAACCTTGAAATTTCAAAGTATACGTTTGTATGATGCTATTATGAGCTGGCACCCATACTGTAGGAGCTCTTCTCGTACTCTTACCCTGCCTGTGACTATTGTTCCTCTTCTTATCTCGTTTTGTCAGACATATACTCAAGCGCGTTAGGCATCTATCCTGGATATGCAAAGATAAGCATACCAATGCATATCAGTCATTCTTCTGGGGAAAAAAAAAATGCACTGCTGATCGTCATATAGATTACGCGTGAGTTGATTTTCTCGTATCATTAATGTTTGTACCATTCACCAGCCAATATATATGGTTTTCATTGCAATGGTTTCTGTCGAACGTGATACAAGGAGTTCAAATACAGTTTGTATCCATCTTACTACACATTGTTTACACTTCGCATAGTATCGATTAAGGAGTAGAAAGTACTGCTCAAAAGCCTTGTATGCAACCCCGTGTTCAGGGCCGGCCCAAAGGTTTTGAGTGCCCAAGACGAAATTAAAAAAAGTGTGCCCCTAATACTCGGATCCCACTGTAAGACTTCTGAATGAGAATGCTCTGTTCCTAAGCTAAGAGGCAGAGAAGAACTCAAACATTCTCTTCCACGGTGATCCCAGCCATATTTTTTCTTTGTGAATTCGTTGTCGAAACCATGTCAATTTTGCTTTCGTTCAACACCAGATTTACGCTTTGTTTGGATAGCTGGCAAATAGCTAAACATACCTTGCAAATTAAAAGTCCCAGAGAAAAATGAGAATCTTTGTTGACATTGGTGTTTCTGAATTAAGTCCAGTTGTTGAATGTATCAAGTAATTTCTACAGATTCATATCATATCCTTCAAGTCTTGAACAAAAGTTCAGGGTTTGCAAAGCTCTGTTTTTTTCCTTGATTCTTTAGAGGCAATGCAATTTGAGTCAAACATAAAAAAAAAAAACAAGAAGGATATTTTCCCCAATTCCAACACAACGCAAATCCCCAAAACTGAAACAATTAAACTACAGTAACATCAGAAAAACTATGGGAACAATATCTGTGGATACACAAACTAATACACCAATATATGTACGTAGATTTCTCTGATCCCAAATACAAAAGTTATGATAAAAAAAAATGCAAAACAGAGGAACCCCAATCGCTGCCATCTTCACCAAAGCTAAACATATTGAGGAATGAGGACCCAACCTCGACTTTTGTCACTCTGCTCAACAATCCCTAGAAAAGCACCAGAGAGAGAGAGAGAGAGAGAGAGAGAAGCACTGGTAAGAAAATGGGTGCATTGAGGGCAAGGATTGGCGAGAGATAGGCCGCGGCGGTGGGAGGGCGAGAGAACGGCGGAAATGACAGATTCGTTGAAATGGGGGTGGGCGTTTGATGGTGGCGGGATTGGGTGTCGGTGGTGGTGATGAAGATGGGAAGCAGACCATTCGATAGGGAGAGAAATATTTTGGAGAGAGAGAGAGAGACAAGAGGGGAGGGGGAAGGTAATTCTCTTTGCGCGCCCCCCTGACACCACCCCCCTGCGCGACCCCACCCCCCAGACCAAAATACCCCCGGGCAGTTCACCCAGCCCACGGCATTTTCTTTTCTTTTTTTATTTACTTAATAACTTTTATATCTTTTTTCATTTTTATTTATTTAATATTATTTAAGTGTTCCAATTTTCAATCCGATTGAATCGATGCAAAGATCTTGTTTTTTTTTATCATTTTGTCTTCAGTGATCATAATGAATTTTTTGCTCGAAGGCCTTTCAACAAATACCCTAAGACTTATTATTTAGTTTCAGGTCTCTCTTAGGGTGCTCGTTGAAAGGCTTTAGAGCCAAAAATTCATTACGACTATTTAGGATGAAATGATAAGAAAAATAAGATCTTCGCACCGGTTCAAACGAATTAAAAATAGGAACACTTATTTTTTTACTCTTTATATGTATTTTTAAATTATTTAATATTATACCCGCCAATAATTCAACCCACGGCATTTTCTTATTTTATTTCTTATTTATTTACTTAATACCTTTTATATCTTTTTTCATTTTTATTTATTTAATATTATTTAAGTGTTTCAATTTTCAATCTGGTTGAATCGGTGCAAAGATCTTATTTTTTTTATCATTTTATCTTCAATAGTCATAATGAATTTTTAGCTCTAAGACCGTTCAACAAGTATCCTAAGGTTCTTTATTTACTTTCAGGTCTCTCTTAGGGTGCTCATTGAAAAGTCTTAGAGCCAAAAATTTATTACAACCATTTATGATGAAATGATAAGAAAAATAAGATCATTGCAGCGGTTCAAACGAATTAAAAATCAGAACACTTATTTTTTTACTCTTTATATGTATTTTTAAATTATTTAATATTATATACGTAAGTAATCAACCTATTTTTTATTTCTCATTTATTTACTTAATATTATTTATTTAATATTATTTAAGTGTTCTAATTTTCAATCCGGTTGAATCGGTGCAAAGATCTTATTTTTTTTTATCATTTTATCTTCAATAGTCATAATGAATTTTTAGCTCTAAGACCGTTCAACAAGTATCCTAAGGTTCCTTATTTAGTTACAGGTCTCTCTTAGGGTGCTCATTGAAATGCCTTAGAGTCAAAAATTTATTACGACCATTTAGGATGAAATGATAAGAAAAATAAGATTTTCGCACCGGTTCAAATGAATTAAAAATCGGAACACTTATTTTTTTACTCTTTATATGTATTTTCAAATTATTTAATATTATATACGTGAATAAATTTTTTTATGTTATTGAAATTTTACTCTTATTTTTTTACTCTTATTAAAATTTTATAATTCTTTTATGTTATTGAATTCATTAATTTTGTTTTTATTTATATCTTTTATCTATTTTATTTCTAACCACTTGTTCAGATTTCTTTTTATCTTCAACTATAACCACTCATTTAAATTTTCTTTTTATCTTCAATTACAACCACACATTCAATAAAACAAAAAACTAGTAAAAGTAAAACAAAAAAAATAGTAAAAGTTAAAAGTTAAAAAAAAACAAAAACAGTAATTAAAGTCTTTGAAAAGAAAAAAAACTAGTAAAAGTTAAAAAAAACTAAACCGGTAATTAAAGTATTTTAAAAGTATAAAAAATTAGTAAAAGTAAAAAAAAAAATAGTAATTATTTACTTTTAAAAAACAAAAAAAAAACTAATCAAAGTAAAAAGAAAAAAAATCGAAAAAGGAGGGGAGGAGGGGCAAAGGGGGGAAAGGTGGTGGGGCCGGGGGAGGGGGTGTGTCAGGGGGGGTGCGAGAAGAGGCTCTCGGAGGGAAGGAAGAGGATGAAGATTTTGGAAGTAAAATTGGTGCGTGGGCCCTCAAATTTCAAAATCCCCAATTTTTTTGAATTTTCACTAAATGTTGATGAGTGTGGCTTTGGTTTTTTT
The DNA here is from genome assembly GCF_030253575.1 of Rhododendron vialii. Taxonomy (NCBI): domain Eukaryota; kingdom Viridiplantae; phylum Streptophyta; class Magnoliopsida; order Ericales; family Ericaceae; genus Rhododendron; species Rhododendron vialii. The sequence continues at coordinate 42,765,109 of NC_080558.1, read as the reverse complement.
TTTAAAATGGACCAATTAGTTCTTTGATTTACAAAAATGCCATCGAGTTTTTGGGTTATTTGAGTTTTTGGGTCTTTATTTGCATGTTGGATTGACATTTTTTTTAATGATATTGGGCTAAAAAGAGTCCTAGTTAAACCCAAACACTAAAAAAATTGGAGTGCCCAAAAAATTGGACATTTTTAGGATGCCCAAGGCCCAGGCCTCTTGGGCCTTGGGGTTGGGCCGGCCTTGCCCGTGTTGAAAATTTGCCAGAAGATGTTAAAATTTTTCTCTCTTTTTTTTCATCACCATAGAGCCAACTTGCAGGTATATTCATGTTGTGGTATCATACAAAATATCCTTGTTGGTGTCCTCTGAAATCTAATGCGGTGAACGACAGAGTGGAGGTGAATTCAAGCATATGGTTGATATTGAGCACGCTTACATTCAAAGTGTGAGATGCAGTAGTTACGCTTACCCTTCCTTTTCGGGATTAGTCAGTAACTGCAAAAAAGGAACTAACGATGTTCCTAAAAGACTTGAAGCAAAATACAAAGAAACTAAAAAATATGACAAGTGCAATGATTATGTTTCCTTAATAAGTAGAAATTTCAAAAGGACCAACATATATGGATGGAGGGAGTTGTATCCAAACTCAGTGGCTATGTGAGGCAAAGTCACTTACTCCTCCGTATGCATGGTTAACATGGTTAAGCAAGCTGCTAAAATTTTGCAATGATCAAATGAATAGTCGTATTTGGCGTTTGGTTTAACCATCTTCTAGATTTTGGCCATACCAACTCAGACTTGCAAATGCATTTAAGATTCGTCGCAAACTTTTTTTCACGAAATGCTAAACGTAGCAACCTCTTCTCCGCTGCCAGAAATGCTATTTCTTTTCATTATGAAATTTAACTTCAAATAGCATTAGTGAGAGAGAGAAAGAGAATAAAAATCGATATTGCCACCATGTACCAATCTTGGCACAATGCCTTGCCAAAATTCGGCATGAGAATTAGAGCAACAAAAAGATAAGGAGGAATGATGGTTTTCTCTTCCAACTATCGCATAGAGTTTAGTTGATATATTTCTTTAATCTTTACTAACTTAGTAAATTTTCCAGTTCATCTGTATTTTAGACAAAGTTTGCATCAGTCAATGCCAGAACAACAGAGGTTGGGGAAGTTCCATTAACTTCTTTTCTAGTAATTTAGGATGTCCAGCCAACTTACGTGTACCTCTACTAATATCCGGGGGACCAAGCCAACATCTTTCACTAGCGAAGTTTCTGATTAAAGCTGGAGCAAAGCCTCACAAGGTCAGGGATGTTCCAATCACTTTCACCTGTCCTATTTTAAACATAGAGTCACTCTCGATTTTGGGTCCATTGACGCCGGCCATTTATCTTGGTTTTTCAGCTTTCTTTAGCCGTTACTGCCTACAATTGCCATGCTAATGAATGTGTGTAGAACATATGGAAATTGAATCCCATCTGTATCTGGCTTCCTGAGATTGTTTTATACTTTCCAAACAAACTGAATGTATTTTGCTTCAAATATCCATGGTAAACAAGTACAAACAAACAGGTACAAATAAGACTAGCTCTCTCAATAGTCTGCTACAAGGCATAAGCATGCCCAGAAATCCGATTTTACCACAACCCAAGAGAAAATCTAAATTTGAGACATAGGAAATGAACGACTCTCGATCGATCTTATTCATTTGTTTATCAAATCACGAGGACTACAAAATGAATTCCATCAATTTACTGCTTCTGCGAAGCTAAGGAACGCATGTAGTTGACACTGGCAGTGAAGTAGTCAACCAACTTTTCTCTTGGGGGCAAGGCTTCTTTGATCAGTGGAATCTTGATGAAGTTTTGAGACCACTCATGGAGGGAAGGGAATTTCTCGGCGTCAAGTAGTTTCATCTCTCCAACTTGTTCCATTACTCCAAGCCAAAGAGGGATCCAACCAACTGCTAAATCCAGAAAGCCTATCTTTTCGCCGCCGAAAAACGTTTTCCCTTCTATTTGTTCCTCAAGAAATGATAGTGATTCTCTTGCAGACTCTATAGCCTTCTCCTTTTCTTCTCCTTCAGCTTTGCAAGCATCAAATGCACCGAAGATACACTGGAGTCGAGAAAGTAGAAAAAATCACAATTAGTTTTGGTTGGTGTAGCCTTCTTGGCATGTTTGGTCTCGCGTGGCGTTTGCCATTGTGACATTGGCCTGTCTAATCTTTGTTTACGTTTTTCAAAGGTTAACCAAGAGATAAAAAACTTGCATAACCTATATGAGGACTGACTATCAGTCTAGATTTATTTTCACAAATATCAGTGAGCAGGTCCAGACACACATGTCTGGAACCGTCCAATGTGTGTGGGCTCCATGTCTACTGTGTGGAACCACGTGCATCAGACGACTACAGACACATTTGTTTCCGCATCTGTGAAGAGCCGTCTGTGTCCGTAGCATTGCTCTAATTTTCAAAGAAACTTTTTCGCAAATTACTTTTCAAGTAAAAGTACTTCATTTTCTTTCATCACCATTAGGGAGAGGTAAAGGGAAAAAAATTTGTGCACTTAAACAGAAGGACATCTTCTTAACTTACTCAAATAATTAGAGCATGATGCTATGGTGTCGCCGGTCATTTTGGGGACACCGTAATTTTTGGCATAACTTTACCATTATGAGTATAATTAAAACTCATTACAAGCATAACAGAACCCAAACAAGACATAACCAAGAAATATCCAAAAAACTAACCAAGGCGTAACCAAACCCAACTAAGGCATAACAAACAAGTTATGCCTTGCTATGGTTCTGGTTATGCTTTGCTATGGTTCTGTTATGCTTGTAATAGATTTTGGTTATGCTCATAATGGTTTTGTTATGCCAAAAGTTACGGTGTCCCCAAAATGACCGGGGACACCGAAGTCATTCCCATGAGAAAAAAGAGTGGATTTGGAGAAAAAGTGAATGATCCAAATTGTACTAGTAAGACAGTCGTGGAAGCCTAAGATAATTTAGGCCGATTAACGAATACTTGGCGAATATTGATAGGCATTGCAAGTCCTAACAATAATCGCAATCAATTTGAATTAACTGAGTCTATATACATGGCTCTATTACACCATGGTAGGGAATTTGAAACCGATATTCGTACCTTGTCATCGCTGAATTTAGCCCAGAAACGAGCCGTGCTTCTCTCATACGGATCTTCAGGCAACAGAGGATTCTGTTTCCAGGTATCATCAATGTACTCGAGGATAACGAGGGACTCGGCAACAGCCCTGCCGCCGTGGAGAATCACCGGGACCTTCTTGTGCACCGGGTTGTGCTTCAGAAGCAAGGGACTCTTGTTGCGCACGTCTTCTTGTATGTACTCGTATTCCACCCCTTTCAGCTTGATAGCCCACTCCACTCTGGTGCAAAAAAGGCTCGTGGTTGCGCCAATCACCTTCACTTCTCCCATAATTGTTTTGCCAAGTTCCAGCTGTGGTGCAGGATTGAGAGGGCCTGTAGGCTTCTTGTGTTGCGGAATTTAATAGAGAGATGTCTTGTGCGGCGGGCTTCGAGGGATCCAATCGCAACCCAATGATCGTTGATGGATGAATATGATGAGCTTTCAAGGACGCTGAATATTTAAATTATAGTTTTAAGATCTAAGCGCTTTCTTGGAAAGCACAATTTTTGACTTTCTTGGAAAGCCGATCTGGGCACTTTCTTGGAAGTAAATTGCTTTTCCCACCCCCCCTGACACCACACCCCTCCCGGTCCCACATCTTTTTTCCTCTTTTACCCTTCCTCAGCCCTTTTAATTACCTCTCTCCGCCATTTTAATTGGTCTGGGCTCTGCTAGCCCCAAACGGCGACGTTTGGGTTAAAAAAAAATTCTCACCATCAATTTGCAATCCTATGGAGCAAAAACGTAATTATGAGAGCATTAGAGACAAAATTTGATTATGTCTCTTTAGAATAATATGATCAAAATAAAAAGATCTTCACACCTATTCAAACGCATTAAAAATTGAAGTACTTAATTTTTTAATTATATTTTTTAATATATAAACGGTCTAAAAAAATTAATTGCTCAAATTTTCCATCCGTTTGAATCGGTGCAAAGATCTTGTTATTCTTATTATATTGACAAGATCTTTGCACCCTTTCAAACGGAGCGAAAATTTAAGCACTTAATTTTTTTAGACCTTTTATATATATTAAAAAATATGGTTAAAAAATTAAGTGCTTCAATTTTTAATGCGTTTGAACGGGTGTGAAGATTTTTTTATTCTGATTATATTATTTTAATTTATTTCTTTATTTAATTACTCATATCTTTTTAAGGCCTTTCAACAAAACACCCTAAGACTTATTTTTTAGTTCTAAGACTCTCTTAGGATGTCCATTGAAAGGCTTTGGAACCAAAAATTTATTACGACCATTTAGGATGAAATGATCAGAAAAAATAGCATCTTTGTACTGATTCAAACGGATTGAAAATTGAAATACTTATTTTCGTAACTATATTTTTTAATCTATAAAGGACAAAAAAAGAAAAAAAAAACAGTCGTATAAACATGATCAATTGAAACATTTTTTTTTTCTTAATTACTTTACAAAGCCTAAAATTAGACTCGAACCTATTAAGAGAAAAAAAAATTCAAACTAGAAAGAAAGAAAATGAAAAAAAAAATTAAACTGGAAAGAAAAGGAAAAGAAAGAAAGAAAGAAAGAAACTGTAAAGAAAGAAAGAAGAAAAAGAAGAAAGAGAGAGAGAGAGAGAGAGAGAAAGGGGCGGGGTAATTCCGGAAAAGGGGTGGTGGGGCCGGGAGGGGTGTGTGTCAGGGGAGGGGGGAATAGCAGCTCTCTCTTGGAAAGCATATTTATTAATATGATGCTTGCTTGTTAATGGATAAAATATAGCTACATAAATAGAAGAATACAAAGTATTGAAGACCACTGAAGGAGGGCATTCCCCCTTTGAAGAATAAGAACCGGCTAAAAAAGCTTACGGAAATCCTATGTAGCACGGACACGGATACAAACATGAGGATACGAAAATTCTAAAAAAATGGAGATACGGATACGGCGGGGGACACTCCACTCTCTTGGAAAGCACTTCTTCTTTTTTTTACTTAATGTACCTGAAGAATGCTGGTGGAGCTTAAGGTTGAGAATGTTGAAAACTTAGACATTAGAATAGTCCAAGGATTGGTCAAATTCAATGAATGGTTGTTACATGAATTGCTTGGAGATTGAGACCAATCTCAAGCTGACTTCTTCGCTTCACAACTCAGTATTGTTCTTCCACTAAGAATTTTTAGGACTTTTTTTTTTTAGTTTTGTCCTTATTCAAATTTTTTCCGCATTTGTTAGTTTAGCGCCTCACTTTTTTGGTTTTCCAATTCGTCTCGTCAAGATGAATAGGAAAAGTAAAAAATTATGACTTTTACCTAAATATTTTGAGAAATAACCTCTTTTCAGCCAAAATAAATAAATAAAAGTTGGCTTTTTTTGGTTTAAAATTAGATATTTTCAAAAATATTTGGGTAAAAATAATTTTTTTTACTTTACTTTTACGACCCTTCTTGTCGAGATGAATCAATAATTCAAAAAAGTTTGGTGCAAAACTAACGATTGTATTTTTTTAATAAGGACGAAATCTCCAAAAAGTGCTAAAAGTTAGGCAGAACGGGGTCTAAATATATGTAATCAATCGACGAAATAATACAAGTGTAGCAAAAAGATGTAGTACATCTCTGTGTCGTGCTTTTGTTTGTGTTTTTGTTGAATATTCCTTGCATGGTTGCATTCGGGGTGATATTTTGGGTCAAATCCATAGCAGTTTTTCCCTTCCCAACTCTGCCTCCAACCTTACATCCTTATTGCCTAGCTTCCATTGCAATTAGAAAAAGAACCTTCTGCCTTCAGAAATTTATCAGAAAAGTTCATTTTCTTCATCCTTGGGCAACAAAATCAACGACTGCAGGTAAAGCATTGATGATTTCGGGTAAAGCGTGTTACTGATTGAGGCTATTGTATTTTTAGTGCGTTCTAAATTTTAGAGGGATTAGGGATATGCCGTTTGGGTTTCTAGCAGATTTTTAGCCGTCTCTTAGTTCGCAAGAAGGTAAGCCGTCCATCAGTTATCTACAATTACTGCATATGCTCATGGAAACATTAGTCATGTCAGTGAAAAATGAAGAACACTCATAAGAAGAATATCACTGTTTATATTCATTCCATCAGCAATACCTGTGAAAGAAGTGTCCCACAGATTGTAAACAAGCAATTGATTCAGAGGTGCAGATTATTTATTTCCTCCATGATTGTTTATTACAGTGGTTGGTGATAAGTTGCATTTCAAGCAAAAGCGACGTACCTTGAGCATTTGCCAATATTCTTCTGAATGCAAAACCGACTAATGCCTGCTGTTTTTTTTTGTTTAGTTCCGGGTTTGGTACCAAGGAACTCACAAGTGTAAGAGGATTGCACCCAAGGCATTATCAGCAGAGGTTGAACACAAGACTGCCAAATCTGAAGTTGGTCGGATGATTTTTCTCCGACAGCTGCTGTCATGTTTTTCAACTGTAATTGACATTGAACAATATTATATCTGATTGAGTAAGGTCTATTCTATGTATAGAATGAGCTCACAAAGAGTTTTAGGACCATAGTGGCAAGGACACTACATTGGCATAAATTTCAACTGCAGGGAGTAATTCAATAAAATTTGAAAGTGAGATTTGCATAGTTTTTCTATTGGCTGCAAGCTAGGCGAGATCTTAAAATGGTATTACGCTATGGTTTCTACATTCCAATTATGTCAAAAGTGAATAGTAGTGAGTTGATCTTGAACTTAAAGTGAGTGTGTAATTCAGTTTTTTTAGTTCAAATAATAAGATCAATATGAGCAGAAAAAAGAAAATAGCACAGATTTGAGCAGGAAAAGCACAAACATCAAACAAGTGGGACATTGGTGGGTAATCTGATCTTCTATAGGTATTGTACAAAGGTAAAAGAAGCCATTTTGCTCTGCCATATGCTTGTTCTGCAATTGATCAGGCTAATGAGAGCTAGTCTTACGGGACTATTGTTTCACGAGGTTGGCTGCTAAATTAGGCATGTCAGAGAGAACTAGCTGAGTCAAAAAAAGAAACAAGGAAATGTGATATTGAGATTATTGTGAGATGATTCATGACAACGAATGCAGAAAGTTGAGTAATCACACAAAGATTGACGGGCAAAGATCAGCATAGGAATCTCACCGTGAAAAAAGGAGAATACAATGAGCTGGCTATTTCAACCAAAAGCCTTGCTTTGAGGATTTGCAAACTCGCCTACTGTAAAACTGAGTAATGCCTGCTGTTTTTTTTTGTTTAAGTTCTTAATGGCCTAAAGAAGAACACACAAGCGTCATAGAATCATGGAAAAAGTGAATTTAGCAACAGTTGAACAAGACTGCCAAACTTACATTTCGTCTTTGGGACAAGTGACAACCTTAACCCGTGAGCCACCCTAGTGGGTTCATCCCACATGCTTCATCTCAAGCCCATGTAACTTTCAGCTTCTAGTTACTTTCTGACTGCTTTGTTTTCAACTACATTATCATTTCAAGAATATATTCAAAAAAAAGTTACAGGACCATATTTACAAAGAAGCTCAATAATTAGCGAAAATTCCTACTGCAGATAGTCATTCAACCCATCTGTTACCTAAGCATCAAGCAGAATCCAAACTCCCCACCCAAGTCCTATGAAGCCACAAAGCTTCTGTTCTTCCAAGGCGGATAGGAATTCAATAAGTTTGTTATCTAAAACTGCTATACAAGGCAGAAGTAGTTGTTAAAGCATCCCCAAGGGAAGTAGCAAAAGCAGTTATCAGAATGCAGTAAATACTTCAAAACTAAAGCAAAACATGTTTTGTTCATCTTGATACCTCTATCCCATTACTGTGGTCATTACAAACTTTACGGAACAAGAATGAACCATTTGAATCACTTATATGAGCCCGGAAAAGCACAGCAAGCCTACTGAGCCCAGTGGCCCCAATCTTGTGGTTATTTTTTAAGGCAACGTATCTTCACAATGAACAGAAATTTGAATCACTCGGTGCTCGCCCTCATACTCAAATTAGTCTAAAAAGCTAGTTCAACAAGGAAATAGGAAATTGTTGCCCATATCTTCTTAAGCCGCAAATTGTTGCCCGTATCTCATCTGATCAGACAGAAAAGCAAGGATCAACATACACTAAAGAATCATTTTCCGGGCAGTAATATGCTACTATACTCCAAATGAAAAAAAGAAAAAGGCAAAAGCATGGCAGAGAGCTACAACTTCTTCTTAAGAACAAAAGAGCGTAACTTCTGCAGTATGATTCCAAAACTGGTATGTCTAAAGTAGTAAAAATCAGCTAAGAACTATGAGACAGTATTGTACACAAGGCAGGTATCCCATAAACACTTCAAAACTAAAGCAACGCTAGGTCCTAACCACTACAAATGTGTACAAGTCAAGGTTTTGACAAACTTCCATACAACTCTAGCAGCAGCTGCACGGAATATAACTATGGTGATGCTAGGTTTTTCAATCGTGAATGATATGAAAATTTTGTTACAGATTGAGGCTATTGTATTTTAGAGCGTTCTAAATTTTAGAGGGATTAGGGATATGCTGTTTGGGTTTCTAGAAGATTTGTAGCCGGCTCTTAGTTCGCAAGAAGGTAAGCCGCCCTTCAGTTATCTACAGTTACTGCATATGCTTTGGATTGAACTAAAATTATTAACAAGGAAACAATGTGAGGCATGTCAATGAAAATGAAGAACAGTGATGAGAAGAATATCACTGTTTATATTCATTCCATCAGCAATAGCAATGAAAGAAGTGTCCCACAGAATGTAAACGAGTAATTGATTTGGAGGTGCAGATTCTTTATTTCCTCCGTGATTGTTTATTACAGTGGTTGGTGATAAGTTGCAGTTCAAGCAAAAGCGCCTTACCCTGAGCATTTGCCAATACTCTTCTGAATGCAAAACCGAGTAATGCCTGCTGTTTTTTTTTGTTTAGTTCCGGCTTTGGCACCAAGGAACTCACAAGCGTAAGAGGATTGCAGCCAAGGCGTTATCAGCATAGGTTGAACACAAGACTGCCATATCTGAAGTTGGTCGATCGGATGATTTTTCTCCAATAGCTGCTGTCATAGTTTTCAACTGTAATTGATATCGAACAATATTCTAACCGATTGAGTATGGTCTTTTCTATGTTTAGCATTCTAAGAATGAGCTCACAAAAAGTTTAGGACCATAGTGGCAACGAAGTGTAAATCATTGGCATAAATTTCAACTGCAGGGAGTGATTCAATACAATTTTAGGTACCTCATCATCCAGTAGCAACCGAAATTTCCACCAAAGTCATATAATGCCACGCTTCTTCTATTCTTCCGGTAGCGTTTTTTATCTGCAACTGTTATGTAAGGCAGAAGCTGCAGTTGTGACTAGACTAGGTTCGCGTGATTGTAGTTCGAAAATTGATCCAGGAAAGATTTATCTGCAACTGTTATATTCAGAGGAACGCTCTATTTTCGGTTTGTATCATGTCAACAAAATTGCCAGAAACCTAGCCTTATTCCACACCAATGTTCTCCCTTTTCCAAGCCAACGAATCAACCATGGCCTTATGTGACTAAAACCAGAGTCGGCCCTAACTTTTCGAGGGCCAAAACCAGAGATTATAGAAAGTACTATCTGCTACAGGAATAAATTTCAAAATGTAAAGGATAGTGCTAATTAATAGTTAATACCCTAACCAAGGCCCTTGACTCAGCAATCATTCAAATTACATGCAGTCAGGTTGGAGGCCAACGTGTATGAAGAGAAAATTGACACCCCTTATTGATTTTTGGGTAGGTATTGGCGTAGTATACGTTCTTCTGATAATAAGTGATGAAAAAAATATTCATACTTACTTTTTTCTTATCGACCAATACGAATAATCGTGTCATTTTTAAATTAAAAATATGTATATAACTTTTTCAGTATCTCAATTTAAAAAATAATACTACCCGTGTCCCATTTTTGTGCTGACAATTTGATCTCCAAAGATAAGCTAGTTCCCGAAATGATTTTTTGAAATTTTTTGTACCAAAGATCTTAACGAGTACTTTAGAACGGTACAAAAAATAAAAAATTATTCTGGAAAGAACTTTTTTTGCTTGAGGTTAAAATGACATGACTTTTCGCATGAAGCAAACAAAATGAAATGGACGGAATACAATTGAGAAAGGTGGCTTACTTTGATAACAATCAAACTATGGTACACCCTAGACATATAATAGATTGTGTGGGACCTATCTCTCCGTTAGATTGATTTGTTTAAAATATTTCAAGGCAACCGGATATTTTGAAGGACTTTTATCATTCATTCTATCTTTGATCTCTGCTTTTATTATATAGAAAGAAAAAAACTAAACGAGCTGATCAATCCATTAGCATCGGTACCGATATCCGACTGAGTTGTTTTGTTATAAGGCCCATTTCGGTGAAATTCTTATTTTTCTAAGTATTTATTTTTTGTTTTACGAAGCAGATCGTCTTCTCATAATATATTACCTTTAATTTAAAAAATACATACTCATTTGAAATTTTAGTTGGTGGAAAAAAATCCAAGCATGTAAATAGCGCAATTTTGTTCACTCTCTTCTTTAAAAGATGGTGAACATTATCATTTCTCTTATTGGTTGAAATGGTATAAGTCCCACCCATATAATACATTTTTTTTATAAGCATAATATCATTTTGTAGTGAGATTTACGTCATTTCCGAGAGCAAACACTTCCATGTGGGTACATAAACAGCAATCTTGGCCGTCCGTTTTTGTTCGTGACCCACCTACCAAGAAAGCCCATCCAGCTAGGTCTTGTCGGCTGCTCCGCCGGATAACGTCACGCCATTGCCCAGATATAACGGCTGAGAGAGAGAGAGTCGAACAGAGGATTGGAGAGAGAGCATCGATGGCCGAACACTCCGACGATTTAGACCAACTCCTTGACAGTAAGAAATTCTGTTTGTCTCTATATACATATACACATGCCTATATGTTGGTGTCTTTGTGTGACTACACTCTGTGGATTGAATTTCCGTAACCATCAAGCCTTTTCGTTTTTCCTGTTTAATACTCAGGGCACCAACGAAATGAATAAATTTGATGTTGTGCTGTCAGTTTAACTGTAGTCCTGAACGCAGAGTACTATTTCTCCTTTGAAGTTAGGTTACGCAAATTATGTCTATATTCTTTGGTATTGAGTGCCAACCTGTGCGGGAGCGTAAGTACGAGTGTCAAAGTGTTCAAAGCGTCTACGAAACACATCCCGACCTACTAAAATCTGCGAGAGCAAGGATTGAGAGCGTGGATGCGGTGCGATGATTGAGAGCGGGAGCGCAGGACATTTTAAAAGATTGTGTGACTATGGTGCCAACATAAATCTTGATTATTGATGTTGAAAGCCTTTTTTTAGTATGGGTATATACAGTGGCGGACGCATGAACGCATGATTTGTGCCTAGCAGTGGACCGAACCACATGTATTTTTATATTGATTACAAAAAATCTTTTTCAAATGTATATATTGCTACTTGTGAGGTTTGAGAAAAGAGATGAGATTGTGTATATGTGCGTAACCGCCGTTTAATGTTATACGAGAGGACTAATGGATTGATTGATAAGTTGATATATGAATTTTTTCCACTCCAAGAACTTGTAGGGGCCAATCCCATAGAATTTTTCTAAATTAACATGAAAAACTAGTATAGTAAGTGAGAATATTTGGAGTTGCGTAGGGGCCCGGGCACTCCCTGGCACACCCTTGTGTCCACCACTGGGTATTTATCCCTTGATTTGATTTTTTTTTTTTGCAATGTTGCCGCCATAGAGTTTTTTGATCATGCAATCTGATAATCTTTTGTGTTTGTTTTCTCTGTGTGATTTGGGCAAGTTCAATAGTAGTTCGTGTTGTCCATTTATTTCAGTTGGATGCACATTCTTAATAACACTGTATGATAATAAGATGAGACTAATAGCTGATTAGATTGGAAGAAGAATGAATTTTTTGTATGATACATTAATTTAGTTATATCATGTAACTAACTTGAGGCATCCCATTAGCATTGGTCTAGCCATAGATTCTTCAACTCATCTTGCTAAGACCTACTAAGTTGACATTGAAACGATTACTGGGCTATCTTGGTGTAGGAAACTGCTGACAAGGAGTACATATACTAGCACCTGGGGCACACGATGAGGGCAGTGCAATCCTCCTGTTATAGTTAGAGTGTCATGTGGGTTGAACCCTCATCTAGAGTAATTGGATATTACATGTTGATTATGGAGTGTATCATTCCATTATGGTATGCCTTAATATTCAAGATTCCTTAGAAGAGCCTGAATGCCGCTGCTCTATCTCTCACTAGAACAACCTGAATAAGCTGTGCCAACGGGCCACTGGACCCGGCTTCGCCTTCTTCTTTAGCCCCCAAGCCACAACCTCAGAATCCCACGGTATAGGTTTTTCGTGTCTAAGCCCTGACTTTGAGCTTGGGCTCTTCGCCACCTTGTGGTATGCACTGCTGTGTTTGCTTGCCTTCCCAGATTGCTTCCCACGTTATGTGTGGTAATTCCCATGGTGGATTTGGTGAAATCTTGAGTTGTTTGTCATTTTAGACGCTCAGTACTCACACGTTCCATGTAGGACCCCTATCTTACGTGTGGACCATTCGTGAGGCCTGATGTGTTGAGAGTGATACTTATAAGGCACTTAAAGTTTGTTTTTGAATGGCTTGCTAAAGCAGCCTTGGTAGTTCTGTTACAAACTCTGCTTTGTCCTCTCCAATATATGATTTGGGTTTTGTTCTAGCGGTAATTGTTGGGGGGTTGCATTCGTTTGAATCGTTTTGCGTGTGCATTGAGCATACATGGTTTTCCTTTTCTTTTGGCAGGCATATGGTTTGCCATGTTGCTTTCCAAACGATAATTGCATACACAATGGCAAAAGAACAAAAAGAACCTCTAGAAACCATTGATGAAAAGGGGTTTCGAGAAATTAGGGAACAAAGCTCTTGAGACTTGAGAACTAATGACTATAAACGGTGAAAATTTTTTACTGTAAATTTGTCGGGAATCTTCAATGAGTAGATTACTTATTTCTTCATAAACCCTCTACTAGGTGTTGTTAAGTAGTTAGTATATAACCTGCAAGTTTAGTTAGTACATGTATGCATGTATTTATTAACTTGAGCTTTAGTACCATTGAATCATTTCAGGTGCTCTGGACGATTTCCAAAACCTCAATCTTAGTTCTTCGGCTCAGAGGTCTCTCTCTCTCTCTCTCTCTCTCTCTCTCTCTCTCTCTCTCTCTCTCTCTCTCTCTCTCTCTCTCGTGTGTTTGTGCACTTGTATTGATAGGTATAAATCTTTATATGCTTGCGCATGCAACTAGAATTATTCAAAGTTTTGGGATTTGGTTACTGGCTGTGAAGGAAATACATAAACTTGGTGACAGGAGTGGAGACGATGGTGTGAAGAACCCAGAGAGTTCTAGTATGGCTAGTGACGTCCAAGGATTGGGGATGGGTTTGCCTGACTTGAGAAGTAAGAAAAAGGGCAAGCAAAAGGTTTCAAAGGACTCGCATGTATCTGAGGCACTTGATAAGCTGACAGAACAGACTAGGGAGGCTGTCAAGGGTTTGGAGTCAATAGGTACCAGACCTGGTGCAGGGGATATCGAGAATGATGCAATGATGGAGGATTGGGCAAAGCAGTTTGAGGAGCTTGCTGGGACTCAGGTATGTTGCTTAATTTCTGAATCAGGGTTAGAGTTTTGCTTGCCTTAGTTATTGGATTTCAAGATTATCTTTGTTAGTGGTGACTGTGTGCTTAGTAACTGTAGAATTGTGAACTCACTTAGAAACGTAATTTCACCTTGTGTTTCTCAATGTGAATCTGGAATCGCCATGGTGTTTATGATTAAGCGTTTGCAAATCGATTAATGGTTCATTTCCTGGGGCTTGTGCAACCTTCCATGATAAGTTTAGTGCATCAGCATAAGGAAACATATTGTGGTTATTTACTTGAAGAAAACCCTTGGAATATATACAATAAATCTGACCACACATACATCTGTGCACAGATTTTGTTGTGGGACCAACCATGGGTCCCACACAAATGATCTGAGCCGTTCATTAAATGTAAAATATTTTTTCAAGGGTCCCCGTAAAAAATTAGCTCAATCCAATAACTATAGGTGCTTGATCTAATCATCTAACTTTTCATTATCCGAAAATTTAGATGATTGGATGGAGCACTTATAGGTATTAGATTGAGCTGAATTTTAACAGGGACTCTTGAAAAAATATTTTACATTTAATGAACAGCTCGAATCATTTGTGTGGGACCCGTGGTGGGTCCCACAATAAAAATCTGTGCACAGATGTATGTGTGGTTAGCAGGGTTCAAAAATATATCATCAGACCCGTCTTGAAAGCCTTGTGGAAGAGCATTTGAATTACATAATCCACTTCTGATGGTAATCTTCTCTTTTTTTGGCCAAGGTAGGCACGTCAATGAACCGGATTTTATCCGAATCCGAAAAGATCCGTATCGGATCTGGTTATAAAAAAATCTAAACCCAGTCCCAATCAGATTTTTGCAAATCCTTTAACGTCAATCCAAAAAATTGGATATCTGGTACGACAATGTTATCCTATTCAATAATTAAGCATACAAGCCCAAAATCCACCACTTGAAATCTTGGATTCGCATCTAAATACACAATACTTCAAAAAACCAAAATTAAAATTATTGGATTGGACTTGTAAACAGATCGCATGTATTTGAATCCGATCTGTTGGTTTTCGGATTGTCGGATTGGCATTGTACCATATCAGATCCGGTGTGTTGGCAGGCTCAAGCTGAGGTACTTGGGAGCTTCTAGATTGTAGTGATTTTAGCAAGCAGGTGAAACTTGGGCATCTGGGTGAAAGGACACTTTCCGGTTAACCCCCCAACACATCACAGAGAGAGAAGAATAAGAAAAAAAAGAAGGGGAAACCTAGAACTTTGCAGACTTGCAGTATCCTCTGATTTGGAATGGAAGCATCCACAAAGAGGCGTGATCCATTCCACTTGAAAAGTTCAGGCTGGGGCTCCAAATTGTGGAATGTGTATAGAATAGTATAAGGAATGGACCTTTTAGCTTCTAAATCAGAAAATCTAATAGCTTCATTATTAGCAGTAGAAGGGATCAACGTTTTGATGGCACAGCTTCTTCCATGTTGCAGTTCCTGTTCTATGAATATTATTGTCTTCCCTTGTGCAACCAAATAAATATGCAGAAAACCATTTAGGTGAAAAAATTGTGTGGCAGCTACTTGTGACAGTTTGCATACTCTGTGACAGAGGTTAAGTTTACTTATTGCAAAGATTCCTTAAGTTAGGATAAACTCTGGTTTGAACTTCGAAGAAAAGTAATTACTTTCTCAACCTCAAAATCCTTTCCAGTGTAACTCATCATCATGCGGGATATAGACGTGCTAATAAAAAAATGTTTTAAACTGTTAGTTGGATAGTTTGAAATCAGCAGTTACTCTAGGATTTTTTCCTCCCTGACAGAGTTACTATGTGCTGTTTTTGAGCTTCTAAAACACACTACATAAATTTCAAGGCCTTCAAGCATCGAAGTAGGATTCACTAATTTTTTTTCTTCAGACCAGGTGATGGCCTTGTCTTATTCCGTGGAATTTGAGCTATGTATCATCATAATTATTTCGGTAGAGTGAGCACTATCAAGAATTTGTAGAGGATGAAATTTAGCTGAAGAGACCATTTCTTTTGCCACACAACAGAAGCATACTTAGACACAGGGTCATTGAGATTCGTCATGGAAATTCCAATTAATAGACCCACCAGTTACAATTAGTAAATATTGAAATGATATGAAATTCTCTTCGAAAAATCAGTTTTCCAATAGAATTTTCCCCAAATCTTTTTGTAGATCTGTTTTCAGTGTAAAATTCACCATTATGAGGAAAAGGTTAACTACATCATAGGAAATGCCCAACATTTGTTTACAACTACTTTTCCTGATGGCCACAGTACGTTGACAGTTGGAACACAACTACTGGTAGATTTGCTTAGATTCTCAAATATCCTGATTCACCAAACAATCTCTGTTAGAAAACCTAACCACAGAGCAGCGAATTCCATTAATGGTGTGTCTACTATTGCAAGCATTTGGCACGGTTCCTGATTCAATTTGCAATTTTATTAACAGTTCATAATTTGAGGAGATCTATTTTGGAGAGAATTTGTAGTGAACCATTTCCTGCAAATCAGCTAAATTGTGTGGAGTCTGTATGTTAAGGACCGGCAGCCAGCTGTAAAAGGAGTCGTCATTACTTCACCACTAGACTCCAAACCCAACCGAGCCTTAAGTCCCAATCAGTTGGGAACTTCACCACCAGCCTCAGATCCCGAAAATGCAAATCAAAACCCATGGTCAAAATGAATTTTTTCTGTAGTCATGATCAAACTTTTTTGAATTATAATTGCATAACATACCAGATTGGTTTTTCTCGTTACTGTGCCATTTTAAAGTTCAAAACCATGTATCTATATCTTTTTTGAGAGCATTTGTTTTTATATTTGGTAGAGGTTGACCATATGCTGCACGATTAGATCTGCATCCATGTTGCAACCTGATTGTGATATGTCCTTCTTGAAGGGTAACTCTTCTAGAAAAACTGACACCTTGCATGGTGTCTCCCAGACCTAGTTTAGCTTGCTTGGGCTTTCCTTGGATGAAGGTTTTCTTCTCACGCCTTGAAGAAGAAGTGTCTTTTGCCTGTTAGTAGCGCTAACTCAGAATGACAAGTTGAAGGTGGATCACTGTCCTGTGTGCGTGAGTGTGTGTGTAATCCAGAAGCTCCTTATACGAAGCCAGTACCCCTTACCCCAAAAGAATATTTTGTAAAGTAAAATGCTTGTTTTGGACCTGTCACTCACATTTTTTCTTTAATAAGGGGAAGAAGTATTCTTATAATATCAAAGGTCCGGGGGTGATGGTAGGACAACTCTGTAAGCTGGGTGTTCAGCGGCTCCACCTCTGAGGCGTTGTTTACGAAGGGTAATTAGGGTATTTTCACTGGTTAGTAACCCTGGTTATGTTATGTACAAGGTAGTATTGGGGAACAACGTTGTTTGATGTAAACAGCCATTGCAATCGGGGATGTAGCACACATTAGATGAACCACGTAAATCTTAAGTTCTTGTGTGTTTGTGTTGTTGGTACATTTTCACTTATCAAAAAAAAAAGTAGTGTTGGTACGTTTTCTTTTCTACATTCATATTCTTTAGATGTTATGTGATTCCGCATATTCCTAACGGGAATAACATTTGCAGGGTTCGTGTTTTTCTTATTTGTATTTTTAGATTAGTGTCCAAGACATATGTTGTGGTCTAAAGTTTCATTGGGATTTTCAAAACAAGGTAAAGGATGGAAGGGTCTAATTCATTTGTTGGCTACCATCACTAAACAAGTCGTTAGTAGTGATCCATAGTTGCACCTGTCATCACACCAAATTTTCCTTACTTGGGATTTATACCCAAAACCAACAGGCTTGCTCACTGCTCGAATGATCCGTCTGTGATGTGTAGCTCATGTCGTGGTATATAGCTTGATATACACTATTGGACCCATTTTCTAACAGCTTAAGCTTTTGGGACAATTGTGAGAGGTCTTGGGTTCAAGTCTTGCTGTCTGCTTTTGTTTCCCGTTTGCATTGTGCTTCTCCCCTTTACATTCTTTCGAAATATGTATGAATATTTGTATCTCCACGTGCATGACAGGTTGTACATGAGGGAGGGTGTTAGATAGCTAGAGATATATTGTCGGGCCATTTTCTAGCAACTGAAGTTTTTGGAACAATTGGTAAATTACTAGTATGTGCCATGTGGCCAAATAGCCCATGACGATGGGGTTGTTTACGTGCTTGTAAAATTACAAGGAAAAAGATGTAGTCGTAAAGATGTCTTTGACCATAAAAGTTGGTAATCTTAACTCTGCCTACAATTCCAAGATGCTTGTATACAGAGCACTTGTCATACATTGTGATCTCAACAGGTTTTAACTATAGTTTTTGTTTGCTACTGTGTGCTTCCTTGTTTCTGTACCCTTCTGTGGTTTGAACCAAACATTTACAATCTATGGGTGTTCATTATCTTTTCTACTTGCATAGGACATGGAGTCTATTGTGGAGACCATGATGCAACAACTTCTGTCAAAAGAAATTCTTCACGAGCCGATGAAAGAAATTGGAGAAAGATATCCAAAATGGTTGGAAGAGCATCAATCGAAATTAAGCAAAGAAGAATATGAGCGTTATTCCCACCAATATGGGTTTATAAAGGATCTGATTCAAGTTTATGAAACTGAGCCAGGCAACTTCAACAAGATTGTTGAACTCATGCAGAAAATGCAAGAATGTGGCCAACCTCCTAATGATATTGTGCAAGAACTTGCTCCTGACTTTGATTTGTCAAGTCTTGGCCAATTGTAAGTATTCCGATTCCATTACGCTATGCAATCTAAAATGGCCGTGCATATTCAAAATAAATCAATGGCATGTGTCTATTCTAAACTTACCTCGTGATTTTCTAATTGCATAGGAAGTTAAATTTTTGGTGTCCACGGGATACTACGTAGCGTTGCCATGTGGCAAAGAACACCATTTACAAATTGTGCCCTTCGGCTTGTTCGGTAGAACACTATAATGAACCTGAAGGTGCCACTCTCTAATCTATCTCACTTGAGTCAGGTACCACCTGACATGGTAGTTGCTCTATGTCAGATATGTTATCAGTCTAAGAGAGAACTCATGCGTCATACTACCTCCGTCCCGAAAAGAGTGTCCATTCCGGTCAATAAAACACTATAATGAACCTGAAGGTGGATCTCTCTTATCTCTCTCATTTAAGTTGGGTACCACATGACATGGTAGATACCTTATAAGCATCCAATAGTCACTCTATGTCAAATACATTACCTGTCTAAGAGTGAACTCGTGCGTCATACTATTCTTGTTGGTAAGCTACAATTTTATCGTAAACAAACCCAAAACAAGGAATAACAAGGGTATTCCCGTGCAACAGAAAGCTGATAGAACCAGCTAGCAAAACAGAGAAAACAACAGCAAAAACTAGCTCTTAACACTACATTTCTAAGCATATTAAGTTCTTTCGACCCTTGGTACATTTCAAAATCCTGTTGGAGATGCTCCAAGCTTGTCACATAGACACATAGTCCAATTGATCCGAAATTTTTTCACTGCATGCCATGAGCTAATACCGTCTATCGTGTGTCATAATTGGTCCTAGAAGATTAATGTGTTCATTAGCATGTGTTTGACTTTGCATTATTTTAGAAATGTTGGGAGTAACAATTAAAGGATGAATTTTACTGTTGAGTATCTGAACTACATGATGTTCTTCTGCAGATCCCCTGAAATGCTGGAATCTCAACAGAACTGTTGTATAATGTGAGGCAATGACTTTGCTATCATCGCTTGACCGCTTGCCTTCTCATGTTCTTTCATAACAAATTTTGTGCAATATTTTGTACAAAATAAATCTCCACATGGAATTAAATTGTCAAATTTACAGACCTCGCTCTGTAATCTATTCGGATGCCCAGTTGATGCTTTTCATGGTCTTGTCTGTATGGCGAAAATCTGGTCATTACCTCCGGAGCTCTCCAACAACACACATTTTCATGGGACCCACAATTACGTGTGTATGGGTCCCATGTCAATGTGTGGTGTTAAAGGGCTCTAGGGCACCACGTGATGGTACTCAAGGGCACTGAATAATTACTCCTATTAGTGGAGGTTTGCGGGACTCATTTAGCTCTTCAGGACACAGATTTTGGAAGGGATTTAAGGTGCAATAGTATAAGTGAAGCAGCTAAATATATATTCTTTTGATTTTGTATTTGTTTTTCCGATTAATAAATGTTCGACTGCCATGCCCGTTGTAGTTTCGTGGCACTGATGCCCAAAATAATGATGCATTGGATATTAAAATTATGAAGGCTATGGTTTTCGGACATGGGGTCATCGGTTAGGAGGTCAATATAGGCAGGTAGCAAATTTTGTAATCTAAAATGCGTTTAATGTTGCTGAACAGGGTCGAGAGCCCTAAGCCGCTGCGCCACCGCCTTCTCCCCCTTCCCCAGGTGAATCCCACCCCAAGCCCCTCCTCCTCATCCTCCTCCTGTCCTTCCTCTATGTCGTAAGATAGTTGAGACTTTTTCCTTAATAAGTAGAGAAAATCTCATTCTCTCTATCGTTCTTGAATTTAGATCCGACTCTGCCACTTCTGTCCTCGGACTCACTCCTCGAGTTCTGGTTGTGCCCCTCCATCTAGGCCCTAGTGTTTTCATACATCCCAGATGTAGTTGGGTTTCGAGCTCTTGTAGGAGCAGCGGCAGCTGCGGAGAAAAATGGATCAGAGGGTTCAAAAATCTTATTGAAGTGGTTCGTATTTTCCAGGGAAAAAATTCCGCTCTATATCAGTCGAGAAATTTTTGGGTGCCGGATGAGTACTATGTCACCCGGCTAACGTGGTGCCAAGCACCCACATTCGAGCCTTTTAAAAGTGTGTTGGACGGCTAAGATTAAAACATTGTCTTTCCTCTCATCCCACCACTCTCTTTCCAAATTCAAGTCGTCCAAAATCGAAATGGATAGCCTGGATGCACTGAGCGGGCACCACATGATACCCACTCGGCACTGAAAAATTTCTCATATCAATCATTCTACAACCACAAATATTTATACAAACTTACATTCACATTGAGATTCACAAAACACTATACTTTCAACGTGTGTGGGCCCTATAAAAAAATATGAATGTGTAAAGTGTTTGTGGTTCTTGTAAAAAAAAAAAAAAAAGTGCTTGTGGTAAATAATACTCCAGTAATTGTATTCCATAACAATAATTCTAACATCATACTCATTTACACACTCAGGTGGTGTTTCACTTTTTCCGAAAAGGAAATTTTAGAAAATTAAGGTAATTTCAAACTCAAAAATCATGTGTTTAAGTAAATAATTTTTTTATCAATATAGATCTTGTTTGATAGATCTTATTGAGATCTTTTAAACGATGCAAAAAAAATTTTAAAAATATTTTTCATTTTCATTATATTTGAGCTTGAAATTACCTTCTTTTTGAAAAAAAAAGGTTTAAAAAGAAAGTGGAACGGAATCTCATTCACACACCCACACTCACAAAACAAAGGTGGGGCCTAGGGTGTGTGGTGTGTACGAACTCTACCCTTATTGTGAATATAGGTGGGTAAATGGGTGTAGTAGTAGAATGACTTCCATAAACTCTCTCGTCCAATAGTGCAAGTACAAAAGGACGGTGTAAGCTAGCAGTGGCAGTGGCAGTGACAGGGATGAGAGTCTATACGTAAGTCTCCAGGCTACAAGTCGGTGAAATTGTACCAGGTGTTCACAGACTTTCTTAAAAATTAAACAGTTTATTTCATATTTTTAAACTCAAAAATAATATAAATGAAAATAAAATTTTTGATTTTTTTTGCACCGTTTAAAATATTTTAATAAAATCTATCAAATAAGATTTATAGTGTTAGAAAAATTATTTATATAAACACAATTTTTAAACTTAAAATTATTTTTTTAAAATAAATACTTATGTCGGTTTCTGAAACAGGGTCGAAATCTTTTCAGGGGAGAAAGTAAAATAGAGAGGGAGGGGTTCATACCTTTGGTACTTTGTTGCAATTAGAGTGGCCCAGAAAGGCAAAAATTCTCTCTCAAAGAGGATTTCAGAAATAAATGCAGGGGGTTCAATGGAGCCATACAATAACACCTGTACCTACTACCTAACAACTTACGAAAAATCACTGAGGTGGGAGCCCAGTCCCTCCTCGACGGAGACGTGGGTTTGAGTCCCGGCAAGTGGTTTGGCCTCACGTCTGCAGATGAGTCTTTGGACCATTGAGGGGGAGAGCTTATACCTACT
This sequence comes from Rhododendron vialii, assembly GCF_030253575.1. Classification (NCBI taxonomy): domain Eukaryota; kingdom Viridiplantae; phylum Streptophyta; class Magnoliopsida; order Ericales; family Ericaceae; genus Rhododendron; species Rhododendron vialii. Next base: position 42,743,029 of record NC_080558.1, on the reverse strand, counting down.
GTGCATTAGGTGGTGCCATGGTGACGGCCCGTCCTCCCGGACGGTAGCCATAGCTTGAACCGGACATTCCATCGGCAGGCAGGGAGCCCCTATGGTTATGCTCAAGTGAAGTTGCTACGCTGGTAGTCCCCTGTCATCTTTTTTTGTTAATAAAAAAAATTAACTTACAAAAATATGAACAATTTCTTGAACCTCGGATGGTTCAGCTGAACCCCCAAGTCCCTGACTATATGGTAGCACCGTCCCCGTCCTTTTTTTTTTCCTCCTAATATTGTATACATTAGCAGAGATTAGTGAGAGATGTTAGAGTTAGCATAGGGGATCCAAAAGCTATCCATAGCAATGGCCCTCAAAGCCCATCCCTCATGAGGCTTAAACTGAGGCCTCCATGGAGGAGGGAAATGAGACAACCAACTATACTAGCAATGGTTTCTAGCGCCGCCCTTGTCTAGGAGCTAGGACATGGTGTATAAAGTTGTCAGGCTTGTTCGTTTTGAATTTTGAAGGAGGTTTAAATGGAGAGAGAAATAGATAGAGAAAATATAGTAGGAAACGTGCACAGGGGCTTTAAAACTTCCAGACGAACAACCCTGACGAGATGGAGCAACACAATCTTGGAGAAAGAGTTCCGAGTATGACGATAGTTCACCGGTGTAGGCCTCGTTAAGATCTTGTCTTGTTAACAATATCTCTGCAAAGCCTGTTTTGCTTGAATCCTTTGAACTTGTCGAGTTGGACACAATGTCGGCCTGAAGGTTATTGCGAAGTCCCATTCACGGAGAAATTTTTCGATACAACGGTTATTTGTATCGCCTCTCTCACATGGGATGGAATCACGTACATGAGGCCCACATCATATGAGATAACGTTACAAATAAAACGTTTTTCGCATTCCTGAGACTGCGACTCTTCCACTCATCCTTCCATGTGCCACTAGTACTGTAATTGGCTCCCAAAGACTTTCTAAATCTCATTTCTCTTGCACTCATCCACTGTCACCGCCATAATATCCTCTGCCCTTCTACCACCATGCCCCACCCTATCCCTGCCCTTTTACCACCATGCCCGCCCTTCCCCAGGAGCTAAGTAAGTGAGAGCCATTGACAATTAGGGACTTTAATTGGGTCTGTGCTACTGAACAGTGAATACTAGTCATCGGCGGGACGGGGGGGGGGGGGCGGGCGCCGCCATAATATCCTCTGCCCTTCTACCACCATACCCCACCCTATCCCTGCCCTTTTACCACCATGCCCGCCCTTCCCCAGGAGCTAAGTAAAGTGAGAGCCATTGACAATTAGGGACTTTAATTGGGTCTGTGCTAGTGAACGGTGAATACTAGTCATTGGCGGGCAGGGGGCGAATATTGTCATGGGGGGGGGGGGGGCGCAATATTGGGAATTCTTTCTTTTTTTTGGCACAATAAAACATCATTTATATATATAGAAAACAGAAAAATATATATATTATATTGGAAATTCTTAACAGTTATAAAGAGCAAATTTTAGCACTACGTACTTTGACGATTCTTCAATCCACGTCTTGTTTCAGTTGTATCCTACGCCACTTGCTAGTTTTTGTGGCTCAATTAATATATAATTTCGAATGAAAAAAGATTTCGTGGTCCAACATTTTTTTTTGGGTTCAATACTTAAATGTTTGTGGCTCATGTTATGAAATTTTGTAGTCAAAATATGGATTGAAAGGAGCTTTTGTAGATCGACGCATGAATTTTTGTGATCCAGCATATGAATCTATATCGCGCAGGTTATGAAATTTTCTGATACAAGATACAAATCTTGTTATTTGATTTTATTACTCTAAGATTTTGTATTGATATGCAAATATTGGTGGCTCAAGATACAAATATAACTTTTTTTTGGAAGAGTTTTTTTTTTTAAAATCTAGAACGTCCAAACATATCTGGACGGCCAGAATTTGTTGCACAACACACACAACGGTTGTGTGAGTATCATTTTTTTGATATGCAAAGAATTTCCCCCTCCGTACGAGTCATACCAAATTAAATTCAGTCAAAATGCTCATAATCAAAACATAAAAATTTATAGAATCCTAGATTCAGTCAATTATTTTTATAGTACAAGAAAGTCAAAATATGACAATTAATACACATGCAGGGGTAATTAACATTTCCCTAATTAAAACCTCCTCCCAGTCAATATTCGCATATTTCTACACAGTTGTCTCCAATGATTTCACACAATCACTACGTCACAATCCAGATGGACAAGGGAGAGAGAGAATCTCTCTAGATTTTGAGAAAATTTTCAGTGCCAGGTGGGCATGGGTCACATAGTGCCGAGCACGCATCTCGGCGCCCAGATCTGTTTGGGCTTCGGGAGGTATTTTGGTAATTTTACACTTAAAATTATCCAAACAGATCTGGGTCATCCAAAATACATTTTGACGGCCAAGATCATGCTCGGTACCACGTGGCCCGTGCCCAGCACTGAAAAACTTCTCCTAGATTTTTCCGCATGAGCTGTTTCACATTTGATTTTTAGATTTTAAAAAAAAATTGTCCATTTTTTAGGACTCGATCTTTGTAGTAGTAGTTATTTGTTATTTTTCTGAAAGAAAAGAAATTACTACTACCACTCCATTGAATATTGGAAGAGATGACACTTTCACCTAATATCAACGGATTATGGATACTCAAACTAATCCGTCTTAACGAAGAGATTTTCCTAGACTTCCCCTACCTGGGGGACGCATTGGACATCAGAGATCTTCTGTGTCCGAAAAACGGCGTGCTTCTGTGAAAAGTGTATTTGGGCCATTAGATTATGTGTTCAATTTTATTTATTTATTTACGTTTTAAATCTTGTGTGCAATTCAACAATTCAAATACAATCGGTGCAGAGACGCACCGTTTTTTCGGCACAGAGGATCTCGGATGCATATTGGATGGGATCCTCTCTGGTCTTTGTGGGTAGGTCTGCCCAAGGAGCCGACCAACCCGACTTGAAAAAAGACGCAACAGACGGCAGACACCTGTCCTAAGACCCAACCCGCCCCGAAAAGGACATAACGGACAGTTGTGGGGTTGGACGATATTGTTCAAGGTCTTTGTGAGATTTTCTGATCCCATTAAATAAAACAGTATAAATGAATTTTTAGCTCTAGGGCTCTCGTTGAAAAGCCCTAAGAGAACCACAAAACCAAATGAAAAAATTAAGTGTTCTAATTTTTCATCCGTTTGAACCGATGCAAAATTTTTTATTTTTCTAATCATTTTATCAAAAAGGATCATAATTAATTTTTAACTCTACGGCTCTTGTTTAAGAGCCCTAAGAGAAGGATAAAACTAAATATTTAAAAAAAAAAAATCCAAACCCATATTCAACTTAAATCCATAGAAGGAGCAACTTAGATTTATAAAATGAGCAATTTAGGTTCAAACCCAAATTCAATTACATATCGACTCATGATCTTATACAATGAGCAACTTAGGTTCATAGAAGGGTCAACTTAGATTTATAGAAGAGACAACTTAGGTCCATAAAAAGGGCAATTTAGGTCCAAACCCATATTCAACTTAGGCCCATAGAAGGGACAATTTAGATTCATAGAATGGGCAATTTAGGTGAAAGCCCAGATTCAACTATATATCGACTCATGATCTCATAGAAGGGGCAACTTAGGTCCATAGAAATGACAACTTAGGTTTATAGAATGGACAACTTAAATACATAGAAGGGGCAACTTAAAGTCCAAATCTAGATTCAACTTAGGTTCATAGAAGGGACAACTTAGATTTATAAAAAATGCAACTTAGGTTCAAACTCAGATTCAAGTACATATCAACTCATGATCTCATACAATGGGTAATTTAGGTTCATAAAAGGGACAATTTAGATTTATAGAAGGGGCAACTTAAGTCCATAGAAGGGGCAATTTAGATCCAAACCCAGATTCAACTTCAAACTGACTCCATGTATGGGAAATTTCTTTTTCTCCGTTTCGTGTATTGAGAATTTCGTTTTCTCCATTTCATGTATGTGCAATTTTAACAAAAAAATGAGGGCATAATAGTCATTTTAGGTGGTTCTTTCCATATATTGGCAATTTCTTTTCTCCTTTTCATGTTTAGATGAATTCGAAAAAAAGTGGTCCGTGCGTTGGACATTATTTGCCTCTCTTACCACTGTCTGGTAATTTCCCCAAAAATTTGAACACATAAAATACTCACTCCGTCCTAAAATGATTGTCCGGTTCGCAAAACGGAGTGATAAAAATAATACAATTTTTTCAAGAAAAAATTCCAATTTTTTTCACAAATTAAAAATACTCATTGATATTTAGTACGTTGTTAAAAAATTTTTGATTTTTTCTTGCAAAAATTGTATTATTTCTAACACCCCGTTTTGGGGACTGGACAAACATTTTGGGACGGAAGAAGTAGTACTGTACTATGTATCGGAAACATAGGAGCGTTGAAATTTTTCTAAAAAATTGGACGGTTTTGATTATTGATGGATTTGGAAAGAAAAATTGATTTTCGCGCTCTACTTTTTACTGACGACGCTTCAATTTCAATGTGAAGTTATTAGTAACTTTATGAACAAAGTGGAACGCCAATCGAGTGCAATTTTGTTCACCCTACTTAAAAGAGGGAAAACATTGCCCTTTCTCTTATTGGTTAAAATGGTGTGGACTCCATCATAAAAGTGATGTCATGCTTACCATGCAATACACTTTTTGATAAGCATGACATCATTTTATAATAGAATCCACATCATTTCAATTAATAAAAAAAAAGAATAATGTTCATTCTCTTAAATAGAGGATGAACAAAACTCAACTCCGAAAAGAATCACACACACACAAAAAGTATGGTACCGGAGCCCAAGGTTCGGTCCCCCTCTCTCTCTCTTTCCAACCAAAAATTTTTGCCGTGCTTCCCGATGCAGACAACAGCTAGCCTCGTGAGAGCGTCTTCCTCCACAAGCCCCTCTCTCTCTCTCTCTCTCTCTCTCTCTCTCTCTCTCTCTCTCTCTCTTTCCTTTTCCTCTCTCTAGGCGTACTGCGTACATGAGCTTGTCTCCCACCTTTTCTCTCCTTTTTTATTTTTTAGTAACAAGATGGCGGACACAAGAGATGTACTCCCTCGTCCTAGTTTGTTTGTTCTATTTTTGACTTTTTGAAAGTGTTTGACCTTTCAAAAAATTAATTATAATTTTTAATTCGTAATATTTTTAATATGCAATATGGATCTTCTTTGATAGATCTCAATTAGTTTTATTATACAAAATCTTCAAAAAAAAATATAAAATGTAAGATATAAATATATTTTTTAAAGACACGTATTTCGATAATTGGACAAACAAATTGGGACAGAAGGAGTACAAAATAAGAGCTCAGATTCCATGTATTTTTACATTGAGAACAAAAATTATAGTAAATATTACTATTTACAAGTTCTCATAAGAAAACGAGATTGTCTACATATATATAATCACGTTAATTTTATAATCACGATCTAATAATTGTTGGTAACTTGAAATTTTAATGATTTTTTTCAAACATAAATAGAAATTTTATCATTTTTTTTCTCTCAAAAAAACTTACAGGGGCAATTCTATAGAACTTTTTCAAATAAACCTGAATATATCGTATAGTTATTGAGATAATTGGAGAGTGTGCAGGGGCTCAGGCCTCGCTTGCACCCATTCTGTCCGCCTTGCTTACGTGTATTTTAATTTATTTATTTTTCAGTTCGGTTAAAGGTCAATCACGCCGAAATTAAAGAATCCACAAAAACTATTCCTTCCGTTCCGATTTGTTTGTCTATTTTTTGACTTTAAGTGTTTCAAAATATTTGTCTATTTAACTTCCAATAGAATCAGTTTTTATTTTTTACCCTTTTTTTGATGGAATAAAGTAACTTTTGCAAAAATCAATTCCCAAAAAGTTGAGGGTAAATGTGGAAAGTTGTATGTTTTTAGGTGTAATCATTGTGTTGCTTTAAAAAGTTATATTTTCGAGATTGAACAAACAAATTGGGACGGAATGAGTATTTTATTTTGACCTAATCCCAAAAATCAAACTCTGATAAACTGTATAGAGAGCAAACTCACCAACCGATCAACTGGGCTAATCGTACGGCCCTCTCTCTCTCTGATTATTTCCTTGCACCTGGGGCATCGGCCGCACCGCAACTGCCCGAAACTCGTTTCCGCTATACATTTGGATACGCTCCACACTGGGATCGTACAAATGAGAGATGAAAGAAAAGTTTGAGACATCATGTGGTATCTGTACAACATTGAATAATTTTTTCTCTCCTTGATCCTTGAACTACCAAGTACCAACATCACTGGGAACATTTTCTGTTCTCTCTCACTAACCGATGCATCGTTTCTCTCTTCCCTAGTAAGCTTTCTCTCTCCCCCCCCGCGCTCTCTCTCTCTCTCCATAAAAAAGCAGAAGATACCCGCCATTTCCTATTCCTCCCTTCCTCATCACTCTCCCCTAGTCCCTTCCTTTTCTTCTCCCATTCACACACCAGATTTTCACCAAAACTCTTTCGATTTTCTTCCTGTAGAAAGATTGTACTACGAGTTTTTCGGAGTACAATGTAGGAGGTGAAACAGCGATCTCGTTGGACCAGACGTCGGGAAATGGCCACGTGTCACCGGAATAACGTCGGATCGGTAGTGCTATCCCGCACCAGGAGCGGGAACTCGCGGCTATGGACGGCGATTTCCGGCGCATCGCTCCGCCGGATGATCATCGGCTCGTTGATTTGCGGGGGGTCGTGCCACGGTGTCGAAGGCGGATTTGCGGCGGAACCGTCGCCGGAAACCCCAAAGCAGGTAGAACTCCCCCCGCCCCACACACACACTTTCTTATATTATTGTAGTAGTTTCTGTTTCACGAACGTTGAAATTATACTATAAGTTTTGTCCGCCGAACACTTGCCTTTTGCCAGATTTTGTGAAAGATAAGTTTGTTTCGACAAGACTTTATTTATCTTGAATCGGTTATGGTTATATGCTATTTTGAAAAATTTTAATTTTTTTTGTGGGGGAAATCTTAAAAAAAGGCTGTGAACAAAATCAAATTCGTCCGTACTGCAGGAATCCGTATCTGTATCCGAAATGAAGAAAGAGAATAACGGGGGATTGGAGAAGAAGTTGTCGGATTTCCTGAGGCTGTCGGTGTCGTCGGAGGCGGGACTGGACGGCAAGGTGGCGGCGGAGGAGGTAAGAATGAAGGTGGAGACGTTGGAGGAGTTGAAGGGGGTGGTGAAAAGGTTGCAATGCGACGTCCACGTTTCGGGAGGTGCGGCCATCGAGGTTAGGAGATTGGCGAAGGAGAATAAGGAGGCGAGAACAAATCTCGGGTTGCTCGGTGCGATTCCTCCGCTTGTTGCATTGATCGATTCGGAAGATTTGGATGCGAAGATCGCCTCTCTATACGCTCTCCTCAACCTTGGAATCGGCAACAACGCGTGAGTTTTCCCCTTTTTCCTAAGAAAGTAAGCGAACAAGAAATCGAGCGAGGTCCATATTTGGGGGAGCGTGGGAGCAATGCTATGGTGACCATATCTAGTGATCATCGGATGTGGCCACTAAAGTATTGGCTCGTATATAGGGAATTTGATCCCTAATGCTCATGTAGATCAATTTTCAAAAGCAGGACAGTAAAATATCTCTCTTGGTGAGATACACACACATATATATACACACACACACATTTCCTTTCCCATACTAGTATGTCATGCTTAATTAGTTTTTCTTTTTACAATTTGCATCTGTATTGTTCTATTGTTGTTGAAAATATTGATAGATCCTCGAATCCTATGTAGATCTTTAATTACATTATCCATCCTCCAAATATTTGTGAAGCATTTGTTAGACCAAATGACATTACAAGTCATTCCTAGTTTCCTTGTCAAACACCAATGGCTGTTAGCTGTATACTTTGGAAACTGTTTTCTCTTTTCTTGTTGGTTTCCTCTGAAAACTTCAACTTTGTTGGTTGTCTTTTTCATCATTAATTAATGGCCAATAATCACTTCGGTTGTCAACCCTTTTGCAGAAATAAAGAAGCCATTGTTAAAGCAGGAGCTGTTCACAAGATGCTAACCCTGCTTGAATCTCCAAATGGGTCTCAGAACCCGGCTATTGCAGAGGCAATCATTGCAAATTTTCTTGGCTTAAGCGCGCTAGACTCCAATAAACCAATCATCGGTTCTTCCGGTGCGATCCCATTCTTGGTGAAAACCTTGAAAGAGTTGGATAAATCAAGTAGTGCCCAATCAAAGCAAGACTCTCTCCGAGCGCTTTACAATCTTTCCATTTCACTTGCGAACATACCAACGATTTTAGAAACCGACTTGGTGCCATTTCTCTTTAGTACGTTGGGCGACATGGAGTTTAGTGAAAGAATCCTCTCGATTCTAAGCAATGTTGTATCGGTCCCTGAAGGTCGGAAAGCAGTCGGCATTATTCCAGATGCATTGCCGATTCTAATTGATGTGCTGAATTGGACTGATTCATCTGGGTGTCAAGAGAAAGCATCGTATATTTTGATGGTTATGGCTCACAAATCCTATGGAGATCGACAAGCCATGATTGAGGGTGGGATTGTTTCATCGCTGCTTGAGTTAACTCTTTTAGGTAGCACCTTATCGCAGAAAAGGGCTTCGAGAATTTTGGAGTGTTTGAGAGTAGATAAAGGGAAACGAGTTTCCGGAAGCTTCGGAGGTGGTTCCGGCATTAGTGGTGTTAGTGCTGCTGTGTCCGCTCCTATATGCGCATCTTCGCCATCATGTGGTGACCCGAATCTTCAATTGGAGTGTTTGGAGGAGGAAGAAGAGATGATGAGCGAAGAGAGGAAAGCAGTGAAGCAATTAGTCCAACAGAGCTTGCAAAACAACATGAGGAGGATAGTGAAGAGGGCGAATTTGCCGCAGGATTTTGTTCCATCGGATCATTTGAAGTCCCGCACAACTCTTGCAACTTCGAAGAGCTTGCCGTTTTGAGAAGGTTGGAGTAATTCAGAAGGTAGTCTCTCAGTTCATGACTTAAAAATTTCTATTTGTAGAACCATGGTAGCTATCGTTTGTTTGTGGAAAAATAATCATCCAGTTGGATGTCTTGGAAAAATTACTATGTTTTGTATCATCTTCATTTCTTTATTGTCGTGTTTTCAGAGAACACGAAACATGGAGAAGTTCACAGATACCCAATTAGATGATCCATACTATTTTCATTTCTGAGGGAAAACAGTTTCCGAAGTTTTGGGAAATTCTGAAGTAGTTAGTGGAAATAGTTTTTCAAATAACGTTGATGTTTTAGTTTCATTTTTCACCCTGTGGACATTAAACATATTTACCGAAATGATTTGAAATGCTAATCATTTTAATTAGATTCGTTTTATCTTTTCGTTTCTTTTTTACCGAATGTTTTCTGTAAAATATGCGCAACATCTAAATTGAAAGAACGCTCTATGGAGGACAGGAGGAAGTGTGTCATGTCTGACATTGACAACTCCTAATACGATGTTTTTCATCGTCTCTTGATTAAAGACTTGAATTCCTGAAATAGACAATATACCTCTTGAATCCTCCACACGTCCTATATGATCGGTTTCATTGTACCCATGTTCCACTGTCGGCGTGTGCAGCCTACCCCGGGTTTGACACAAATGATATGGGCCGTTCATTTTTTAAGATAATTCTTCCTATGACCTTGCAAAAAAGAAGCTCAATTGGTAAAAAGTAGGTGTTCTGATCCAATTTTTAATTTTTCTTTCAGAATATGAATGAAAAATTGGAAGAATGGATCAAACACCAACATTTTTTCGTGTAAGTGAAATTAATGAACAGCTAAAATAATTTGTGTGGGACCAGTCCCACACACCGACCTGTACTGATATGTACCCAATAGTGTTATTGCATGTTTTGAATTCTTATTGACACAATTTATGCTCCCTACATGATGAGTTTCAGACTTTGTGTACACATGATGAGTTTCATCATGGTATTGCTCGTACATTTTTGTCTCCACCTGGGTCCCTGCCATTATAATTCAACGCTCTTGATATAGATATATATACTCAAGGACAAAGATGGGGACTCGACTTTTCAATGCAATTTCCCTTCCCATCTGGGCATCTTTTCTTCTGTTCTTTTAATTTCCCAGTCTGATAATCTCTGGGCTCCATGAGAATCTTTGTACTATTTACTAAGCTTTTTGTTTTTCCCATCATCCATTTACTAAGCTGTAAATAAGTGTAAACTTCTGCTGGCTGAGAAAATGGACTGTTGGAAGTGTAAAACTTCTGCAATTGTGGATTAGTTTAGTAAACAATGTTGACTGTTTATCTTGTACTTTTAGCCTCTGACCTGGTTTACTGAACAATTACTAAATGCCTAATTTCAGATGAGGGGAGATCCAGGGAAGGATTCGCAACAAGATTTGGATTGAGGGATAATAGCTAAGCCACCAGCAGACTAGTGTGGTAGGGAGTTTGGGGATCATCTTGTTTAGAAACGTTGCTTTGATGCACAAAACGTGTGTTCGGTCGGGTTTGGCTAAAAAACTAATCCAGATTATTGGCTTATTTGCTTATTCAGCCAATAATAAGTCAAATTAAATAAGTCAAGTCATTCTTCCTATGTGCACCCAATAAGCCAAATTGACAGGATCTTTTTAGCCAAACCAGACCTTAGTGCATCAAAACTGCTCCAAAATGAAGTTTTTATTTTTCTATGTGAGGAAGAGTTGGTTTGGCCTAATGAATATTATGTGGCCCCTGTTTTGAACTGATGTGTGACTGTTTTATTGCTCCTCAGTTGTAAATATGTTTGTTGTGAATATTAATTTATCCCTTAGAGGTTTGGGGTTAAAATTTTTCTACAAATATGCAAGCTATAACGTTTAGGTAGAATTGATGAATAGAATCTGGGAGGGATATTGTAGAATCAGCACTGTTGACCCTGATACCATATTTATCTCCTAGCGATTTAACCGTGCACAGCACTATCCATCTCGATTTACCCTTTAAATCTTGCTAGTGGTTCAAACACAAAGTCAATTTTTTTTTCTCTTTTTTTGATGAAAGTAAATTGATTCATTAGTGTGCAACGAATATGTTCCACTTCTTGGTGGAACGGAAGAAAATTAGTTGAGAGATATGAGTATAACTCGATATATCGTGGCTACCGCTAAGTCAACTCCCCTGCCAATTTATCGACACTGCAATTCAACTACGTAAGGATAAATGGGATGACAAATACAATTCAACTACGTAAGGATAAATGGGATGTGTACTCTATTGTCTTAGAGCATCTCCATTGGAATAAGTAAATGGGTGTAGATAAGCAAATTTAACAATAATGCTCAAAAATCACCTCACATTGTATAATAAGAAAAGTTACAAGTCTTTTAGTAAATAATCAAATTTCACCAATTTCATAACCAAATTTAACAACTTTTACCAATAACCAAACTCAATAGTAAAACTCAAAATTTAACACCTCACATTGGAATCGTCTCATCGAGATGAATAATTTCGTATGGTCAGGTGCGTGATTGAAACTCATTTGCGATTGAACAAATGTGCATTGTGTATTGTGGGTTTTTTTTTGTTAGGGATGCAAAAATAACCAATGTAGGGGTAGAGGCTGTTAAGTTTAATTATAGACTAAATGGATAATCAAATGTTGACGTGACACATTTTGGTTATTGATTTTAATTATTACCATTGCGGATACTCTTACATAAGCCTGCTACGGAACTTAGAGTAAAGAAAATTTTAGGTGCAATAGAAAGGAATGCTGTAACCGGGGTGGGTGTTGAATTACCTCTCTCTTTGCCTCTAATCAATGATACATCTTAACGGTCAAAATTACGCACACAACCAACACAACGGTTGTGCAAATAGCCTTTTTGTTCGACATTATCATGCTGATTCGAACTTTGTTTAGAAAAGAAAGAGATTATTCCCCAAGTGCTTGTTTGTCAGTGCTTGGCCTCTCTTTAGGGCCCTAGACTGAGATTTGTGTAGGTAGGTGTAATATGAGATAGCTGGCAGCTCCGTAGCTGTGCTTATCAAATAAAGTGATGGAGAACTATCTTACTTGGGCGGATGGGTAGAAAGAGGCGACTTACGACACCTTTTCCTATGTAGATGTTGCACTAGATGTTGCACATCAGAAGAATCCGAGCCGCTTGCTATTTGTTTAAGGGTGCTGTTAAATACAATTACGAATTTACTTCATGTAGTCAATTCATAAAAGAAATTTTTTGGATTCCTTCTTATGAAATGACTACATATAACAAATTCGCAATTGCAAATAGCTTGGTCCTAGTTTAATTGGAACGTTTTGACATCAGAACAAGAAATCTCGTGATTGATGGTTGGTCTTTCTCTAGAGAAAAAGGCAATACATTTTCTCTAGAGAAAAAGGCAATGCATAGACTGTGGTACTGGTCAAGCAGGAAAAATGCAATCGTTAGAGCAAGTTTATCAATGGATTGGTATAGTACCTTGTAAACAGTTCACAATTCTATTTTAGTTATCAACTTTTTCTTTCATAATTATACCAATACTATCTATTTTACCTAACACCAATTAAAAAATATATATTTTTCACTCTTTTCCTATTATTTTTTCCCCCAAAGAGGGAGGAGAGAGAGAAAGAAACAATAAAAAAAGAAAGGAGTGTGAATAGTGTTTAGGTAAAAATGGCTTAAGCCCTATTCATAAATGTATTTTACCTACTATTTTACCTAATCTAGTGCAGGGCTATTTTTTGAGTTTTTCCTCTTCAAAATAACTAAAAAGGTATTTTACCAATGCTAGTATACATGCTCTAAGAGCATGTACATCAGTTGAGCAAAAATAGCAAATAAGTCATTTTACCAAACCAAAATGAAGAAAACTCAACTGCAGCTTAGGTAAAACCTTGTGTATTTTACATTTTGCTACAGTTCTTAGCTACAAATACCTACTCACTGTACATCAGCCATTTATTTGTTTATTTGTATTCACCCACTTTCTCTCTCCTCCTCCTGTGCAAGAAATGTCTCTCTCTCCAATTTTTTACAAGATGACAAAAGTAGAAATACAATATTTTAATAAAGGATTGGTAAAATAGATAGTATTGGTAAAGTATTGGTTGAGATGTGAGAAGGTAAAATATAAAATGTACACTGTTCACTAGTATTTTTTGCTAGTGACTGGTAAACTTGCTCTATAAAGTGGCTCTGAACGATTCAGATTGTGTTGACCATAAAAACTACTACTTCTGTCCCTTTGTAAATGTCCCGCTTTGTAACTCCAATTTATTAAGAAAGCATTATCATTACACCTTTCACATCAACTTTTACCTTCACTTTCCCTATTTACCTTTTATGGAGACATCATTATTACATTTTTACTCACTAACTTTTCAAAATGGAATCTACTTTTATGAGCAAAATGGAAAATGTACTAACTTTTATTCACTAACTTTACAAAATGGACACTTATTAAGGGACAACCCAAATTGAAATACTAGAGTTTAAAAAAGGGACGGAGGGAGTATATGAAGTCGACTGAACAAATAACAAAAAGGAAATTGATGTTCTCTATAGCATCTCCATACTTGATTCATTTTTTAACTCAAATTAGTGAAAACTCTTCTTTTTTAATAACTCAAATTTTATTGAAAATTTGGATAAAAACTCTATTTGGGTTTGTCTTCTCCAGTATACACTCATTTGTTGACCCAAATCTATTTTTATTTTTTCAGTGAAAAGAGGTATTGAGGAAAAAATGGAATGCATTTGGGTCTCCCCAATTAGGAAAAAGGTTTTCTTTAGTATTTTTTAGGAGTGTCCACGGTCCGGATCGGATTGGATTCTTATGAATCCAATCTTAATCCGTATCGCACGATTTTTAGAAAATATAATCCAATCCTAATCCAAAAGTCTCAGGGTTCGGTTCCATTCCGAACCGTGAATCACGGTTCAGTTCCGATTTTATCCACAGATTTCCTACACGAAAATAAAATGATGCTACCATCAACTAAAAATGCAAAGTGCAAATACTTATAGTTATGACATTCCATAACATTACACTTATTATCCCTTAAGTTTTATATATCATCACATTAATGTAAAAATTTCAAAAAAAAAAAATCATAACAATTACAGTAGTAAAGTTATAATAATTTATAAATATTACACATACACATGTATATTTTTAATTTTATTTTTTTAAATATTTCACGGTCCGGTTCGGTTAATCCATGGTTTTGAAATGAAATTCAATCATAATCCGTATCTCACGGTTTTTTAATTTTTGAATCTATGTCTGGACCATTAATTTACGGATAAAATTCAAAAGACACGGATGGATTCTGTCTGGACCGATTTCACAGTTCTCCCTTGAGGTTTTTGACAAAGACAGGAACCTCCCCTGAGGTTTCTGAAATTACTCTAACCTCCCTTGCTTTTGCTGACAATCTTAAAATTCCCCTTATGTTAAGTGGGGTTGTAACAGTGTTAAATTTGATGTTTAAATGACTTAGATACCCTTATTCCTATATATTGTCAACATAGGGGAACTACTTTTACAAAACCCAACTTCCCCCTTCCACAGTTAATCCACCGGCCACCACCACAATTACCGGGAAAAAAAAAAATTCATGTGTAATCATGTGTCATCCCACTATTAGAAACTTAGAACTAAAATTGTTGTTGATTAAAGTATAAAATAATACATTTGTACAACAAATATATACAATCAAAATATCCGATAGTTGCACGAATTTCACTAGTATTGTTTTCATTATAATAATTACGTTGTAATAGCAACAAATGAATATATATACGATCATCTTTTTCTTTTTTTTGAAAAACGTGAGCTTCTCCTACACTTTTTAAACGTGAGCTTCAATTAATTCTTTAAATTGGTTTAACAAAATAAAAAAATAATGGAAAATGATTTTCACACTTTTTTTTTGTTTTTATTCACATGAATTTACTATATTGCCCTTTGCATGTGTGAAGAAGTGTATTGCATAAATGGCAAGATGGTAAATTCAAGTGGGTAAAGATAAAAAAAGGAGTGTGGATGACTAAAAGGGGAGTGTAGAAATCAATTCTCAAAAAAGTTTTGCACTCCAACTCAACCTTCAGAATTGGACCTGAGAGTGTTTGTACACGTGTAGTGTGGTCAATCTGGTCGTCCATCTAGGCAATGGACAGCTCGGATTTTCATCTGAACAGTGGACAGCTAGAATTTGTAAGAGTTTGGATTAAATCCGAGCCATCCGTGCCTAAATGGACGGTCGGATTGACCGCGAGTGCACTATACCCCCTCCCATTCCCAGAATTGATCACGACGTGCATAAGATTAAATGGAAATTTCAATACTGCTTTTTCTAACTCTTTGCCCCACATACAACTGTACAAGAGAGAGGAGATCATTTTAATTGGGAAGTTTTCTATAAAAAAGAAATTCCTAGAAAGTGGGTACAAAGAAAGAGAGGAAGTAGAGTATAAAAATGGAGATTAAGAGAGATCAATTGCTTTGAGTTTTTGTTCCAGCGGGAAGATGAATGCAAGGGCATTTTTGGCATTAAAAAGATACAAAGGGATGAGATCAGCATCTTTCAACAATTCCTGTCAAGTTTTTAACGTCTGAAGTACGAAAAATTATACTATGCCCCAAGGGCATAGCCACGTGGTGCCCCTACGGCTTTCTGCACCACATATTTCAGTGGCCCACACTGAAATGTGTAGTGCTGAAAGCCCCGGAGCACCACGTGGCTATGCCCCAGGGGCATGGAATAATCTCTCCTGAAGTACACAAGGAGGAATTTTAAGATTGTCAGCAAAAGCAAGGGACTGATCAAAAAAAAAAAAAAACGCAAAAGCAAGGGAGGTTAGAGTCATTTAAGAAACCTCAGGCCCTGAGGTTTCTGTCTTTGCCAAAAACCTCAAGAGAGGCCAGTGAAATTTATTAAGGGAGAGATTTGAGGTTAAGGGAGGGGGAATGCATGTAATAAAAACTGCCGTGGGAGTTGAGTATTAGAGTCAGTATAGGTGATTTAAAGTAGAGAGAGAGAGTGTGAGAGTTTGACAAAGTGTGAGTGAGCAATTAGCGAGAGGATCTCAGCCGTAGAAAAAAGGTGACAATTGTGTAATATAATTGAAAGTGTATGGGTAAATTCTTAATAGTATGCGGAGCAAAAAAAAATTCTTAATAGTAGAAGTGTAACGCCCCCAATTTCCGGGCACATTAAAATGATAATTTCATTGAAAATTAAATGGAGTCTAACTCAATATTACATCATAACCCTTAACAAAAGTACATTTATTCAAATAAGGGTGGAAACTAGGGTTCCTATCTACTGCTCTGCCTGTTCCTCCATCTTGGCCAGCTCCTCAGCTCCAAAGGCTTCCAAGGTGTAGAGTTCTTCATGTTCGTCTATAAGATCTGACACATTATACCGGCGTCGCCACCAATATAATATGTCAGGGTCACCAAAGGTAACACCGTGAGCTACAAAAGCTCAATAGAATAACCCATACCCTCTAACCTTTACATTTACGAACAAACGATCATAAATTTAATAATTTCCACATAGTTCATACATATTCGACAAAATGGTTAACAATGACACATCCACATTCATTATCCAAACTAACGTTGGTGTCCATTATTTTTCGAGTTTCTCCTACGCGACTGCTCGTAGACCGTGTCACCATTTTTCATATTTCATAACCATATCAACATTTCAAAAATTATTTTTAACACACCCAACCTCGGTTTCGCCGTTCTGGTCTCCCAAGTATCCTCACAATGGTTCCGCCGCACCGGGTTCCCATTGGTACACTTTGCATTGGCTCTTCTTCTCGGATAACCAAGCCACACACCCAATCTCGATTCCGCCGTTCCGGTCTCCCGAGCATCCTCACAATGGTTCCACCGCACCGGGTTCCTATTGGCACACTTTGCATTGGCTCCTCTTCTTGGATAACCAAGCCACACACCCAATCTCGATTCTGCCGTTCCGGTCTCCCGAGTATCCTCACAATGGTTCCGCCGCGCCAGGTTCGCATTGACATACAAAACACACACCACACAATGGGCTATCACGTCCGGCCACATTGCGGTTTTCAAAACATTTCCCCCTTTAAAAACACGTATTTTCATTAACCACACCCTAGGTGTCATGTTTTTAACTTTCTTGATTTTCATGTCACGTTTTCATGCAATGACTCCGCGGTAGGACTTTTTACATACGAAATCATAAATCATTCATTGTAATCCTGAAACTAAACTAGCAAGATCATCCAACTCTATATTACTAAGCATACTTAAATCACAACTTAAAGCATAACGCCACATGTACGGACGTCTTTGGAGTGAAATTCACTTATGCTTTACAACAAGACAGGTAATACAAATAATTTATAACACATGTTCATAACCATCTAAAGATCAAAATACGAATACTTCTATTAACGATAAAGTCTTATTTTTCAAAAATCGTTCTTTCTTCCTTTGTGGGAAATTCAAAACAACACATGTTTATTAAAGTAAAAGTTGATAATTCCAATATGTTCATACTTCTATTAGCGAGAATAAGTTTACTAATTATCATGCATTTCAAAACATTATAAGTGATAGACAACCTTATATACGGAGGATCTACTTATACTTCCAATATACGGTTCTACGTTATACTTAGAGTTTAGTGGACAAAGGACCCTACATATACTTAGAGATAGCGTATATGAGACTCTACATGTACTTAGAGATAGCGTATATGAGACTCTACCTTTATTCTTGGCGGTAGTTGACGACTACAGAAAGTAAGTTGGCGTTTGGGCGGAGTAACTTCTTGCGGCGAGCTTCCGGAAGTTTCGAAAGAGAAGGGTTTCTCTCGAAACTAGTTTGTGACTGAAACTACTCTACTTTATGGATCGAAAAGGTGGTTTGGGGATGAGTTTCTTGAAGAACACAAGAAGAGCTTCAAGAACAAGGAAAACTAAGCAAGAACAAGTAAGAACACAAGCTTTCTTAGAGAGAGAAGTTGGAGGATGAAGGTGTGAGTTGAATGGTGAATGAGGGGTGCTATTTATAGCAAAAACTTGAGCTCTCTCCCTCCCTCTCTTGGCCGGCCCTCTCTCTCTCTTCAATCCTCCCATGGATTTGCTCCATGAACTTGTCATTTCAAGTCCTTCAATCAATCCATAGCCTTCTCTCACTTGTCACTTCCATTTATAGGCCAAATCTTAGGCTATCATGAAGGGTTTTTGATTGGTCTTGTCCTAAAAAGAGGTTGCTTGCAAAAAAAAATAAAATCAAAGGCTATGATGTACTTAGGAAGACTACTAATGGGTTGACATGTAGTAAATAGGCTTAGGGCTATTAAGTAGCTTGTGAAAGAGAACAAAACACAAGCACACACTCCACCTCTCTCTCTCCCATTCTGCATCTCTCTCTCTCGGCCTCCCTCTTTCTCTCTCTCTTGCATATATATATATATATATATATACATATACATATATACAGTCCGTCTCCAGTAAGAACCACCTCATTTTAATAAAATGCGGACCTCCCTTTCCTGATTGAATTTCGATGATCCGAGCCGCTAAATGTGTTCAGAACGTTATTTTAAGGGTATCCTTGAGAAATTAGCTAAAAAAATAACCGGGAAGGGCTTCATCCGAGCAGTTTTTGTTTGTTTTTTTATCGAACGGTTCAAACAAAAACTGCTCGGATGAAGCTCTTCCTGGTCATTTTTTTTGCCGATTTCTCGCGAGTATTCTTAAAATCACGTTCTGAACACATTGAGCGGCTCGGATTATCTAAATTCAATCGGAAAATGGGAGAAACGAGGAGCTCCGCATTTTAACTAAAATAAGGACTCCCTCATTTGAGACTGACTGTACACACACACACACACACACACACACACACACATATATATATATATATATATATATATATAGGAAAGTAACTCTAATATAAATAGGTTTAAGGCTATAACCCTAAGCATGTCTTGTCTTATCAAGTTATATATATGTATAAACACTTGGCAAGTCTAATCTCTATTAACCAAGGGATAATAATTCCCCTAACATTTGTTACCCAATAGGTAAAGAAAAAGTAAGGTTGACATGAAAGGTTAAAATGACAAGGTTGACTTCTTGGAAGTAATGTACAAGATTCTCATGGTACAAGATTCCCGTATGACTAATCTTGTCACACACACACACACACACACACACACACACACACACACACATATATATATATATATATATATATATATATATTAGTAGACTAGTTGCTATTATCCAATGGGTAATATCTCTTCTAACAATTTTGGACCAAAGGGTAAAGAAAAAGTAAGGTTGACATGACATGATCAAAGATTCTTTTCTTGACTTGTCACATCAAAGTTTTATTGGCCATTAAAACTCTATTACTCAACGGTTACAAGTTTCCTTAGCGGTTATTATCCAAAGGATGAAAGAGAAAGGAACTAGGTAGTTTGGTTTCTCCAACTAACCGGTTAGAAACTAATTATACTAACCATGTAGGGTTTTGAATCAAGGAATGAAATTTCAAAGGACTAAAATCTAATTATAACGAATTATCAGAAAAAAAAAGTAAAAATATAGTTCAAATATTAAACGAGATTTTATTTATTAAAAATCAAAGTCGTTACAAGAAGAACACACATAAATCATTAGGTCAATTAAATCTCAACCATTGCACTAATTTATCTGCACTAATTTATCTTTTTAGGGGCCCACGCCATTGTGTTTTTTATTGTAGATGTTCCCACTGTTAATTGGTTTGTTCCATGCAAAATTCGAATACTGATCCAAACACTAGACGTGTTATGAACCGTTCGATATTTTTTGGTCTCCGGTGCATTGTCAAAGATTTACACGTATCCAACGGTTCCGGAAATATGTGTTTGGTTTTGTGTTCGGGTATTTGTTTATGCAGCAATGCTTTTGTTTTTTTTTTTTGGACATTTAATCTGGCCAAACGAACTGCATGTACTTCTGTGATGGAAAATATTCAAAAAAAAATCACCAATTAAAAGATATCCATTAATTTCTTCTAACATTCAAACTCATTTAGTACAAAGTAAATATGAAGATTTTATTTGAATCGCAATAAAAGATAACTGGGTGAACGTGTAGATGTCGAAAGTAGTGAAGATGAACATCTAGGGTTGGGGTTCAAATCTCACTAACACAAACAGTACTTTTTCTTTGAGCCAAAAAAAGAGAGAGGTAGAATATGCGCTTCAGTTTTAAATTTAACTAGATTCCACAAAGAATTCTTAAAAAATAAGTACTTATTTGTAATTTTCGAACTTAAAACTAATGTATTTATGAAAATAATTTTTCAATTTTTATTGCATCGGTCAAAAAAGATCTCATCGAGATCTATCAAATAAGATCCTAATTGCACAAAAAATTGATTCATTAAGTTCATTATTTTTAAACTTAAAAATTACAAAGAAGTACTTATTTTTTAAGAAACCTCAGCGGAATACGTACGGTACTTCGACAAATACACCAAAAGCTATGCTATCGCCAGAAGATAAAGACTAATTACAAAAAGCCTAAAGACGCCGACGACGAGCGAAAGTCAACAGAAGGCCTAAGGAAAACATAAACAATTCCACGACAACGGTTATTGAACGATGAACTACGATAAACTACAAAAGCCAAAAAACTACCACTCTAAACACTGACCTACCTACCCCATCACACCGAAAATTATAGAAGAAAACTTAAAGCAAAATCTAAACTATAATGCACCACAAGAGAACCACAACTGAGGTAGCTTGAGCCACCAATCACCAAGCAAATCAACCAGTAGAACCTGCCAGAGCCCACTCTAACCGAAGGGACCATGTCGCTGGCTGGATCGCGCTCATATTGAAACGACGGGCAACGCAGATCATGTAGCCCAAAACCTGCAACCACCGTGAAACAATGAAACTCCCAACAACCTACAATTAAAACAAAAGCATGTACTTCATAGTCACAACGTGAATACACACATTCGTGTACTTCATAGGACATGGCTTTCTTAACTCTCATTGCTCTTTATTATTACTGCTATCACTTTTTCAACTGCTGCCAACCACCAGGTTTATGTAGATAGAACCCTCTAATAGGGATAATTAGGATTCCAATGGATTTGGCCAAGTTTGTATGGAAAAGCTAATAAGCGCTTTTTATGGGGTTATATGTTCGAAGTTTATAGAGAACAAACTTTCTAAAACTTAAGGCCATTAGAGGATTTGCCCGGTCGTTAACGTTATGAGCCTATAATTAGTTGAGATGCGAACAAGCTGACTCAGACATTCCTTTATGCTGCATAAAAAATAAAAATGGGATTGTAGGAGTGACTAGTGATGTAACTGTATAAAAAGGCTGTAGGCAGAGAAGTTGGGAAAGGGCCTGTCATGGACGACATTTAAACTCATTCCTAAAGTTTCAATTACCTTTGTTCTTGTGATATTACTGGCGTTCCGCTAATTTTTTTTTTTTGTTTTTTCTTATTTGGTCCTTATTTTAATTTTTTTTTTCGCATTTGTTGATTCTGCGCCTCATTTTTTTTGGTTTTTCAATTTTTCTATCAGTAAAATAAAAAATTATAAGGCGCAAAACTAACAAACGTGGAAAAAAAAAATGAATTAGGACAAAACAAGAAATAACCCCAAAAAAAACTTCAGAAATGATAGAGGTACCGATTTGGGGGAGGGATTTCGTACCGACGGCCACCGGCGGGCCATCTCCGGCCACCGGACGGCCGATCCAAGCCGTCCAAAAATTCTATAAAAAAAAACCGAGGGGCTTCTCGCGGGAATCAATGGCATCCGAGGTGTGTAGGGTGCTTGATCCGAGCACCCCTTTTCGTGTGTATATGTATATACGTGTATATACACGAAAAAGGGATGCTCGGATCAAGCACCCTACACACCTCGGATGCCGTTGATTCCCGCGAAGGGCCCCTCGGTTTTGTTTTTTAGAATTTTTGGACGGCTCGGATCGACCGTCCGGTGGCCGGAGACGGCCCACCGGCGGCCGTCGGTACGAAATCCCTCCCCCCAAATCGGTACATATAGCAACACTCAAAAAACTTAGCGAAACGCCATAAATATAATTTTTCAATAAACTTTTAATGAAATTTGTTCAAATTATTATTATTTTATTTTAATGGTTTAAACCTCTTACTTTGGATTATAAAAACTCCACCTCAAAGGTGGGTCCCCCGGCCCGCAAATTCTGGCTTGATTCTCACGGGCAAGGTACGGAGAGATTCACGTGTACCTAATCTTAACTCATGGACTTTTTGTCATTCTGCCTAAGTGGAATTAGGGTTAAGCTAAAATAATGGCTCATGCTATCGGCTCGAAAAAGTTTGAAAATGTGAATTAAAATTAAAAAAATTAATATGGAACAACATTATAAATAAAAATATCAACTGTTAGTATTTTTTTCCCCTCATTTTAGTGCACTTATTTTATTTTTTTATTTCGGTCATAAATTTTTACTCCTACTTTTTATACTCCTCTTTTCAAAGCTAAGACAAATGATTAATTAAAAAAACATAATGTGAATCAAGTAAAAATAAAAAACAAAAAAAAACACCTGAACAAAAAATTTGAAAGATTTTTTGATTTTCCATCTACAGCCACATGCAACCCCAAATCCCATCACGCAAGATTTGATTTTCCCCGTTTTCCTATCTGGAAAAATCTGTAGGTTTCTCTCCATCAGGTAGTAGCCAATTGTTTGTTTTTTTGGTGTGTGTTTAAGATTTTCCATGGTGTGAATTCAAGGGTTGATATCGTGTTTGTTTTTTCAGAGAGAGAATGTTGTTTACGCTGGAGAGGCAGCTGGAGGAAGCCGGGAACAAGCTGCTTCAACTCCCGCATTCGGTCGATGAAATCCTTTCGCTTCTTGATGTAAGCCCTGATTTTCTAGGGTTTTGTTTTGTTTTGTTTTTTTTTCCCTGACCAGTCCCCTTGCGTTGAATTCTTGGGTTTTTATTTGTTGATTTTTATCTCTTTCCGACGAGTGTCCAGACCAGCTTGTGCAAACCTCTACTAAATCTCGGGAACCTTCGTGAGGTTTGACCTTGCGAACCCTTGGGGCAAGCCTTAAGTGTAATTCATTTTTATTTTCTTTTTTCTAGGGTTTTGTTTTTTTCTGAGTAATTCAAGTGCGTTGAATTCTGGGGTTTTGTTGTTTATTTATTTATTTTCCTCATAACTGAGTGTTGTGGCCAGCTTGCGCGAACATCGACTAATCTGGGACCTTGGTGAGGTTTGACCTAGCAATCTCCTGGGGCAATCCCTTGGGTTGTTGCGTCTCAGGTACCGGTAATCTTGTGCCACTACATGATTGAATTCTGGGTCTTGAATTTGTTTTTCTGCTTTTGCAAAAGCTTTAGATTTGCTGTGCGTGATTTATGAAATTTGGGGCTAGTTTGGAAAATTTCTTCCAATTACTGCAGCTCCTTATTTTCTGTTACTATGACTACTGTCGGTAACAATTAGATGCTTGGAGAACTGACTGAAGTGGGTTCCTCCGCAACTTCTAGGCATTGACTCCCGATAGACGAAATCGCGGGTCGCCAATACGCGTTAGTCCTAATGCGTACTTTACCCAGACGGGACTCTCAAGAATGGCCTCACCCTTTCGGAGGAAAGATGTTTCTCCGTATAGGTGGCGGAGGGTTTCATTTTATTTTTCTTGCTATGTGTCGCTGGATTGGCCTAATCATCTTTCGTCACCACCTAGTATAGTTACATTAGATGTTACATGTTCCGGAAACATTATGCGGGTAAATAATCAAGGTGAATCATATACTGCCATACATGCGGTGGGAAAAATGTATGCTAGTACTTTGGGCGGTGGACTGTGTTTTGTACAAAGGTAGAGTTTTTCGTTTTGTCCATGTTGGGTCTGCAATTGGTGTTTGGATATTTAGACTGGCATTTTGGAAATAGGGAATTGTTCCTGTTCGTGGCTAGAATCTCTTAGGATCTTCGTATTGCAACAAATGCATTGGCTGTTTTTTTCCTTAACCAAGCGGGAAACTTCTGATTTGTGTGCCAAATCATGGTTTTGAACATTACCCTGCTAATACTATTTGAGTCCTTCCGAACATTGTCATGACCATTGTATTCAATATTTTTTGTTAGATGTGTTGCTTACGTTTTCATAATCCAGTACTTGCAATTTGAATGTCTTGCTTGTCCTTAATTTTTTTTATTGGCAACATAAAAAGAAAAAAGAATTGAGTGCACTTCTCTCACAAGAGATAGTTATATGCCAACTGGCAACTGATGGCCTATCATAGTAACGTGAAGGTTAAAAACATGATGATTCCAAATTAAAATTATATCCATACTGCTTTGTTCCAAGCTCAATGTTTTCCTTGACTAAGCAAGACAATTTCTAAGTTTGGTTTGGTTTGGCATGGTGCTTGTGTTGGATGATAGGTTGTATTTGTTTGTCCTCTTGAAGTTCATATGATATACTCATTACCACTTGGGGGAGCATGTTGATAGATAAAATAGATGAAGATAAAATAGACAAGAAGTGATAACTATATGTTGAGTTGTTGATCAGAATGACTCTTATTTGTTAAAACAATTACAAATAGCTCACGAGAATATAGACTTTGCAGCCTCCTTTTTTGTAGACATGCAAAGTTATAGGTTTATATGCATTTGTGTATACTTTTTTGGTTGGTCAGAAAGACGTTATATCACTGTGTATAACTCGTGGAAAATGTAGACTTTGCAGTCCCCTATTGATGGAAAGTTTTAGATTATGCAATTATTTGTTTGTTAGTCATTTCTACTTGTCGTTCTTGTGAATAAGTAGAAAATTATATATTTCTTTTCGTCAGTATACTTGGACATTATTCATGGTTTCTGGATCCCATTCAACTTGGGTTGTATCTTGCAGCTTCCTAATTGTGCATTGTAGTTTTGTTATTTTCCTTTGGTTATTGGCATTATATTTTTTTGTCTTCCTGACTTGGACAATCATGGTATGATGCTACCGATTTTATCTTGAATGGGTATTTGTGTTCCGTGTCTGTAAGAAGTGCGGATTCATTGGCAAAGAGAGAATTGGAGATCGAATGGAGTGTGGAATAGTGGACGTGGAGCAGAGGGAAGAGAGAAACAAAGAGGGAAAGAAATTCGAGGCGGCGAGAGAGTTTAACTTGTGGATGATGGTAAAAAATTCTCAGTGTGAAATTTGCACCAAACAAAACAGCACCTTGTAGCATTATCACCACCCTAAAAAACTCAGCATAATTTCTTAAATTATCCGGAGACTGTTGAGCTCTGGGACTATAAAATCCCAGTTATTGTTCTATTATCATTTTTAGTGGATTTTTTTTTCTTGACTTACAAAATTGCATAATGATTTGTTTGCTTCGTTTCTTAATTTGCTTGTTCATGCTTTTGAACCTTCTTCTTTTGTTATGCTAATAAGCAAGTTGAGAACTACCTCTCGAGGGTGGAGCAGTCACCTTCCAAATCAATGCAAACTGCACTTTCTCCATCTAGGAAGGCATTGGTTGCAGATGAACTTCTGAGGCATTCGAGACGCGGATGTGAAAGTTGCAGTTGCTTCCTGCATCAGTGAGATAACAAGAATTACTGCACCATATGCGCCATATGATGATGATCAGATGAAGGTTCTGGATTTTGTTATTTTTTGTTATTGTATGATAATTTTTTTCTTTTAATTGTCCTTATCAATTTTCATATTATGGATTCACAGGAAATCTTTCAGTTGATTGTGTGGTCCTTTGAAAATTTATCTGACAAGTTCAGTAGATCATATAACAAAAGGACCTTGATTCTTGAAACTGTTGCCACGGTCAGATCATGTTTGGTCATGTTGGGTCTAGAATGTGATGGTCTTATTGTGGAGATGTTCCAGCACTTTCTGAAAGCTATAAGGTAGGATGTAATATTCTGCTGTTTCACAAGTTCTTTGCTTATTCTTTGTTAGAAAAACCAAGCTCTGGTGACATTATTTTCGGACTGTAATATTGATTCTATGTTGTTAAATGAATTTGTAGTAAAGTGCAACACAGTATTTTTTTTTATGGCACAATATTCTCATGAAAAACAATGCTGGAATCTGGTACTAGAGGATTAATGTAGTTTCTAATTTGATTGATCTGTTTCTTTTGTATCTTGTACTTCATGGCTTGCTTAGGATATGTTGCAATTGATTGTTTTTTATCTCTTCAGGTTTTGCTTTATCATTTACAAGCCCTGTGATGGGCATACTTGTGTGCATTAACAGAGGATGGTGTTGTCCCTAGCCAGTGTAACTTTTGTTGGGATCTTGTTGCAATATCACATAAGTCTAGAATCAAGAAGCAGTATTTTTCTTTGACACTGACATTTTGTTGTTGCAATAGTATAGGAGGTGGTGAATCTATTATTTATTTATTTTTGAGTATTAGTTGACTAGAATGACTTAAAACATTAACTAAAATTTTGAAGGTTTCAGTTTGTCAATAAAGCTTGTATCTGAAACTCCGATAAGTGAATGCTTGCATCCACAAGCACAAGATTTTAGTTGTCTCATAAATTTCCCGTTTTGAGTTATATATATCTACTGTTATATTCATGGGGAGCCATGTTACATGGACTAGTGTGTGGGTCTTGGGTGCGGGTGGATATCTAGGGATCCGATTGGTCAAATGTAGACACAAAATATACAGCGATGTGGATTCAAATTTGGATGGAGGTATGGGGATATGCTCAATAAGTATTTAGAAATATTATTTTATCCATGCTCAGATATTGAAAGTTCGCCGAGAATTTTTTTTGGTATGAATTTTGTTGGACCAAGTCACCGAAAACATGAATAAGACAATTAAGGCTCCAAAGTCTCAAGTTTAAACTCTTTAACAATTTGTCACTCTATGAGCCTTGTTCGGCTTCCCTTATTTGACTCGAGCCCAAAAACTCGTAAATCACGATACTTAATGCATGCCATAAATGTCCAAGCTGTGAAAACAAACATTAAATATGTGCTATAAGTATAACAGCCCATAATAGCCCTTAGGTGACATATGCATAGAAACCGGGTGTCCGGCATTGAAATGACTTGTCTGGTACATATTTCCCACCCTCATCCATGTTGACATGTTCGCCCAACATGTACCACATGAGTTGTAACATAGTTGGGGAGCTAACCTTTTACTCACCCCTTTCGTTCCCCGTATTTGCTAATGTTTAATATTTGGGTTCTTAAGAAAAAAGGCATTCTATGTGTGGTAATTTGATTAATTGTTAAGCTTAGAGACCATAGTTGATCCTTGTTTTTGTTGAAATATCTTTAGATAGCTAGTCAGATAGTACTCTGTTTCCATTAAACGATCACCTTCTTCACTACGGTGGGCCTTTGTTGTTTGTTCAGATTCATTCACTGGCTTATGATTTCCTTCGTGATGTAATTGGTGGATGATGTATTTTTCGTTGGGAATTGGCGATATTTTCCGTGGATCTCTGTACCATATAATTAGCATAGAAGGAAAACAAAGGGTGTAAAGATATAATTCTATGAAGTGGGATGCTGTCTTTTCTGAAAAAGGATAAGATATGATGTTCAATGAATAATGCAGCTAACCTTGGGTCCAAAATATACTCTTTTATGCATTTGTTCTTGAATTGATTGTTTAGAAATATTGGGTTTTTTTTTTTGTCGGGATGCGCCACCTAATTTGAATCACATAGTCTTTCTCAATTCACAACCGAATTCTTGTGTGTGTTATCGGGTGTATATCAGGTTGTAGCATTTGGTAATCAAATTTTTTGAAGAATTTGATTTTTCCGAGGTTGAAGATGCACCTTTATTTATACGTTGTGTAATATGTGGTAGTCTGTTGTATTATTTTGCATATATTTACTTCTCTTCGGGTAAAAAAACTTTCCGTAAGCAGATAAACTTTTACTAATAATGTCAGCAGATAAACTTTTACTAATAAGATCGCTTTGCAAAGGTACAGCAATTTGAAAGTGCAAGTGCTATGAAATTGTACATGTTTCTGTTCTCAGCAGCTTATATTTCTTTTCTTGAACATCCAGGGATGATCACCCTGACTATGTCTTTTCCTCCATGGAGACAATTATGACTCTTGTATTGGAGGAAAGCGAAGATATTTCTTTGGAGCTAATCTCTCCCATCCTAGCTAGCTTGAAAAGTGAAAACCAGGTCAAATGTTGTTTGATGGATTCTTCTATCTCTGTTGTTTATTTTTTGAATGTTTCTGAGAAGGGATTTATTACGTCAGGGGGTTCCTGCAATTGTTAAGAAACTGGCGGAGAGAGTAGTTAAAAACTCTGCAATAAAGATAATTACTTCTATATGCAATGGTAAAACTGATGCTGATGGACGTAATGATCGTAATACTTGTGAAGAACAGTCGGTATGCTATCTTACATCTCGACATAACATTCTTTTGTATATGGTTGACTCTAAGTTCTAAGAAGTGGAAGAGTGGATGTGAGAGTGAGAGTGAGAGTGTGCTGTTGTTTGAATAACCTGCCTAGGTAAGAGTAATGAACTTTAGAATGGCTTCGTGGCAATGTCTAAATTGGATATTCTTTGGCATGTCATTATGATAATCTCTATCGTTAGTGTTTCTAAATATTTCTGCTATATATTACCAATCTATGATGCACCGACACCGACACCGAAACCGACACCGGGACACGGGAATTCTAAAAAAATGGGGACACGGACACGGCAGGGGACACGCCACTTGTATATTTATTTATATATATAAATAAATAAATAATTATAGTTTAGCACCCAGAAATTTAAAATATATATAATTTGGTCCCAAATTTTTTTTAAAAAAATTACAGTTTGACCCCTAAATTTTTCAAAAATTACAGTTTGGCCCCCAAAATTTAAAAAAATTACAGTTTGACCCCTGCCGTGTCCCCATCGGTGTCCCCGCCGTGTCCCCAGCGGTGTCCCGCCGTGTCCCCAGCCGTGTCCCCCTCAAAATTTAATATTAAAATATGGGACACGCCACGTGGCGTGTCCCGTACGTATCTCCGAGGTGTCCCGCGGTGTCCCCGTGTCCCCGTGTCCTGACACTGCGATACTTCGACCTTTAGAGGTGTCGGTGCTTCATAGTTACCAATTATAGCCTTGTTCAATTACAAGTAAACAATACCCATAAATAAATGACAATCGACATAAAGGGTTACCCAAATGAATCCAATGATGATGTAGTAAGTGTTGTCATTCCTCCTCTGCAGCTGCAATCACTGTTGGCTTTGTATGCACAAGCATTCCCACTTAACCATCATCTCATTCTAGAAAACCTTTTCCTATATTATGCACAAGCATTCCCACTTAACCACCATCTCAGTTAATTACGCGGGGAAACCTTTTCCTGCAGCTAATTTTGTCAAGGTTGTTATTCTTGGATCAGCTGACTGAAGAAAGCGTGCCAGAGACTCGGCCTGAAGGAGATCATCCTGTTGAGGACATATCTCCTAAGTCAGTTATGAGTAATGGTGTTGCGGAGGCTGGGTGTGCAGACAGAATGGCAGATCGTGAGTCATCAAAGGAGCGGGAGCAGGAGCAAGCTCACCAAACTGATCGGTCTGTTGATACAACTGTAACAATCAATGGCGAACCTGGTGAGTTTAATAGTGGGAAGATAACAAAATCAGATACCAAGGCTGAAGAAACATCCAAGAAGAGAGCAAGGAAACTAAATTCCATAATTAATTCAACTGACTCCTCTCGAGTTGATAGTGATAAAAAAGCTGAATCAACTGCACATCATGGAAGAATTCTTAGCAAGGAAGTCCATACTTCACCTTCTGGGGAGCCATCTGTTGATGTCCCGGTGCCTCCAGCGGATGAGAAAGAAAATATTCAGATGTCCTCTTCTAAAGAAATAGGGAGTGACGCAATGGATGTTGCTTCGCCATCTTCCAGTGGGAATCTTCCTGTTGAGGGCCATCCGGAAAAGGTTGGGCGAGCAAAGAAGATTGACAAATTGATTCGGGAAGTTGCTCCATCTGCTGATTCTAAGGAGGCATCTGATGGTACCTGTGTTTCTGAAGGAAAGCAGCAAAGACGCTCTGGGAAAAAGGCTACTGCTGGGCGTACTACTGAGGAGAGGACTCTAGCTTTGGCAGATAAATCGAAGAGTGAAGATGGGAATACAAATGATTCGGAGGATAAACCATTGAAACTGTGTGTTAAGAAGGTAGATGCAAGAGATAAAAGTGGTGATGGATACTCATTGAAAAATAAGGAAGATGGGAAAAAGCACTGACGTGGAAAAGCTATTTTGAAGAACAATTTAACAAACTCCTCCGCCCAAGATGATGACAAAGTATGGTGTGGTTAGCTTGGGAATTACTCTGTTTTATTTTTTAGACCAGTATCGTAAATGTTTATAACTTATGAACGTTGTAGGAAATGATCCCTTCACCATAGCCTGTCTTGAACTTAGCTAAGAAGGTTGAAGAGGACGCCCCCAAGACAAGTTCCAAGAGAAAGCGCTCATCGGCGAATGACAAAGTTGAAGAGGATGCCCCCATGACAAGTTCCAAGAGAAAGCACACACCAGTGGAAGAGAAAGTTGAAGATGAACCCCCAATACAAGTTCCAAGAAAAAGCGCACACCAGTGAAAAAGAAAGTAAGTATTTTTAGCCCCTTGAAGTTTCCACATGGATTTTTCGGTTTCCAGCGCTTTATTGCTCCAAAAGTACCTGTGCATGCTATAAAGAAAGTGACTGTCGTAATGTAGTTCAACTGCCAATTATGATTTATGACCACCGGTGTACATATATGCCAATGTTTTTGTGGCTGCTGATTTTCGCCCCTGGGGGAGGGTGATATTGTGAATATTCGATCTCATCTTTAAATCAGATGGCATCAATGTCTGCTGCTTTCTGAGTTCAGATCATGTGCGCCCTCTCCGCTCCCACCACAACCACCTCCAATTTTAGGGCTCCTTTTGGCTTCCTTTACCATTCAAGGCTTACTTGTAAGTTTTCTTTTCCGGTCCATGTTAAAAGTTCTAAGCATCTTCAATGGTAGTGTTCATATGTTTTATATTGACCACTATACATCACACTTTAGGTTAACTTCACTGTCTCCTGTTATGCAGCAGGGTTTGAAGTGCTTGCTGTTTGTTTAGACTATGCTGTTGGAGGTCCGATGACAACTCTTTTTGTAGAGATCATAGATAGCTGTTTATTAACTATATTCATCGGATGCCTTGGTTAAGCGATGTGTTAAAAGTACTTTCTGGGCTGGCCTTAACATGGCACACAGAGCTTAAAGGTTCAGAGGTGACACTGTTGGGAATCTTGGGATTCACTTTCTTGAGGTTGAGGTGCATTAGGGACATTTTATTTGCTGTAGTGGCTGTAGAGTAATGCCTGTTGGAGCGCTTAAATCATATCGTCCCTGTCAGCCTTTGGGTAATCTAGATTCATTTTATCCTCTTTTTAAGCCATGGCAGGTCGGGGTTCCCCTTAGTCAGTTTCAAAACTGGGGATTCTATTGGCTCCAAGAATCCAGATTGACGATAAGCATTTTTGGAGACTATTTTGGCAAGGATTGATTGATTCAGTTTTTGCATATTCTCGCAATTTATTAAGGTAGTGATTCTGATGTAATCTGCTTTTGTTATCTGATGAAACCTACACCCAAGGATATTGAGATAAAAGTGACATAGCAGAAAGAATGACGAAAATGGAAAAGATTCTCATGTAAGTGTACACGTCAGCTAGGACTAGGGATATTTTCTTCGTTTCCTTGATACTCTCCCCACCCTGACCCTGCTGCTGAAGCATCCTTCTCCGGTTAATTTAGAGTGAATGATTCTTATGCATTATAATCAGGACACTGAATATCTGGAATACCAGTTGGAAAGGAAAGCCTTCTGTTTTATGTGAGAAGGAAACATTAATTAAGAGATTTGTGATCTTCTTTGATAAAATACGAGAAGGTAAAAAAACCTGAGTTCCTTTAGCTGAAGATATATGGGGAACTGCAAAGAGTTACGTTTAACATTAAATGCTATTAATTGATTCTATGCTGGCAATGTCTTTTCTTTGTTCCTGTGAGTGCTGCAAATGATAGTTGCGAGGATGTGGAGGTTTTGCGTAGTTGCGTTAGCTTTGATTCACCATCATTGCTTTCAGTATGGATGAAGAATTTGCTACACTAACATCATTAGTGAACTCTTCATCTTGTCTCTTGCCCCACGTTTTCTCTACTCTTTCTCTTCTTACTTCCATTTAAGCATTAGGAGGTTTTCGATTTTCCATGGAGCTGATGGGTCCTGTTAACTACGCTGGCAAAAAGGTAAAGACTAAAGAGCATTTTGAGGACATAGAGTGACTGGTTCAACTATTTCATCGAGTGGTAGTAGAGAGGAGGGGATGGATATCCCGGTCACCTAAAACACGTGAACTGGTGAACAAAACATAGTTAAACCTTGCCTGGGAGAACAGAAATTGAGCTATCACTGAGCTTGCTTGGCCTTCAATTTGCGTTTCCATTTAGGTTTGGACCAAAGGTGTCAATCCCGTATTGGCTAGCGTAGCCTTTTCTCTTTTGGGATGGTTTGTATTTGGGACCATTGTGCATCTCAGAACCGTTTCAGATTTACTGCTCTGAATACATCATATGTCTTCAATATGTTTATGAATAACCGCAAAACATGAAATAGAGAAATGAAACAAGTTCTAACACTTCAATGAACCTCTGCATTGGTTCTAAGAGCAAATTAACGTAATTCATATATATTTTAGAATCATAAACCATCAGATACATATACATTGACTATACCAAAGCAAGTTCTATGATAGTTTTTCAGAACAATAAACTATTGATTACTGACGTTAGGGCAAGACAAATGTTTTGAGAAAAAAATAACCTAGTACATATGGACTCCAATTTTTTTGAATTACCTTAAGCTCTAGCCTTTTTTCTAATCAAAAAGAATATCCCAGTCATTTTGTACTAGCCTTGTTGACTCCTTCCAAAAAACTCATGTTTATTTTAGTCGAAAATTCTGAAATATGACCGAAACAACCCCGTAAAAGCCGGTACGCAAGGTATTCACTGGAACAGCCTTGTATTTTGGGTGGTTTACACCAAGATACATGCGCCTTTAGTTGCGGTACGGTACGTACTGCGCGGTACCATATGGGATTGACAACTATGGTTTGAACAGCTAAAGCTGTGGATTGAATTGGGAGAGAAGTGAGAACCTAGCAAGAATTACATTCCTCTGTTTATATCCATGGCTTTGAACTCCTTTTTTGCACTTCTTAAGTAATTTTTTCTGTCCATTGTACTTTTTGAAATTTGAACCAATTCTAACCAGGTTACTCTGTTATCATTTCAGGCATCTGATGCTGTAGTGTATGGGCGTAACCTGGTTGATTCTAAGGTTAAGGTTTGGTGGACAGATGATGAGAAGTAAGTACTTCCAATATGTTTTATATGTATTGGCCACTGACAAGCACTAGCTGAAGAACAATAATTTGAAAAGTGTATCTGCATTTTTTTCACGTATTTTTTCCTTCTAGTATTTGAAAAGTGTCTTTATTTTTTTCGCTTATTTTTTCCTTCTATTATGATGCCTTGTCTTCTGTGCATTATTGAAAAACCTTTAAAAACCTATTTTAAATTTATTGAACAGCTCTGATCATTTGCGTGAAACTCCGATTAGTGTTGTGTCAAAAGTTGTGTCAACTTTTGTGTGAAGGGAACCGTCATTTATGGATGTGTTGTGATAGTGTAGTGTGTATTGTCTAACTTCCGATTGCAACACGTTCATTTTCTGGTTAATTTCTCTGTTGTTATGTAATGTTATGTTAATGAATTCAAATCCAGCTCAACTTGATGACGTGTTTATGTTGATGATCTTATGGCGTATAATGTGAAAATGTACGGTAAAAGTTGGGGGTTTTACTAGTCTATCTGCATAGTCACGTAAGAGCATAGTTCCGAAGAAGAAATATTTCTATTTCACATATATGGTTCCAGATACATCTTGGGGATTATTGTTCCAGTGTTTGTCTAAGAGACCTGCAGTTTGAATGCTTTCCGGGGTGATTATTGTCTCTCTTTGCAGGTCAAGTTGTCCATAAATTGAACTGATGAATCTTTATTCTCACTCTATTTGTTCCTTCTGGTATGATGTCTTGTCTTCTGTTGTGCTGTTTGATTGTGTTGTGTCGTTGTACTTTAACATTTTGTAATTGCTTCTTTTCAACTCTCTGTTTGATAAAGCATCAAGCTTTGTGACATGTTGGTTTTGTAGCTATTGTGTGCACAATTTGAAACATGTGTCGTAACACTCAGCTATTCTGCGGAGTTTTCTGCATCATAACCTACACCTAAGAGTGCCTGTGGTCATCTCTCTTTCTAGAAAAATATCTTCACCTGAGAGCATTGTTGCTTACGAAAACTGTTGCAGTTTTACATTTGCATTTCTGTTCACTTCTTAATCCCTTGTAGTTCCAGGCGTTTGTCTGGACTTCTTGGAGATGGAATGCTTTCCTACTTCATCATTGCATATCTTTGTGACACACGATGACAGTAATTATTACTCCCGCTTTGGCTATAAAAAACGGAAAGAATTTGTTCTGACCATGGTTCAAAGTGTTATCACCTACATGCTATATAAACCATAGATAGGGATATTAATCATGATCGCTGAAATGTACTTTTGTTACTTGCAGGTTCTATGAAGGTGTTGTTGTTTCATATGATCCTGTTAAAAAGAAGCATAAGGTTAGCATGCTCGTCCTCGCTAGGTTCTCGTTAGGCGTGCGATAGCTATTTAGGTTTGCTTGCATGTTATTAGCTTTGTAGCCGGTGTTGAGCTGATTCCGTGATCCGTTATTTTTTGCATTCTTGAATAGGTTTCGTACACGGATGGTGATAAAGAAGTACTAAATCTAAGACAGGAAAAATGGGAGTTTGTCGGAGATGACTCTATGTCAGATGAGGTGGGTTATTGGAAGGGTCACATTTTAGTTCTTGATACTTTTATTTTTTGTGCTAATGGCGGTAAATATATTTTTTGGCAGGAACAAGCAGCTGAATGCCGAAGTCCTGGTCCTTCCCATGAAATGTACGTGTTGTTTCCATTGATTTGTGCCCCAACTATTTGCAAAATTCCAGAACAAAGAATATATGATGTTAGATAGCTCAATGGATACGTATAGTAACAAATCTAGATGCTACTTCTGACCCCATTTTTTTATACTGAAAATCAGCATTTTTGTTTCTGTTGATAATATCCTTTGTGCATGTTTTGTGGTGATTCTACTAATGTGTTACTGCACATGTTTATATAGCCCTGGACTTCTCTAACTTGTGAGTACTTCTTTCCTGCCACCAGGCAGAAAAAGAAGTACTCACAAGTCATAGAAGTCCAGGGCTATACAAACATGTGCAGTAATCATAATTTCTTGGTGTATTGTTTGTGTTGATTTCTGAAATATAATCATAATTCAAACTCAATTGAAAAATTGTTTCAAGAGGTGGAGGTGCTTCCTCTAGCAAATCAAAAGGAGCAGATGCAAAATTTGATCGTAAATCCAGAGTCGATGCCATATTTTCGGATAACAAGTCTGGTGATAAAACTGAGGATGCTGGGGATGGTAAATTGGAGGA
The DNA here is from genome assembly GCF_030253575.1 of Rhododendron vialii. Taxonomy (NCBI): domain Eukaryota; kingdom Viridiplantae; phylum Streptophyta; class Magnoliopsida; order Ericales; family Ericaceae; genus Rhododendron; species Rhododendron vialii. The sequence goes on along the minus strand of NC_080558.1, from coordinate 42,707,284 downwards.
TCTTTCTAAAAAAGCTCGTCCTAAATCTAATGCTGATGGCTCCCCAGCAGATGGGAAATCCAAAGGCGATGGTGGAACACCAAAGACCGGCCCGAAGCCAAAGTCAGGAAATCCAGAGGAGAATGGCCATGATAATAGGCAAGGGGATGAAGAGGAGGGTGGGGAAGAGGCTGCTGGTTTAGTGGAGGTCCGAGAGGGATTCGGCAATGTGAATGTAGGGCCGACTGTCGAGTCTCTTGTTCTAAATTTGGCGTCTTCTAGCTTGCAGGAGGAGACGAATGAGCGTGATTCGGCTCCTTGGACATATGAGAGAGAGACAGTTTGTGGTCCTCGTTGGTGGAGAGAGGGCGACTTTGTGGTGTCATGCGTTCCCGATGGGAGCGTCATCGTGACATTGAAAACGAAGGAGGAAATCAAGTTGTCTCCTGGTGCTTTGTTTGCCGAGGTTCGGGAGGAGCATCGACCTTTATTGTCTGACATCTTTTTTCAGTGGCCCAGTACCTTTGTTCGGCTTGGCGATGTGAGTGCAATTTCTAGAAAGTTTGCTCTAGATTCCTTGGTATCTTTTGTGGAGGTGTTGGAGAATGTGAGTTTTCCCAAGGCTACACCCGAAGATTTTGAAGTTGTGTACAATGGTCTGGAGACATTGGTATGTTATCGACTGGAGGTTGATTGGCTCCGTAAGAGGATAGATCAGATGGCTTCACTTCTTGAGCTCCCGGTTGTGCGGGACCGGTTGGAGAAGGTAAGCAAGGAGTTGGAGGAGATTCAAGTGGTGGCGATGCGGTTGAAAGACAAGAAGAAAGGGCTTGAAGGACGAGTAGCCGAACTTGAGAGTGTCAGCTCGGGAAGGTTTGACATGTCTAGTCACGCGGGTCAAGGTTTGAGGCGGTGAAGGAGTATTTTGCACTCGGGCGGTTCACTTTTTTTGGTTTATTCTCATCTCCTCTGTTAATTTTTGAATGGTCATGTTTTATGAGCAGTAGTAGGGGTAGCATTGGGCGTGTAATGAATTAGCGAAAGATTTGGAGGAAGAGCGTTTTGGTAGTTTGCCTTCCTTTCGTACTGCTGTCGTTATTTGTAAATAGACTTTTGGTAGTTTGCTTCTTTTTGTACTTCCATCCTTTTTTGTGAACAGACTTTTGGTAACGAATGCACGGAGTTTCCTTGTCTTGCAACCTCTTTGTGTTTGCCGTTTTGCCCTTGTTGATCTCTCTTTGTGTTTGCCGTTTTGCCCTTGTTGATCTCTTTTGCAAATTGCGTGAGAAATCCTCTCCGTTCCCTTTGGCGGAATCGCGTGAATTTTGGAGCATGAAAGAGAGCTTGACTCTAGAAGGGGAGTATTTTCCAGATTTCTCCCCCTTGTTTTTTGTTTGGAGGTATAAGAACATTGAGGCCTGAGGGAGGGAGAGAACTGTATGGCAGTGGGACTCGTGTATTTGTGCGATGAGCGGGGGAGGCGAAAGTATTGGTAGACAATATCTATGGGTGATTAAAAGTGAGGAGACGCTCGGTTTTATTACAATTTCAACGCCGATTCGTAGATAGAGACGATCTTGTGGTGCTTTGGCTGTCAACCAATGCTAATCATATTGGTTGCCCAAGCATAGGGTGGGATGGTCGTCAAGCCCCCGATTAGGGTAGGCTTGCGATTCTCATGGCGCGGTGGCTGAGAACATTGGTATACCATAACTCTATGGGTGATCAAGAGCGAGAAGGACCTCGGTAGATGTGATCCTATGGTGCTTTGGTTGTCAACCAATCATATATACTGATCTTAACTCATCGACTTCTTGTAAATTCTACCAAAGTGGAATTATGGCTGAGCTAAAATAAATTTGTCTTGTCGAGACGAATCGGAAAAGTAAATTTTTTTTACTTTTACCCAAATATTTTGATCGATGACCACTTCTAAGCTCAAAAAGTCGACAAAATTGTCTCAAAACGAACAAGCGCGAAAAAAAGTTAAATGAGGACAAAAATGATAACTTTTAGAAAAAGTTAAGCGGAACGGGGCCTAAGGTTTTGTTCTTATGCACTTAACTTAAAATAAGTTGGTTTGTCATTATTTGATTTTTTTCGCATTTGTTAGTTTTGCACCAAACTTTTGTGGATTATTGATTTGTCTCGACGAGAGGAATTAAAAAAGTAAAAAGTTATACTTTTACGCAAATATTTTGAGAAATAACCATTTTTTAGCAGAAAAAATGAAATACGTTGAATTATTTTGAAATATAAATATGAAAATGTGAATCAAAATTGAAAACATCAATATAAAACGATATCAATACACTTGTAATAAAAGAACCCAGCATGGTAAGCGAAGGCATGGTGTGAAATTATATTATTGCCCTCCAAACTTTTTCTTTTCATTTTGCCCTTGCAAGTGTTGGCGTTTGGGTAGTTTTGGTATTTGACATTATCAATCAATACATTTGTAATTAAAGAATGTAGGAGGCAAGCCAAGCCACTTGGTGAAATGACCGATTTGCCCTTGTGGTTTGTTAGGAGAGTGGCTACACCAAGCATAGCCATAATGTGATTTAACATAAATGCCTTCCTTTATTTATGATGAAAGAGATATTTTTGTAGTTTGGTATTTTGTTGGAGGGCAAAATAGAGAATTGTGTGTGGCATAGCCACATCGTGAAAAGATGATTTTGCCCTTGTAGTTTTTAAAGGGATCGTATTGGACTTTTGAAGGTATTTTGGACTTATCCTGTTTAAGAAAATTGAATGACTATCCTTATTTTGTGTTTTTTTTTCTTCTTAATTTATGGCTTACTTTTGACTTTTGAAGTACTTTTCCCCCTTTTAATTTATGGCAAATGTTACTTTGTCAAGAAGAAAATGAGGTACATTGTGAAAAGATGAATTTGCCCTTTTAATTTGGCAAGGATGGATTTAAGAGGTTGAGGTATTTTATGTAGCTTGATATTGAGTTTAAAGGCAAAAGGGAGAAGAGTGGCAAGCATAGCCATTTGATGAATATATGAAATTACCCTTGTAGTTTGGCAATAGTAGATTTAGGTGGGGTATTTTAGGTATTTTTTTGTTTTCCTTTGCTTAGTAAAGAAGAAAATGCTTTTCGGGGGTATTTTAGGTATTTTAAGTCCTCCTTTTCTTAGTCAAGAAGAAAATGTTTTTTGGGAATATTTTAGGTATTTTAAGTCCTCCTTCTCTTAGTCAAGAAAAAAAGACTTTTCGAAGGTATTTTAGGTATTTTAAGTCTTCATTTTCTTAGTCAAGAAGAAAAGGCTTTTCCATAATTTGAGGGTATTGAATCTACTTAAAAACCTCTCTCTCTCTCTCTCTCTCTCTCTCTCTCGGCTGCAAATTCGCCTTCTTCATTACTGCTCAGAAGGTCCTGATCTCTTTTTTAGTTCATATGCTGTTTAATTTAGTATTGCATAAATTTGTTGGCATGAAATTGTCATATCCATATTATTGAATGTTTACATACGCTTGGAGTTGCAGGAGGATTATAATCTATTGTAACCATAAAAGCAATCAACACTAGCTGGCTGCATCCAACCATTAACCAATGTGTACTGCACCGAAAGCTCATTCCTGTAATTATGCTAAAATTTTCTTAGTTATTCTATTTTATGATGCACTTCATGTCCTTATGGTTCTCTAATTTTGCAGAACTTGGAGTCTGATGTTACAGTCGACACTGTTCCAAACGTGAAGAGCATGAAGTCCATGTTGGTACGTATTTTAGTCCCTCTTTTTAAAAATTATGAAACCGCAGAAGCATAATGCTTAATCCATACATGCGGTTTATCTGTACTACTTCTTTTAAATGTACGAAGGTGTTTTCTACTTTTTGTTTTCCACAAATGCCACGACCACTTGCAATTTATACTTTGCCCCATCCTACGCCTCTTCCCAACCAACACAAAACAGTTACAAACAGAACACCAATGGGTGCCTCTTAAATAAATAAAGTACTTACAAAACGGTTACAAAGTAATTGCAACAGACACAACTAATTGCATAACAAACAAGCAAAATAATAATTTTGGAAAACTAATTATATAAATAGTCTGATGCACCCAAATTGAAGTGGTGCGTGGCTAATGTCTTCCTAACTAAACCCTGCATGTATGGCTTTTCGAATATGGACCAGTGCGTGGCTTTTCAGTAATGAACCGAACCAGTGCAAGGTTTGGAACATTGCATCAGTTGGTTTCGAACCATTGCTACTTTTCGATCGTGATCCTCTGTGAACTGAATGGTACAGTTTCGGACAGTCATTTGCATGCCTATATAAACAGATTGTGTACAGCCATTTCATGCCTCCAAAAATCAGAGAGCACACATATACTTCCGCATATATAGTCCGAGAGAGCTCTGCATAGTTTCCGTCCGTGGGGCATGCATTCGAAGTGTTGCGTTTGCGTGCATAAAGATCGTTGCATCTTGGGAAGCGGATGTCTAAAATCGTGAGCACCTTGGCAAGGGCAAAATTTGCTTTTAAGGACACAGTGACCCATTCATTGGACTTGATCTACTTAATATTTTCGGAGTCGATAGTTTGTGAGTTGTGTTTTTCGATCCCGTTTACTGTTGTTGTTCAATCTATTTTTCCATTGGGCTAATTAGTTGTAATACACAGTTTGTAATACGCACTGCAGTACTGCACTGGTCCATATTTGAAAAGCCATGCAATGGTTTAGTTAGGAAGACATTAGCCACGCACCACTTCGATTTGGGTGCAAAACCGTGGAAGTAAATTCAGGCTAAGTTAAAATAAGATTGGCGCAAAAAGAAAAGAAAATAACTCTTATTCCAATTTATTTTAATCAAAGCCCGAGACTGAGTGGCGGTTCCTTCCATACCGAATGACCGATAATATTTACGACTTTGATCTCAATGACATACCCGCTCCAAAAAGAACTACAAATTCAACGATACTTGGGCTTCAAACAAACCACGTGCAACGCACGTGGCAAAACGACTAGTTGGTTAAAAACCAAGGACCTTTAAGTGCCTTTGTTACATGTTTTTGCTTTGTTGGTAATGAAGACAATATATCTTTCGCAACCTATATAATAATCAAACATTTGAACATTTTGTTATCCAAATTCCTCATATTCCAACATTGCTTAGCAAATAAATAATATTTCAACATTCATTAATCAAATTTGCCTATTTCGTGCAGGTATCTCCAACTTATTTGGCTTTGGTGGGGATAATGTGGTGGTTGTTTTCGCTCCATTCAAGCCCTAGATGAAGGTAAATCGAAGTAGCCTCTCTTTTCACCTTTTTCCTTTTGGAAAAATTTGATTTTGGTATTATTTTGATTTTCTAAAGCATAACTACAAAATATTCAAGTATATCACGATTTCGTCATTTTATGATATTTGAGTGATGGCTGTTGAAGTTGAACCGCTGAATGTACTCGAAAAGTATATAGTTTGCGGTATGAACAAAAATAACATATGTATATTAACTTCCTAACTATCAATTAAATTAATGAGCACGCGGAAACGTGCAAAGTACGAGCATTACACTAGCATATGTATTACAAAACAATAGCCAACGGTCAATTTCAATGTTGATCAGATATCTGTGATCCAAGCTATTTTAATTGCAAGAAGTACCAAATTGTACAAGATTAATTAAAATCCAAGTACAATTTGCCCTCGATGCATGTGGTGTAGCGGGTGAGTATTTGCAGGCTTATTGTGAGCTTTGGATGTTTAAGTTGATACACAAGTTTGATATATTTAAAAAAAAAAAAAGCAATAAGATCAACGAAAGATCTCTTTTCCTCTCTCGGAAAGGATCAACAAACTACAAATCTTTCGCCAAGCGAAATGTTTCAAAAAAATTGATATTCAATATCTGAAACTCTAATCACTAGATTTGCATTTCCAGTAGAGGAAATGAAGATTAATTATTTCCCTCCTAATCCACAAAATCAAAGAAGTCATGAAACAAACAAGTGATAGTCAAGTAACATTAACTCACACCCCAGCCTACAACTCTTAATAGTCCAGTAACATTAACTAAAACACACCCCTATTTACAACCAACCCCTACTTTCCTCATCTTCAACACCACCGGTCAACCTTGTGGCCAACTCCGGAGGCTGCATAATCCATTACCTTTTGTTGTGACAAGTCGTATGGATACAATGAGTTTGCTGATACAAACTTCACCATCTGATTCTCATCAAAAACTTGTGGAGGCAACCAACCGATGGGGTGAGGGTTGATTAGGCCACCATCTACTTCAAAAGTCTCTTTTCCACCCAAAATCGAAGGTTCATTGTAAAATGTTTCTTGATTATACTCTAACTTATTCAGGCCAATTGTGTGCTCAGGATTTGCTTCCTGTGGTTGGCACATTGACTGCAATCTGGCAAGGAGTTTTCTCTCTTTAGACCACTCATTCTGTGACTCACTAAGAAAATGGTTTTCAAAGCCAAAAAGAAACCCTGTGTTTGGATCCACCCATTGATTCTCAAGTGCAGAATCAGTACTATTTTGCTTTCTCCATTGACACTTGAAAACTGTCATTAGGAAAACAACCCAAAAGAAATGAAATTGACTAATTAACTTTTTAGATTTAGAAGAATGAACATTAGAAAACTCTATTCTGTGGACTCAAAAAAAATTCATTTTATAGGAAACATCAATGATATGTTTTCAAATTCTCAAAAATCATTTCTTCTACTAGAAATGAAATATGAAAATATTGAGCTTTTTTTTTTTTAAATTTTTCAAAGCAATTTTTGAAACTGTTACAGAGAACTAATTCTTAAAAAAGTAATCAAATGGGGCTTTTTTACATACCTGACATTGGTGACTTCGAGTTTACGATACCGAAAGGCTGCCTAGTTGATAACTTGAAATTTTGAGTTTGATGAGGAGGAGCCAAAGATGGAGGGATAATTGGAAGAGGGAATGACGAATTGCATGAAGTGAAATCAAAAGGGATCTCTGAAACTCCATCTATGTTGCTTGAACAGAAGTAAGGAGAATTTAGGCTTGGGAAAGGCCTTTGGCTGAGCTCTCACAAGTGATCATCACATTGCAAAAGCTTCTCATAGTGCTTGTCAAGAGTTCCTGGAGGAAATTTCACTAAATGTATCCTGCCACAAAAGAATGTAGGGTTTTTCAACTAACTTTTTTTGTGTTTTCAAAAAACAACCCATTCGTTAGAAAGCAAAAACAAAAAGGGAAGAAGAAAAAGCAACTTCTGAAATGGAATTAATTTTCGTACTCCTCTTTGACGATTTGCACTTCTTTTTGTGACTTTATTCATGTTAACCTGTACTATTGTATTTTTTTAATGTAGAAAAGCTAATAAATGAAAGAGTTGAGTCAATTTCAAAAAAAGAAAGGGTTATTTCCTAAATTCATCTGAATAGAAATTTGAAACAAAGTACGATATAAAAATGAAGTGCAAAAATCACTACCATTTCCGACATTCCTAAAATTAATTATGCACTAAAATAAGAATGACATGGGACCATGAGTCTTCAAATATTCCATTTTTCTAGTTTTTGTAAACTCAAAAAACGAAAACAAAAATTGAGGAAACACTGTCAAACTAATAGGTGTCAAACCTGCAAATGCGAGCTTGGCCTTCAGTAAAGTCCGGTGCCTCGTGCCAAATAGTATGCTTCCGGGGCTGTGGGTTAGTCTCTCGAAAGAACAGAGGTGATTGCTTCAACTAAAGCAAATTTAGTAAAAAATTTCAGTTAAAAACACACAAAAAGAGAGGTGACCTTCAATTCTTTTTAAAGTATGGAGAAATTTCATTGAACTAGGGTATAATCACTAACCTGAATTTCCAATATTCCAGGCTCATCGTCGCGAACAATTGCTCTAATTGCTTCAATGTCAGACCATTGTATTTCAATCTTGCTCTTAAGAGAGCCCTCCAACACTTCCCACACAATTTTCCTCTTGGCATAGTAACACTTTGCTATCAAATCCCCTTCTTGCCTAGTTAACCTCTACAATTATTTCAACCAATTGAATGGAATTTTTGATATTTATCTTTGAGTATATAATCATCTCTTTACGGTGCATATTTTGGGGATCATTTTATTGAGGTCCTGTTGGTTTTCTTGTTTGTTTTTGTCTTTCTATCTTATGTTGAGTCTGAATCTAAATATAATTGAGTCCAAAGTGAAACTAAAAATAAACAAATAAGCCAACAAGACGTGCAAACCAACTAAGCCCTAAGAATAAGTTAAATGTTCCCGCCTTCAAGTTTAATAAAGCTTCACTTTTGCTCTTCTAGCTCTGAGTTGCACAATTTACGCCTTGCGTTGGAACATTGCATTCCTCAATGGAGAGACTAGCCAAGTGCTCTCAATGTTAGTTTGTACGAGGGCCAGATAGAGATAGTAAAATATTTTCTCCCGCCGTGTGTAATCTAACCTACATGTACATAAAAACTGAGGGGGGGGGGGGGGGGGGGGGGGGGGGGGGGGGAAGGGAGAATATGGATCGTGGGGAAGGAAAATACAAGTGTACAAAGGAGAAAAAACCGAAGCTATGGATTTTTGCTCCCTCAAACCCTCTTAAGTGCTCATGCAGAAAGCACGTGACTACTTTTTGTAGATTTTATTGACATAATCCATTAGAAAGCCCACATTGCAACTTGCTACAATAACCTACGCCTTTAGTAGTCAAAATCAAAGCTTGAGAAACTTAAAAACGGAACTTGGTTATGACTCGAAGAGTTCGCAATCGTAATTCAAATGGGTGCTAACTACTAACTATTACCTCCCAAGAACCAATCTTTAGTAGTAATGCAGGGAAGTTTGAGGCCTTCAATTTCTCACTGTCTGACATTGGTTGAGGCAAAAAATCATCCCTCTTTGTTTCTTGAACTAAAGCTTGATGTTTCTCATTTAAATAGCTTTTGCTCCTTGTTTGGGATAGTTTCATTTCTACCAAGTTGATGAAAGATGGTGTCTTGTTTAATGTCAAGCCAAGAGGACTTGATTCTTTAGAGGAGTCTAATTCCTGCAAATAAAGAAGAAAATAGTGAGAGAATGGAGGTGAGTAAAGCAAAAAAAAAAAAGCTCATCAGAACACATTAGTCAACGTAGCCACTGGCGAGGGTAGGAAGAGCCAAAATAGTGGGTCACATGACCATTCTAAGTTTAAAAATATATATCACTCTAAGTTTAAAAATATATATCACTTCGACTAACTATAATTTGTATTGAATATTGACAATTTTACCTGCGAATATTGAAAAACTACTTTAAGAATCCTATTAAAAAAAATTTGCCCTTTACTTATATTACAATTTGACCTACCGGAGTTGTGGAGTTATACTTGTATTTCTAGAGTACCATACTTCTAGCAACATGAGATATAGAAGAGAGGCTATGTGACACCCAAGTGGTATAATCCATTGACGCAGTTGTGGAGTTATACTTGTATTCCTAAAGTACCATACTTCTAGCAACGCGAGATATAGAAGAGAGGCTATGTGAGACCCAAGCAGTATAATCAATTGACACAGGTACATTGTCAAACCACGGCATGGTTTTAAATCGCGATATTGAGAACCCTAACGGATGTAAGTAAATAGCGGTATCAGAGGTCCGAAATTCCGCTACGTAACAGCCTTTCTTTTAAACCCTAAACCACTATATTTTTTCTCGACAAACCACGTTATTTTCCTATAATTTTCCTATATTCTGTGTCGTTATTTTGTTTCGGTGATCTATTATTTGTGTAGATCGAAATCATCTCGTACAAACCATTGTTAAGTTTCAATAAAGGAAAAAGCATTTGTGCATCAAGTCACATTGAGACAACTTTAGAAAAAACAAATACCTGATGATGATTGGATTGCGGGAAATTCAGCTTGGTTCTCTTAGAAACAGAGGTATGATGATCATCATCAGAAGCAAATAATCCACCCTCATTCGAACCAAGCCCCTGAACCGTAATGACAATCACCTAAAATAGAAGAACAATTCCTCTCAGTCACCTCAGTTTTCCTCTCTTCTGTATCTGATATTTGAGTGTTTTATAATGTGTTAACCTATATACTTACTTTTGTGTAAGCACGGCAGTATCTGCGGAGTTGAAAGAGAGAGAAGTGAGAAGGCCGGCCAATCAGATGAAAGGTTTTCTCTTCAAGGAAGTCTTTTGACTTTAAACTACCAATAATTCTAGGGACACACCCAAACACACACCCACCACTCACATGAGTGGTGGGTCCCACACACACATCATGTGTGTGTGGGACCCACCACTCATGTGAGTGGTGGGTGTGTGTTTGGGTGTGTGAATGGGTGTGTCCCTAGCACCACTCTTAAACTACTGACGACCACTCTTAAACTACTGACGACATATTCTGCCACGTGGATACCCATTTCGGGATTTTGAATTTTCCAATGACCTCGACTATGGCCTATGGGTACCGAAATGTAAGGGTACCGAAAATATACACCCGCTTGTGGGATTCACTTTTGGATCTCAACAAATAATTTAAATTGTTCATAAATTTTAAAATAATTTTATAGTGATGTTGCTAAAAAAGTGGGATTCACTTTTGGATCTCAACAAATAATTTAAATTGTTCATAAATTTTAAAATAATTTTATAGTGATGTTGCTAAAAATCAACTCCATTAATATGCGTAAGTGGTTGATTCAATCTTTCAAGTTTTCATTTAGAAGATCTTGAATTATGAATAAAAACTTGAAAGATTGAATCAACCACTTACGTATATCCTATAGAGTTGATTTGTTATAAGTCACTCAGAAATTTATTTTAAAATTAATGAACGATTCGGATTATTCGTGTGGGACCTAAAAGTAGACCTCACAAACCGTTGTGTACCAGTAGCATTTTCGTTTTCCAATGGCCCATATTAAATCAGTAATCAAATGGAATTCCGGTAAAACGGAGACCCAAAAGATTTTTGTAATGGTTTCCAAACGGAGAATTGCTAATCTCAGCTTTTTACTGGTCCTACCAATAAAAAGAGAAAATGTAAAACTTGAAGCACATCAATTAGCGCATATATGGCTAAAAAGGAAGCATCTCTTAAAATTATTTAGACAACAAATAAAGGGCTAAGAATGGACAACCCTTCGCTTCAGGCTCGGCTTTGTTTGGTTTGAGTTTGAGTGAGTTTTTTGGGGTAAAATAAGTAGAGAGATAGAGATATGAGAGTAATAATCAGAGAGAAGACTTATTGCGAACCATATGCAGAGGGAAGGGTTTGTTCTAGAACTAATTTTATCTGGGAAATAATTGAAATTATACTTTACTAATTGGTTATGAGACTTTTAATCAAGTCACTAAAAGCAAATCATATCAACAAGGGTACTTACCTTCTCATTGTTATCGTTTGAGATTACAAAAAAACTACATCCCACTAATTGGGATGTGTCCAGACCAAGTTTATGCACACCACGATTAATCACAGTGTCCACTTGCTATGTGGTCTTAATTAATGGACTAGACCTAAAAATATTGATAGCACCTCAGAGGTTTTTGACCATGAGACATTAGGAGATAGCAAAACCCCTAAGTCATAAGCTTTAACCACTAGGCTAACCCACCCGCAAGGTTGATCTCACTAATTGGTTATAAGTCTTTTAATCAAGTAATTTAAGTGGTAAGTGATATAACAAAATGATGTCTACATTTATTTGCTGCAGGTCCCCTATAGCTAGAAAATTACTAATGCATTGACAAACACCACTACTCATAAAACACCATCACACCAAGTACCATCTTTGACAAACACCACCAAATGTTTTTTGTGTACTACTTGGTGTTACTTGCTTACCACACTACTCAAATGAGGCCTTCCACCCTTTATATAGGTGTTCATTATTCTTCAACATTCTAGAATATTTTAGACTCATTCCCGTTAGAACACCCCACACAACTATAGTCTTCTTGAACGTTCTTGTAGAGACCCATAATTATTTTCTCAAATTTTAAATGTTTAATATGTGTTTGGATTATCGAAATATGGATAATGCAGAAGATATGAGTTGGATCAATGTGAGATGACTTGTAATTCGTGGGAGTTGACGTAACACGATAGGACTGAAAGGGTGTAAGTGTTATTTGTGCCATATAAGTCAAAAAAAAAAGGGCGCTGCTATTCGCAGCCCTCTATTTACTCCCATAGCCCGTTAAAAATTTTCAATTATACTCGACAGTTAGTTACCGAAATTGAGATATATTTTCAGCGTCTAATTACCGAAATATAATATTTTTTTCAATAGATGTTTACCGAAAATGCATGTTCGGCAGTTGTTTACCGAAAGTTAAACATATTTTCGACATGTAGTTACCGAAATATAATCTTGTTTTCAACAGCAATTTACCGAAATGTTATTTATGATTTTCAACAATCATTTACCAAAATTTAGTGGGCTACGGGAGTAAATAGAGGGCTGCGAATAGCGGCGCCCTTGAAAAAATGGGGCAGGAAATCACTTTCTTTTTTTCCTTTTTCTTGTCCGGCATCTCTCTCTCTCGGCTCTCACCTCTCTCACCTTCTCTCTTCGATTTCATCTTCTACGAGTGGGATTTTTGAAAAATCCCAAGTACTAAAGTTGTTCTTTGCGACGAGAGCTTTCTATCCATCCAAGAAAATTCACGATCGGAGCACTTCGAAGTTTCCTCAATGTTCGGGCTTGCTTCTAACCCGCGAGGTAGGGATCTCCTACCTTCTTTACATGTTTAAGTGTTGGTTAGATGTACTGGAATCAAGTTTGATCATCTATTTGAGTCTTGAACAAATCTGGTATATGCTGAAAATTTCGTGGGTTCTGCTGATCTGTCTTTTTGGAGCCTTTTTGCTAGGAATCAATTTTTGGTGTCTTCATAACTGTTAAAGTACGTTTCAATACGAAGATTTCGGTACCAAGATCATGCAAAACCGATAATCACACAATTAGTTATGGATTTTTGAATATCGGCTGTTTCCTGGATACGCGAATCTGTGCGTGGCTGTCTTCTTTTAGCTTTCTGGGCGTGATGAACATTTTGGGTAGCTTTGGGTCTTTTACAGGAGGTGCATATTTAAGTTAAGAAGAGATTGGCGTTGGAATCAATTAATTTGGTTAAGTATACAATTTTTGGTGAATTTCTAAAGCTGGGTTGGTTGATAGGTGCGAAAATGGTCGCGAAACTGTTTTTCTTTTGATTGTTGGGTTAATCTCCTTTTGTTTCTGAACCTGGGATTTTTACTGAGTGTAGGGCTTGTCGTGGTGCAACTTTTGGCTTTGGTTTCACTATTTTTGAGTTTAAGATGAGTGAGTTATGATTTTTCAATCAATTTTACTTATTTTCGCGTAGAATCTGACAGCACCGGCGGACTTTGGTAAAATAGCCATAACTTCTAGCTCGGGACTCGAAATGATGCACCGTTTGTTTTGTTAGAAACTAGACATATAAAGCTTTCCAACGATACATCCCATGCATCATGGGTATGTCCGAGCGATAACAGATTTGCACACAAAACTGACCCAAATTCTGCTTTGCACCAGTTTCACTGCTACGCTGAGCTATAATCGCAAAGCCATAGTAAGGTTATCCGAACTCCGTTTTTGATGTATGACCTATGGATCAAAGAAAAAGAAGTATACTTTTCAATGGTTTAAGTGTCGTCCTTGAATTAGCGTTGTTTAATTGGATATAGTCTAATGTAAAGGATTAACTTTGCCAATTTGACATGTGGGGATACAATGGATTGAATTGAACTTAAACACTTTTAGGGCATTGTATTGAGCATAAATAGAATCATTGAGTATTGTCTAAACATGTTTCCATTTGATTGAATGTTCTAGGAAGTTCGAGTCGTCACGTGGATCGAGGTGAGTGATTTAATACTTAAACACATGGTTTTGAACTTGTTTTCCTTATCGAGCTTATTTGAACATGTTTTATAAATTATGTACTCCATGGATAACAATGAAAGGTGGACTTATTTGTGAAATATTTGCGAATCTATTTAATGGCATTCCCAACGTCCGGTCTTGCTAGGGGACAGCTTAATGGCTAGCAAGGGTGTTTGAGGTTGGTATGTGTTTTGGGATAATGCGTAGACGTCTGGCTTATCCACTACTGGGGACACCCGGTAGCTTTGAATTTTGAATAGCGGAATGTGCATTATATTTGGCTTATAGTTTTGAGTTCTTTGTTTTGAAATATTATCAAATTATTTTGCATTGTCCATGGAAGGCATGTGAGTTAAGTATTAATCATTCACACGAGCTTTGGCTTAAGTATTTTCTTTTCCACCTTTCAGGAAGCGACGCGTAGTGTGGCAGAGTGTTTACTTTAGTTTGTAAATTTGTAGGTAAGCTCAGCTCTGAGAGGTTTATCCTTTTGGTTTGTAAACCTATGTAAGACTTTGGTTTGTTATCAATAAAAGTTAACTTTTGCTTTCGCTGTTATGTTTAGCCCCTTTTGATCATCGCTTGCTTAGATGATATTTGATTTGTGATTTGGCCTTAGTGAGAAATCACTGGCATTTGTCATGATTAAGACCTCAAGGGGCGGGTCAGGGTCGTGACAGTTCTGAAATATTTTAGCATCTTCAAGGCACTTGTCATATTCTGGATTGTTCCAAGACATTCAAGATACTTCTAGAATCTTCTAAAACTCTATAATATTCTTGAAAGTGTAGACTCTCAACACCAATGTGGGTTATGATTGCAAACCCTTCCAATCTTAAGCGAGTTCCGCTATTAAGTTCCTCAAGTTTTGATTTTGACCATTTAGGCCTCAAGTTATTGTAGCATGTTGCATTGTCGTCTTTCTATTGGATTCCGTCAACATAATCCACAAAATTAGTACTCACATGTTTTCCCCATAAGCACTTAAGAGGCTACAAGGGAGGAAGCACTTTTTTTTCCCCTTCAATCCATGGCTTCGGTTTCTCTATTGGGTTCTTCTTCTTCATATTTCTATTTTCTTTACTCATGATCCCTGTCTCCATCCCCTCCTTCTGAAAGTGTACAAGCAGGTTAGGTCCCATATTGTGAGGAAAAAAAAAAAAAATTTTATCCTCTCTAGCCTTCGTAAGAACTCACAGTGAGAGCACATGGCTATTTTCCATCGATGGAACGTTGACGTTGCAACATGCTATACAATGAAAGGTGTAAATTGTGCTACTCATAGCTAGAATTAAGGGAAAAGTTGTAGTTTTATTAAACTCGAGGGACGAAAAATGTAATATATCCGTAGGGTCGGCCTAGTTATAAAAAAAATATCAACTGTTTAGTATTTTTTTTGGACGAGTATATTCGCAGCTTCGTATTTTCTTCCTTAGTCCATTACATTTCGGTAAATAGTTTTTGAAAATTATACATAACATTTCAGTAAATAGCTGTTGAAAATAAGATTATATTTCGGTACCTACATGTCGAAAATATGTTACCGAACATACATTTTCGGTAAATAACTGTTGAAAAAAATATTATATTTCGATAATTATATGTTGAAAATATACAGTATCTCAATATCGATAACATTTCGATAACTAACTGTCGACTATAATTGAAAATTTTTAACGGGCTAAAGGAGAAAATACGGGATTGCGAATAGTCGCTCCCAATTTTTTTCTCTCTTTAAATTTTTCTTAACAAATATTTTGACGAAAGATTGATTTTCCATCTACACCCACATGCAACACCAAATCCCATCACACAAGATTTGATTTTCCCCGTTTTTCCTATCTGGGAAAATCCGTAGGTTTCTGTTCATCAGGTAGTAGCCAATTGTTTGTTTTAGGTTTTCGTTTTTTTTTTGGTGTGTCTTTTTAGATTTTCCATGGTGTGCGAATTCAAGGGTTGATATCGTGTTTGTTTTTTTTAGAGAGAGAATGTCGTTTATGGACACTAGAGAGCTGGAGAGGCAGCTGGAGGAAGCTGGGAACAAGCTGCTTCAACTCCCGCCTTCGGTTGATGAAATCCTTTCGCTTCTTGATGTAAGCCCTGATTTTCCATGGTTTTTTTTTTTTTTTTTTCTGACTAGTCCTTTTGTTTTTTTCTGAGTAATTCATGTGCGCTGAATTCTGGGGTTTTATTGTTTACTTTTTTGGTTTTACTCATAACTGAGTGTCGTGGCTAGCATGTGCGAAAATCGACCAATCTCAGGACTTGGTGAGGTTCGACTTTGTGATCTCTTGTAGGGCAATCTCTTGGCCAGTTTGGTTTGATTTGGCAGGGTGCTTGTGTTGGATTATAGGTTGTGTTTGTTTGTCCTCTTGAAGTCCCTATGATATACTTATTACCACTTGAGGGAGCATGTTAATAGTAAAACATACCAAGATAAAATAGATGAGAAGTGATAACCATATGTTGCTTTGTTGATCAGAATGACTCTTAATCGATGAGAAGTGATAACCATATGTTGCTTTGTTGATCAGAATGACTCTTATATGCAATTGTGTATGCTTTTTTGGTTGGTCGGAAAGACTCTTATTTGTTATAACGCTGGTGTATAACTCATGGAAAATGTCGACTTTGCCGCCCCCTTTCCCCTATTGATGGAAAGTTTTAGATTATGCAATTATTTGCTTTCATTTCTCCTTGTCATTCTTGTGAATAAGTAGAAAATTATATATTTCTTTTCGTCAGTATATTTGGACATTATTCATGGTTTCTGGATCCCATTCAACTTGGGTTGTATCTTGCAGCTTCCTAATTGTGCATTGTACTTTTGTTATTTTCTTTTGGTTATTGGCATTATATTTTTCATCTTTCTGACTTGGACAATGGTATGATGCTACCAATTTTATCTTGAATGGGTATTCAAGATTCATATTCTTCTCTAATTCTTATTCAGTCTTGTGTTTTTATATTTTCGTAATGCTAATTTTGTTTGCATTTTCTGTATCTTTTATTTGATAGAATTTTTTTTTTCATTCAATGAATTTATAGTGCATACGTATAGATAGACACATCTAGTTTGTAAAATTTGTGTGTCCTCAGTTGTGGAAAATTTGTTTCCACGTGTCGGTTCGTGTTCCGTGTCTGTAAGAAGTGTAATTTCTTTGGCAAAGAGAGAATTGGAGATCGAATGGAGTGTGGAAGAGTGGACGCGGGGCAGAGAAAAGAGAAAAAAACAAAGAGTGAAAGAAATTGAAGGCGACAAAAATTCAAAGTGTGAAATTTGCACCAAACAAAACAGCACCTTGTAGCATTATCACCACCCTAAAAAACACAACATAATTTGTTAAATTACCCTGAGACTGTTCGTGTTGAGCTCTGGGACTATAAGATCCCAGCTTTTGTTCTATTATCATTTTTAGTGGAATTTTTTTTTCTTGACTTACAAAATTGCATAATGATTTGTTTGCTTCTTTTTCTTAATTTGCTTGTTCATGCTTTTGAACCACCTTCTTTTGTTATGCTAATAAGGAAGTTGAGAACTACCTCTCGAGGGTGGAGCAGTCGCCTTCCAAATCAATGCAAACTGCGCTTTCTCCATCTAGAAAGGCATTGGTTGCAGATGAACTTCTGAGGCATCAAGATGCAGATGTGAAAGTTGCAGTTGCTTCCTGCATCAGTGAGATAACAAGAATTACTGCACCAGATGCGCCATATGATGATGATCAGATGAAGGTTCTGGATTTAGTTATTTGTGTTATTGTATGATAATTTTTTCTTTTAATTGTCCTTATCAATTTTCATATTATGGATTCACAGGATATCTTCCAGTTGATTGTGTCATCCTTTGAAAATTTATCTGACAAGTCCAGTAGATCATATGACAGGAGGACCTTGATACTTGAAACTGTTGCCACGATCAGATCATATGTGGTCATGTTGGATCTAGAATGCGATGGTCTTATTGTTGAGATGTTCCAGCACTTTCTGAAAGCTATAAGGTAGGATGTAATATTATGCTGTTCCACAAGTTCTTTGCTTATACTTTGTTAGAAAAACCAAGCTTCGGTGACATTACTTTCGGACTGTAATATTGATTCTATGTTAAATGAATTTGGTAGTAAAGTGGAACACTGAATTTTTGTTCTGGCACAATATTCTCATGAAAAACAATGCTGGAATCGGGTACTAGAGGATTAACGTAGTGTCTAATTTGACTGATCTGTTTCTTTTGTATCTTGTACTTCATGGCTCATGTAGGATACGTTGCAATTGATTGTTTTTTATCTCTTCAGGTTATGCTTTATCCTTTGCAAGCTCTGTGATGGGCCGCATACTTGCGTGCTTTAACAGAGGATGGTGTTATCCCTAGCTAGTGTAACTTTTGTTTGGATCTTGTCACAATATCACAATATGTCTAGAAACAAGAAGCAATATTTTTCTATGAAACTGACATTTTGTTGTATCAATAATATAGGAGGTGGTGAATATTTTTTTTTCCTTTTTTTGAGCATTAGTTGACTAGAATGACGTAAAACATTAACGAAAATCTTCAAGGTTTCAGTTTGTCAATAAAGCTTGTATCTGAAACTCCGATAAGTGAATGCATGCATCCACAAGTACAAGATTTTAGTTGTCTCAAAAATTTCCCGTTTTGAGGTATGTATATCTACTGTTATACTCTTTGGGGAGCCTTGTTACATGGACTAGTGTGTGGGTATTGGGTGCGCGTGTATATCTAGGGATCAAATTGGTCAAATGTAGAAACAAAATATACTGCCATGGGGATTCAAATTTTGATGTAGGCATGGGGATATGCTCAATTTAGAAATAATTATTTTATCCATACAGAGATATTGAAAGTTCGCCGAGAAATTTTTTTGGTATGAATTTTGTTGGACCAAAACCATGAGTAAGACAATTAAGGCTCCAAAGTCCCAAGTTTAAACTCTTTAACAAATTGTCACCCCATGAGCCTTGTTCAGCTTCCCTTACTGGACTCGAGTTCGAAAACTCGTTAATTGCGATACTTGATGCCTGCCAGAAATGTCCAAGCCGCGAAAACAAACAATAAATATGTGCTATAAGTGTAACAGCCCATAATAGCCCTCAGGTGACAAATGCATAGAAACAGGGTGCCCGGCATTGAAATGCCTTGTCTGGAACATAATTCCCACTCTCATCCATGTTGACATGGTGCTTTGCCCAACATGTACCATGTGAGTTGTAACATAGTTGGGGAGCTAACCTTGTACTCGCCCCTTTCGTTCCCAATATTTGCTAATGTTTAACGTTTGGGTTCTTGAGAAAAAAGGCACTCTATGTGTTGTAATTTGATTAATTGTTAAGCTCAGAGACCATAGTTGATCCTTATTTTGGATGAAATATCTTTAGATAGCTAGTCAGTTAGTACTTTGTTTCCATTATACGATCATCGTCTTCACTATGGTGGACTTTTGTTCAGATTCATTCATTGGCTTTTTGTCATTGGCCTTTTGGCTTTTGTGACGCCTATGATTTCCTTCATGATGTAATTGGTGGATGATGTATTTTTTGCATTGGGAATTGGAAAATATGGCAGATGATGTATTTTTTGCATTGGGAATGGGCGATATTTTTTTTGTGGGTCTCTCTACCATATAATTAGCATAGAAGGAAAACAAAGGGTGTAAACGTATAATTCTATGAAGTTGGATGCTGTATTTTCTGAAAAGGGGTAAGGTATGGTGTTCAATGAATAATGCAGCTAACCTTGGGTCCAAAATATACTCTTTTATGCATTAGTTCTTGAATTGATTGTTCAGATATATTGATTTTTTTCGGGATGTGCCACCTAATTTGAATCACATAATCTTTCTCAATTCACAACCAAATCCTTGTGTGTGTTATCAAGTGTATATCAGGCTGTAGTGTTAGGTAATCAGTTTTTTTGAAGAATTTTATTTTTCTATGGTTGAAGATGCACCTTTATAGGTTGTGTAATAGTTGGTAGTCTTTTTTCAATTTTTTTTTGTAGTATTATTTTGCATTCATGTACTTCTCTTTGGGTAAAAAAATTTCCTTAAGCAGATAAAACTTTACTAGTAATGTTAGCATATAAACTTTTACTAATAAGACCACTTTGCCAAGGTACAGCAATTTGAAAGTGCAAGTGCTATGAAATTGTACATGTTTCTGTTTTCAGCAGCTTATATTTCCTTTGTTGAACATCCAGGGATGATCATCCTGACAATGTCTTTTCCTCCATGGAGACAATTATGACTCTTGTATTGGAGGAAAGCGGAGGGAGTTTTTTGGAGCTAATCTCTCCCATCCTAGCTAGCTTGAAAAGCGAAAATCAGGTCAAATGTTATTTGATGGATTCTTCTATCTCTGTTGTTTGTTTTTGAATGTTTCTGAGAAGGGATTTATTATCTCAGGGGGTTCCTGCAATTGCTCGGAAACTGGCGGAGAGAGTAGTTGAAAACTCCACAATAAAGCTCAAACCATGCCTTATACAAGCTATGAAGTCCTTCCACCTTTCATTAGATGATTACAACAAAGTAACTACTTCTATATGCAATGGAACAACTGACGCTGATCGACATAATGATCGTAATACTTGTGGAGAACAGTTGGTATGCTATCTTACATCTCGACATAACATTCTTCTGTACATGGTTGACTCTAAGTTCTAAGAAGTGGAAGAGTGCGCTGTTGTTTGAATAACCTGCCAAGGTAAGAGTAATAAACTTTAGATGGGTTTCAGGGTAATGTCTAAATTGGACATTCTTTCGAATGTCATTATGATAATCTCTATCGTTAGTGTTTCTACAAATTTCTGCTATTTATTACCCAATTACAGCCTTGTTCAATTACATGTAAATAATACCCATAAATAAATGACAATTGACATAAAGGGTTACCCAAATGAATCCAATGAGGTTTTCATTTAAGCATTAGGAGGTTTTCAATTTTCCATGGAGCTGATGGGTCCTGTTAACTACGCTGGCAAAAAGTAAAGACTAAAGAGCATTTTGAGGACATAGAGTGACTGGTTCAACTATTTCATTAAAGGTAGTAGAGAGGAGAGGATGGATATCCTGGTCACCTAAAACACTTGAACTGGTGAACAAGACAAAGTTAAACCTTGCCTGGGAGAACTGAATTTTATTTGAGGCTTAAAAAGCGAGGTTGAATTGAGCTATCACTGAGCTTTCTTGGCCTTCAATTTGCGTTTCCATTTATGTTTGGACCAAAGGTGTAAATCCCGTACTAGCTAGTGTACCCTTTTCTCTACTGGGACGGTTTGTATTGGGACCGCTGTGTATCTCAGAACCATTTCAGATTTACTGATATGAATACTTCCTATGTCTTCATTATGTTTATGAATAACCGCAAAACTTGAATTAGAGAAATGAAACAAGTTCTAACACTTCAATGTAGCTCTACACTGGTTCTAAGAGCAAGTTAACATAATTCATATATATTTTAGAATAATAAACCATCAGATACACATACATTGACTAGTTTATACCAAAGCAAGTTCTATGATAGTTTTTCAGAATCATAAGCTATTGATTATACTGAGGTTAGGGCAAGACAAATGTTTTGAGAAAAAAAATACCCAAGTAAATATGGACTCCATTTTTTTTGAATTACCTTAAGCTGATTCCTTGATCCGTTATATTTTGCATTGTTGAACAGGTTTCGTACACGGAAGGTGATGAAGAAGTACTAAATCTTACACTGGAAAAATGGGAGTTTGTCGGAGATGACTCTATGTCAGATACGGTAGGTTATTGGACGACTCACATTTTAGTTCTCGATATTTATGTTCGTGCTAATGGCAGTAAATATATTTTTGGCAGGAAGAAGCAGCTGAATGCCAAAGTCCTGATCCTTCCCATGAAATGTACGTGTTGTTTCCATTGATTTTTGCCCCAACTAGTTGCAAAATTCCAGAACAAAGGATATATGAAGTCAGATAGTTCGATGAATACGTATAGTAACCAATCTAGATGCTACTTCTGCTCTTTTCCTTTTCCTTTTTTTCTGTTGATAATGTCCTTTGTGCATGTTTTGTGGTGATTCTGTTAATGTGTTACTGCACATCTTTTATATAGCCCTGGACTTCTCTGGCTTGTGTGTGCTTCTTTCTTTCCACTAGGCAGAAAAAAGAAGAGAGCAAAAACGAACTCCGAACCATGTCATTTCTTGGTGTATTGTTTGTGTTGATTCCTGAGATATAATCATGATTCAAACTGAATTTAAAAATTGTTTCCAGAGGTGGAGATGCTTCCTCTAGCAAATCAGAAGGAGCAGATGCAAGATCTGATTGTAAATCCAGAGTTCATGCCAAATTTTCGGATAACATGTTTGGTGATAAAATTAAGGATGCTAGGGATGGTAAATTTGAGGATCTTTCTAAAAAAGCTCGTCTTAAATCTAATGTTGATGGCTCCACAGGAGATGGGAAATCAAAAGATAATGGTGGCACACCAAAGACCGGCTCGAAGCCAAAGTCGGGAAATCCCGAGGAGAATGGCCGTGATAATAAGCAAGAGGATGAAGAGGAGAATGATGAGGGTGGGGAAGAGGCTGGTTTAGTGGAGGGCCAAGAGGGATTCGGCAATGTGAATGTAGGGCCGACTGTCGAGCCCCTTGTTCCAAATTTGGCGTCTTATAGCTTGTGGGAGGAGACAGAGGAGACGAATGAGCGTGATTCGGCTCCTTGGACATCTGAGAGAGAGACACTTTGTGGTCCTCGTAGGTGGAGAGAGGGCGACTATGTGGTGTCGTGCGTTCCTGATGGGAGCGTCATCGTGACATCGGAAATGAAGGAGAAAATAAAGTTGTCCCCTGGTGCTTTGTTTGCCGAGGTTCAGGAGGAGCATCGACCTTTATTGTCCGACATCTTTTTTCAGTGGCCCAGTACCTTTGTTCGGCTTGGCAATGTGAGTGCAATATGTAGAAAGTTTGCTCTAGATTCCTTGGTATCTTTTGTGGAGGTGTTGGAGAATGTGAGTTTACCCAAGGCTACGCCCCAAGATTTCGAATCTGTGTATGATTGTCTTGAGACATTGGTACGTTATCGATTAGAGGTTGATTGGCTCCGTAAGAGGATAGATCAGATGGCTTCACTTCTTGAGCTCTCGGTTGTGCGGCACCAGTTGGAGAAGGTAAGCAAGGAGTTGGAGGAGATTGAAGTGGTGGCGATGCGGTTGAAAGACAAGAAGAAAGGGCTTGAAGGACGGGTAGCCGAACTTGAGAGTGTCGGCTCGGGAAGGTTTGACGTGTCTAGTCACGCGGGTCAAGGTTTGAGGCGGTGAAGGAGTATTTTGCTCTCAGGGGGTTCACCACCCCCCACCCCCCCCCCGCCTCCCCCCTTTTTTATTTTTATTTTTTATGCTCAACTCTTTTGTATTATTTTGAATCGTCATATGAGCACTAGTAGGGGTAGTATTGGGAAACTTAGCGAAAGATCGGAGGAAGAGCGTTTTGGTAGTTTGCCTTCTTTTCGTACTTCCATCCTTTTTTGGAAACAGACTTTTGGTAATGAATGCACGGAGTTTTCTTGTCTTGCAACTTCTTGTTTGTGTTTGCCGTTTTGCCCTTATTGATCTCTTTTGCAAATTGCGTGAGAAAATCCTCCCTGTTCCTTTTGGCAGAATCGCGTGAATTTTGGAGCATGAAAGAGAAGGGGAGTATTTTCCAGATTTCTCCCCCTTGTTTTTTGTTTGGAGGTACAAGAACATTGAGGCTTGAAGGAGGAAGAGTATTGTATGGCAGTGGGAGAGGCGAAAGTATTGGTAGACAATATCTCTATGGGCGATCAAAAGTGAGGAGATGCTTGCTTTTATTACAATTTCAACAAACGGAGATGATCATGTGGTGCTTTGGCTGTCAACCAATGCTAAGCATATTGGTTGCCCAAGTCCAAGATGGGGTGGTCGACAAGCCCCCGATTAGGTTAGGCTTGCAATTCTCATGTTGCAGTGGCTGAGAATATTGGTAGACAATATCTCTATGAGCGATCATGAGCAAGGCGAAGCTTGTTAGAAAAAAATATAAATTTATTACGGTGATCAAGCATAGAATGAGCTTGTGCCTGGCGGCGATTACTGTGTAAAAAGCTTGTGTTGAGAGGCTAAGTCTTTTTGGAGAGGATAGGTCGCCTACAAGGTAGTAAGATTTAAGCTTCAGGCAAAAACTCAAACCTTGTATATGGCTTATACTCCATAACAGCCTTCCAACAAATCATCTCCGGGCCAGGAGAGGTATTGCAACTTCGGATTTATGTCCAAGATGCAACACCTGCTCAAAAAACATTAAACATCTGTTTATGGAATGTAACAAAGCCAAAGAGCTTTGGAGTAACATTCCCTTGAGCCACTTAATGAGAGGGGACTTGGATACTCCTAACCACGTCTGGATATCCCTTAACTTGCGAAGCAACAGAGAGTTAGGGAATGGAAATAATAAACCCTGGCACATATTGTTTATCACCACTTTTATGACAAATTTGGAAGGATAGGAATAAGAAAAGTTTTAAGAATATTGAGATGCCAAGCCCAGTCAGTGCCAGGAATATTATTTCTTATTCTCAGGAAATTGTTGAAGCTTTCAAGTCCCCCCTCATTATGGGTTCTCATCAGGCACGACAAGTATACAGGTACAGCAAGAGGTATACAAACGCCGCATACAACACCCTTTTGGACCCGTCTTGGGTTATAAAAAGATGATCGGAGCCGCTCATTTTTTGCAAAATAATTTGTTTAGGGTCCTTGTAAAAAATCAGCTCTATTTGATATTAGTAAAGGCGTTTAAAAAAGGTCATTTTTTGCTTTAGAATTTAGCCTAAATCTGAAGGAAAAAATGATTTTTTGTAAACGTCTTTATGGATATCGGATGGAGCTGATTTTTTTACAAAGATACTAAATAAATTATTTTGAACAAAATGAGTGGGTCTGATCATCTTTGCGGGACCCAAGACAGACCCAAAAGTGTATTGTACACACTGTCTGTACAAACACTGTTGTACCTGTAGCAGCCTACCATCAGGCATGCCTAATCTGTTGGTCTAATCCAACTGTAGGTAATATCAAACTTAACACGGATGGCTGTTGGTACGAAACTAATGGGAGAGGAGGCTTTGGAGGATTGTTCAGAGATCATAAGGGAGGTATTATGGGATTTTACGGCATGAGAACTTTTTTCTCAAGTTTGGAAGCGAAGATCTAGAGCATCTACAAGGGACTGGAAATCATCTTGGAAAGGAAGCTCACCAACGTGACAATCGAATCGAACTCCCCTACAGCAGTCAATTTGATCATGGAAGGCAACCCAAGCCATCATCCGCAAAGTGTTTTGATAAATGAAGCCCACTACATCATGGCTAGGACCAACACTTTGATTGGACAGACCTATCGTTCGGCCAACTAATGTGCAGATCATCTTGCCAGAATGGGAATTGAACAAACATATGAGCTTGTGTTTATTGTGGACATGCCCATTGCTATGAGAGAATTCGTTCCAAGGGATAGCTTGAATATCAGGCAAGTGCTAGACTGATACTAGGTTTAGCTTTAATCTGTAAGACTAAAGATTATGTGTGTAACCCTTATATGGTACTTTTTTTCGTAATCCTTAATTTCGTAATCCTTAATGAATTTCCGTTTGATCGAGGAAAAAAAAATATTATCATAGAGACGCACGTCTATCAACGTGTTAATTTCGTGTTTGGTAAGTGCCAAATTTAGTACGTTGGAGTTCACGGTTCTATGATATCCATATCCCACCCAATGATTGCAAACTTATGCACTTTTGAGCTGCAAAACTACCTGTAAGAGCAGAAGTGAGAGACTACCAATTAGAGCAGTCCAATAAACTTTTGGCCTTTATACAGGCTTAAAATGTATCTCTCTCTCTCAATTTTCCTATTGCAAACTTATTTTTGCACTTTTTTTTTTGATCCGCATTATTTTTGCACTTTTGAGATGCAAAACTACTTATTTGAGCAGAAGTGAAAGCTTATCCAAAATAGCAGTGGAAGGGCTCTGATTTACCGTGCAATTACGCAACCAAAGTTTGCAATTGGTTGAATTAATTTTAGATTACCAAAAAAATAACTACTTAAATGGTTTAAGACTTTTAGTAGTTGAGCTGTTTTTCTGATATATCTTGTTCAGTTGATAATATTACTGAAATAATTCGCGTAATCTTTCTTGTGATATAGGTGATCTTGGGTTGGATTTTATTGATTTTGAGTTTAAAGCTTTCTTATTTAGCTGAAAATGACATTTAGTTAATCTTTGGCGTATTCATCCCCATCTATAAAAAAAGGTAAGACTTTTAAATTAGGAGAGAGATTTTAGCACCTACCTAAATTATTAACTGCACTCCCCTTGGGCGTGCGAAAATCAACTCATATTGATTTTCGCACCCCCCCAAACGTTAACAATCTATATTGACTTTCGCACACTTATTGAGAGTGCAGTTAACAATTTGAGGAGTGCGAAATTCATTTCAATTATAGTAAGGGCACATGGATAATTCAGAAACTACAAATTTGGATTGTCGTTGAAGTAAAAATATAGTTGTTGTAATATCTTTAAAAACATAAGTCCCGGCCCGTATTGTATGATATACATTTCAAAACTAACATTTAAAACAAATACGGGGTATTGACGGAGGGGCTAGCCGATGTGGAGGCCTAGGATGGAAAGACCATGTTCGTTTTGGATTTGCGATTCTCTCTCTGCGTACGGTTTTAATAAATTTTCTCTCAATTATTACTCTAATTTCTCTATGTATCTCTTTCCACTCATTATCCAAAATCTCAAAACCAAAATCCCAAAACGAACATGATCAACTCGGAAAAAAGTATGAAAATGTGGATCAAACTAATTAATAATATAAAAATGACATTATAGACAAAAATATCAGCTGTTAGTATTTTTTTCCCCCTTCAATATACTATTTTTGTTTTTGTCATAATTTTTACTACTTTTTAAACTCCTCTTCTCAAGACAAATGGTTAATTCAAAAAACATAATGTGAATCAATTAAAAATAAAATAAAATAACCCAAACAAAAACACCAAAACAAAATTTTTGAAAAAAAGGAATACCAATAAACATAAGGGGCTAATCAAATTAAAAAGAAAAAACATCAGGGGTAAACATGTAATTGCCCCCACAGAATCCAACTGGCATCCACACCACTTTTTCTACTCCCAGCCCCGAATCCATCCACGTGGATCCCCCCACGACCCAACACCTCGGAATCCAATTGGCGGACTCCAAATCCCAAATTTAATTCCAATCCAACAACTCGGTTGATTCCGGTCCCAAACACTCCAATATAAATAGAAAAATAAAATCGCCCATAAATACCTCCCCCCTCTCTATCTCTCTCCTCTCTCTCTCTCTCTCTCTCTCTAAAAAAAAAGAAGAAAAACATATACCCTAGATATCTACCTCTACATACGCATCTATATCCTGTATCTATCTCTCTCTAGCCATCTACGCCCGCATGCAACCCCGAATCCCATCACGCAAGATTTGATTTCCCCCGTTTTCCTATCTGGAAAAATCCGTGAGTTTCTCTTCATCAGTCAGTAGCCAATTGTTTGTTTTAGGTTTTTTTTTTTGTGTTTTTTCCATGGTGTGGATTCAAGGGTTGAGAAATCGTGTTTTTTTTTAAGAGAGAGAATGGCGTGTACGGACACTGGAGAGCTGGAGAGGCAACTGGAGGAAGCTGGGAACAAGCTGCTTCAACTTCCGCCTTCGGTCGATGAAATCCTGTCGCTTCTTGATGTAAGCCTAATTTTCTAGGGTTTTGTTTCGTTTTGTTTTAATTTTTTTTTTCTGACTAGTCCCCATGCGTTGGAATTCTTGGGTGTTTTTTTTTGTTAGTTGTTTTTCTTGCGCAAACTTCGCCCCTTGGGGCAAGCCCTAGTGTAATTCAGTTTTTTTTTTTCCCAAGTTTTGTTTTTTTCTGAGTAATTCATGTGCGTTGGTTTTGTTGTTTATACTTTTTTTTCGTTCCCCTCATAACTGAGTGTCAACCTCGACTACTCTCGGGACCTTGGTGAAGTGAAAAGTTCACTTGGGTTGCGTCTCATGTACCTGTAATCCTTCAGTCTATGAAATTTGGGGCTAGTGTGGAAATTTTCTACCAATTAGTGTAGCTCTTTATTTTCTGGGCCTGCTTGCAACCCTTGCTTACTTTGTTCATTTAATATAGATACCGTGACCACCATCGGTAACAATTAGATGTTTCGAGAGCTGCCTGAACCTTCAGTTGGTTCCTCCCCAGCCACTAGGCATTGACTCCCAAAAGATGGAATCGCTGGTCGCCAATACATGGTAGGCTGGATGCGTACTTTACCCAGATGGGACTCTTAATAATGGCCTCACCATTTTAGAGGAAAGATGTTTCTCTGTATAGGAGGAGGAGGGTTTCACTTTGTTTTTTTTACTTGCTATGTGTCGCCGGATTGACCTAATCATCTTTTTTCACCGCCTAGTATAGTTACATTAGATGTTACATGTTCCGGAAAAATTATGCGGGTAAATAATCAAGGTGAATCATATGCTCCCATGAATGCGGTGGGAAAAATGTATATTTCTACTTCTGGGCGGTGGACACTAGTTTGTACAAACGTAGAGTTTTTCGTTTTGTCCGTGTTGGATCTGCAATTGATGTTTGGATATTTAGACTGGCATTTTGGAAATTGGGAATTGTTCCTGTTCGTGGCTAGAATCTCTTTGGATCTACGTATTACAACAAATGCATTGGCTGTTTATTTCAGCATGTTATATTGTCGAAATTGAGTGGACAGTGATTGAAACTACCTCCTGCAGTCATAAAGCAAATAAAATTCATCTGGACTTGTCGGTGGCGCTATTATGTTGTGTAGTAATTATGCTGTGTAGTAGTTGGTTGTTGTCTGGCATGTGGTTTCTTAGGTGATCAAAGGCATAGAATACCTAGGTGATCCTGACTGACACATCGTCAATGTGTGGGGGGTATATTTGATGCGTGGGTGTTTACTGGGCCATTTTCCCTGTCAACTAAGTGAATTTCAAGTTAGGTTGCTGTCTTTTTATTCCAACGCTCTGACTTAGGGAAATATATTCAGAGCGTACAGTAGTCGTTCTCATTGACTGTCTTTCTGTTATAGGACTTGTATTTGATGAAGGCATGCCAGACTTAACCTTGACTGTTTGGAGGCACACACAAAGATGAGACTGCAGGGTTATTATATTTATCATTTGCTATGCAGATGAAAAAAATACACCACCCACTGAATTTTATTAAAAAGATTCGCAGTTCATAGTGGAAAAAGCTTTTGATCAATAACAGTATCATTCAATACACACTGAAGCAATTAGAAATCATAGTAATGGAACTGGGAAGAAAAACTCACAAATTTTCTAACTGTACTGAACTATTGGAATATGTTCTGGAATTCATTAAGAAGATGCAACTATGAAACTAGGATTATCCCGAAGATGCAACTCCCAAAATTTCTTTTGTATTCTGAGATAAAAAAATGACGTGTATGAGCTGTATATCTGGGGTATCCAACACTTGTGAAAACGAAGAAATGTCCCTGATGTGTCCAACCCTTGAGGAAGAAGAAAGTGTTCCTGGGGCTAACGGAGATATTGGTAGTAAGGGCCAAAAGGACAAATTAAGAAGAATTAAAGAAATTGAAGGTGGCAAGAGAACTTGTGGAGGATGGTAAAAATTTCACAGTGTGACATTTGCACCATACAAAACAGCACCTTGTAGCATTATCACCACCCTAAAAAACGTAGCATAATTTGTTAAATTACCCTGGGACTGTTTGTGTTGAACTCTGGGACTGTAAGATCCAGTTTTTGTTTTATTATCATTTTTAGAGGATTTTTTTTTCTTGACTTACAAAATTGCATAATGATTTGTTTGCTTCTTTTCTTAATTTGCTTGTTCATGCTTTTGAACCTTTTTCTTTTGTTATGCTAATAAGCAAGTTGAGAACTACCTCTCGAGGGTGGAGCAGTCGCCTTCCAAATCAATGCAAACTGCGCTTTCTCCATCTAGGAAGGCATTGGTTGCAGATGAACTTCTGAGGCATCAAGATGTAGATGTGAAAGTTGCAGTTGCTTCCTGCATCAGTGAAATTACAAGAATTACTGCGCCAGATGCACCATATGATGATGATCAGATGAAGGTTCTGGATTTAGTTATTTGTGTTATTGTATGATAATTTTTTCTTTTAATTGTACTTATCCATTTTCATATTATGGATTCACAGGATATCTTCCAGTTGATTGTGTCGTCCTTTGAAAATTTATCTGACAAGTCCAGTAGATCATATGACAGGAGGACCTTGATACTTGAAACTGTTGCCAAGGTCAGATCATGTGTGGTCATGTTGGACCTAGAATGTGATGGCCTTATTGTTGAGATGTTCCAGCATTTTCTGAAAGCTATAAGGTAGGATGTAATATTATGCTGTTCCACAAGTTCTTTGCTTATACTTTGTTAGAAAAACCAAGCTTTGGAACATTGCTTTCAGACTGTAATATTGATTCTATGTTAAATGAATTTGGTAGTGAAGTGGAACACGGTATTTTTTTTCTGGCACGATATTCTCATGAAAAACAATGCTAATCTGGTACTAGAGGATTAACGAAGTGTCTAATTTGATTGATCTGTTTCTTTTGTATATTGTACTTCATGGCTTGTGTAGGATAATTTGCAATTGATTGTTTTTTTATCTCTTTGGGTTATGCTTTATCATTTGCAAGCTCTGTGATGGGCCGCATGCTTGTGTGCATTAACAGATGATGGTGTTGTCCCTAGCCAGTGGAACTTTTGTTTGGATCTTGTCACAAAATCACAATATGTCTAGAGTCAAGAAGCAGTATTTTTCTTTGACACTGACATTATGTTGTTGCAATAGTATAGGAGGTGGTGAATCTATTTTTTTATTTTTTTAGTATTAGTCGACTAGAATGACTTAAAATATTAACGAAAATTTTCAAGGTTTCAGTTTGTCAATAAAGCTTGTATCTGAAACACTGATAAGTGAATGCATGCATCCACAAGTACAAGATTTTAGTTTTCTCAAAAATTTCCCGTTTTGAGGTACATATCTACTGTTATATTCGGGGAGCCATGTTACATGGACTCGTGTGTGGGTATTGTGTGTGGGTATTGGGT
Source organism: Rhododendron vialii (assembly GCF_030253575.1). NCBI lineage: Eukaryota > Viridiplantae > Streptophyta > Magnoliopsida > Ericales > Ericaceae > Rhododendron > Rhododendron vialii. The sequence continues at coordinate 42,676,227 of NC_080558.1, read as the reverse complement.
GCGGGTTTATATCTAGGGATCCAATTGGTAAATTGGAGAAACAAAATATATGGTGGTGGGGATACGTATTTGGATGTAGGTATGGGGATATGCTCAATAAGTATTTAGAAATATTTTTCTATCTATACACAGATATTGAAAGTTTGCGGAGAAAAATAACATGAATAAGACAGCTAAGGCTCCAAAGTCCAAAGTTCAAACTCTTTAACAATTTGTCACCCTATGAGCCTTGTTTTGGCTTCCCTTGTTTGATTCGAGCCAAAAAACTCGTAAATTGCGGTACGTAATGCATGCCGTAAATGTCTAAGCTGCGAAAACAAACAATAAATATGTGCTATAAGTATAACAGCCCATAATAGCCCTCAGGTGACAAATGCATAGAAACCGGGTGTCCGGCGTTGAAATGCCTTGTCTGGAACATATTTCCCACCCTCATCCATGTTGACACGGTGCTTCGTCCAACATGTACCATGTGAGTTGTAACATAGTTGGGGAGCTAACCTTTTACTCACCCCTTTCGTTCCCCATATTTGCTAATGTTTAATATTTGGGTTCTTAAGAAAAAAGGCATTCTATGTGTGGTAATTTGATTAATTGTTAAGCTCAGAGACCATAGTTGATCCTTGTTTTTGTTGAAATATCTTCAGATAGCTAGTCAGTTCCACTAAACGATCACCTTCTTCACTATGGTGGGCCTTTGTTCAGATTCATTCATTGGCTTTTTGTCATTGACCTTTTGGCTTTTGTGACGCCTATGATTTCCTTCGTGATGTAATTTGTGGATGTATTTTTTGCATTGGGAATTGGAAAATATTGTGGAGGATGTATTTTTTGCATTGGGAATGGGCGATATTTTTTTTGTGGGTTTCGCTATCATATAATTAGCATAGAAGGAAACCAAAGGGTGTAAAGGTATAATTATATGAATTTTTATGCTGTATTTTCTGAAATCAATGAATAATGCAGATAACCTTGGGTCCAAAATATACCCTTTTATGCATTAGTTCTTGAATTTTTTTTGGGATGCGCCACCTAATTTGAATCATGTAATCTTTCTCAATTCACAACCGAATCCTCGTGTGTGTTATCGGGTGTACATCAGGCTGTAGCGTTTGGTAATCAAAATTTGTGAAGAATTTGATTTTTCCATGGTTGAAGATGCACCTTTATAGGTTGTGTAATATGTGGTAGTCTGTTTCCAATTTTTTTGTAAAATTATTTTTCATTCATGTATGTCTCTTTGGGTAAATAAACTTTCCTTAAGCAGATAAAACTTTACTTGTAATGTCCGCAGATAAACATTTACTAATAAGACCACTTTGCAAAGGTACAACAATTTGAAAGTGCAAGTTCTATGAAATTGTACATGTTTCTGTTTTCAGCAGCTTATATTTCTTTTGTTGAACATCCAGGGATGATCACCCTGATAATGTCTTTTCCTCCATGGAGACAATTATGACTCTTGTATTGGAGGAAAGTGAAGATATTTCTTTGGAGCTAATCTCTCCCATCCTAGCTAGCTTGAAAAGCGAAAATCAGGTCAAATGTTATTTGATGGATTCTTCTATCTCTGTTGTTTGTTTTTTATGTTTCTTAGAAGGGATTTATTATCTCAGGGGGTTCCTGCAATTGCTCGGAAACTGGCGGAGAGAGTAGTTGAAAACTCCGCAATAAAGCTCAAACCGTGCCTTATACAAGCTATGAAGTCCCTGCGCCTATCATTAGATGATTACAACAAAGTAATTACTTCTATATGCAATGAAACAACTGATGCTGATGGACGTAATGATCGTAATACTTGTGGAGAACAGTCGGTATGCTATCTTACATCTCGACATGACATTCTTTTGTACATGGTTGACTCTAAGTTCTAAGAAGTGGAAGAGTGGGTGTAGTGAGAGTGCGCTGTTGTTTGAATAACCTGCCTAGGTAAGAGTAATAAACTATAGATTTGTTTCATGGTAATTCTAAATTGGACATTCTTTGGAATGTCTTAATGATAATCTTTACCGCTAGTGTTTCTACAAATTTCTGCTATTTATGTACCCAATTATAGCCTTGTTCAATTACATGTAAATAATACCCATAAATAAATGACAATTGACATAAAGGGTTACCCAAGTGAATCCAATGATGACGTAGTAAGTGGTGACATTCCTGTTCTGCAGCTGCAGTCACTGCTGGCTTTGTATGCACAAGCAATCCCACCTAACCACCATCCCATTGCAACTGCTGTGCAAGTACATCATCTGTGCCCAATCCCCCAATTGTATTGCTACCGTTCATCTTGCATGGTAGAAAATTTCCCGTGCCACGGTTGGTTTGCATCTATATGTCTTGATAGCTTGGTTAGAAGGGAGGAGAACTTTCCACTGGCTCGAATAACGTGTATCTGTATGATCAATCATAGGGAAACTGCGTTACAGGGACTCATGCAGCGTCCACCAATATTTGGATTTCGAGAAGGGCCAAATTAGGAAAGAAATTTGTTTTATAATTACGAAATTAAGTTGTAATAATACAGAATTCTTTTCATATAATGCCAGTATGTAACGATGATATATATTCAAGCTTACATTCATTGCAATTATGAGTAAGATGCTTTTATGTATTCTGTAGTATGTAAGGAGTTATGACAGTATAACTATATTTTCATATAAGGTTGTTAAATAGTTGATTGAAATGGCCTTTTTTTGAATCTTGTATCGACTTGAATTGTGAATCGGAAAAGATTCAGTCACAATAGGAAAATGAATATATAGATATTAAAGATTCATTTAAAATGAATACTTGGCCTTAAAACTTTGCGAAGTATGTTTCTAATACTTATTATGTAGCCTAGTAGGTAAGAAACTCTCATATGGCAACATAAGTGGGTTGCTTCAAGTCTTTAAGCCCTGCAACAATTTATGATTTATAGTATACAAGAATTAAAGAGATGTATTTGTCGATATTCGTGTTCATGTAAGAAATCACACTCAATAATACTTTCCATTTGTATAGTTAAAGTCTAGCAAATTATAATAGTAACATTTTGATGACTTTTTCCCCATCTGTTGACTGAAATGATAATAAGCTATGGAAATTTCACCAAACTACTAATAGTTCACTCATGAGAATGAGGTATCTTAGCCTTAAACATATATTAAATGATTATTTTAATGTTTGAGAAAAACTAGAGAACAAGTTTTCGACATGCTCTGAATACGAATAAATATTCTAATCAATTAGTGATCAGCAAAAAAGTGGTTTCATGAACTTAATGCATTGGAATATTTTGCATGGGAATATCGTTTCACGAACTTAATGCTCTATGAAGTTATATTCGTGTCTTTTCCCAAAATCATAATGGTACAATTGGTTTCATATTTGTCAATATTTATCGAACGCAACAATTGATTGGATCATGAAACTTATGGTTCATCACCCAATCTCCATAAACTTTGTTTCACCGGCAGGTTCGGATTGCTTTTTCATGAACCGTGAATTGAATAAGGAATCAAATTGTGAATCATGCGATTTGTCAACTTAATATATATGTATGTTACATATATGTATTTATGTACCTAATGTGGGAGCAGTTCATGGTCCCCGGCCGGCTCAAGCCTAGGTCTACCCCTAGATTCGGGGTTGGGAATTGGGTGCTAGTGTATTTCTTAGGATTGGACATGTCAAATCTACAAATTGAAGATAGACAAATATTAGTCCCAGTTTGGGTACGTGTTTGGGGATATGTTAAATAAATATTTGGTGATATATTCTTTCCCATACAAGTTGGCCAAGTGTCTTTTTTGGTTTGAAATTTGATTGACCAGAACATGGACAAGCCAATTAAGGCTCCGAAGTTCAAACTCTTTAATATATGCCGTGAGCCTTATTGAACTTTTTGTAATTGACTCAAGTCCAAAAAGTAGTTAATCTCAACACTTAATGCATGCCATAACTGCCCAAGCCAGGAAAAGAAATAACCTATGGAACGATGAAAAGCAGGGACATCAACACCTCAGGGATATGATAGAAATTGAACGGGGTCATCTTTTTATATAGTTTTTCAATTGTTGAATACGAATATTGTATTTGCAAAGTCCCAAAATTGATTGAAACCAATACTAAAACTTAGCACGAAAATTAAAATTAATACTACAATATTCAGAGGTGAGCCATCAAAAAGGCAAATTATGAGGCACAAATGACAAGTTTGTTATAATTTTTGACATTTGATATTAATTTTTGCGTTATGAATTGACACAACGACTTGTTCCCGCATGTCTTGCTTGAGATATTTTTCCTCAACATATCTCGCACGTGTTCCCTTTTAAATGTTGTTATAAATAGTTGGATACGGAGCATATCACACGTCTCCTCATTGTGTTGGTTACCAGTGTGTCCAACATGGATACACCAACCATTAGGCGTGCCAGGACTTCATAGGAAACTATAAATGTGTGCTATAACAGCCCACTTTGCCCGCAAGTGCTATTGAATAGGAACGCTTTGTCCGGTTTTGAAATGTTGTGTCGTGTATATATCCCATATCCGCACCCGTTCTGTACAGACGACACAGCATGGGTGCTTCGCCAAAATGGATCTAAGAAACATAGTGGGGAATTAGTTTTGTCCTGGGATAGCCATGATTGATCAACTGTCCAGTGATAAATCCACTTGGATTTTTATGTTGATATCTGACATTTGTCTTTTTTTTTTGAAGTAGGGGAGCTCTTTTCTTCATTGTTACCCTATGAAAGTAATGTTTTGCTAGTGGATACCATTTTGCTGCTGATATTGGTTGCTTAAATTGTCATTACCGCGGCAAAGGAAACAAATGAATTTGAAAGAAAGTGTATGGCGTAGAGCCTTAGATTCAATTGTAGTGTTTGGTTTTGAGTTTTTTTTCCCTTGGTACTTGACATTTCTGAAGCATGATTTGGTATTGACGTTGTACTGTGCTGATTTTTTAGACCGAGGATAGCAATTTGGCTAGGACATCTTCAGATTTGGCAGTTCAGGTGTGATCAAGTTCAAATTTTTTTTTTTGTTGGAATTTGTAGCATAGGCTTCATGGATATAAACTACTACTAGTCATTTGTTCTGATTTTACCAAGTCTTATGTTACTTCTTGGATGGATTGTGTCAGGATGAGAACAAGTTGGTCATGGCATCTCCTGAGGAGTCAGCCCAGGCATGTGGTCATCAGTTATTTTCTGTTTCCTTTTGTATCTAGTCTCTGGTCATCAGTTGATTCACTATATTATGCGGGGAAACCTTTTCCTGCAACTAATTTTGTCAAGGTTGTTATTCTAGGATCAGCTGACTAAAGAAAGCGTGCCAGAGACTCGGCCTGAAGGAGATCATCCTGTTGAGGACAGATCTCCTAAGTCAGTTATGAGTAATGGCGTTGCGGAGGCTGGGTGTGTGGACAGAATGGAAGATCATGAGTCATCAAAGGAGCGGGAGCAGGAGCAAGCTCACCAAACTGATCAGTCAGTTGATACTACTGTAACAAGCAATGGCGAACCTGATGAGTCTAATAGTGGGAAGATAACAAAATCAGATACTAAGGCTGAAGAAACATCCAAGAAGAGAGCAAGGAAACCCAAGTCTGTAATTAATTCAACTGACCCCCACGACTCCTCGCGAGTTGATGGTGATAAAGAAGCTGAATCAACTGCACATCATGAAAGTAGTCTTAGCAAGGAAGTCCATACTTCACCTTCTGGGGAGCCGTCTGTTGAGGTCCTGGTGCCTCCGGCGGATGAGAAAGAAAACATTCAGATGTCCTCTTCTAAAGAAACAGGTAGTGAGGCAATGGATGTTGCTTCTCCATCTTCCAGTGGGAATGTTCCTGTTGAGGGCCGTTCGGAAAAGGTTGGGCGAGCAAAGAAGAATGACAAAATGATTCGGGAAGTTGCTCCATCTGCTGATGTTTCTAAGGAGGCATCTGATGGTACCTTTGTTTCGGAAGGAAAGCAACAAAGACGGTCTGGGAAAAAGGCTACTGCCGGGCGTACTACTGAGGAGAGGACTCCTGATTTGGCAGATAAATTGAAGAGTGAAGGTGGGACTACAAGTGATTCGGAGGATAAACCATTGAAACTGTGTGTTAGGATGGATCGGTCCTCATTGAAAAATAAGAAAGATGGGAAAAAGCAAGGACGTGGAAAAGCTATTTTGAAGAAGTCTTCCGCCCAAGATGATGACAAAGTATGGTGTGGTTACCTTGGGAATTACTCTGTTTTATTTTTTCAGATCACTATCGTAAATGTTGTTCTTATGAACATTGTAGGAAATGATCCCTTCACCAAAGCCTGTCTTGAACTTAGATAAGAAGGTTGAAGAGGACACCCCCAAGACAAGTTCCAAGAAAAAGCGCACACCGGCGAAAGACAAAGTTGAAGAGGACGCCCCCAAGACAAGTTCCAAGAGAAAGCGCACACCAGTGGAAGAGAAAGTTGAAGAGGAAACCCCCAATACAAGTTCCAAGAAAAAGCGCACACCAGCGAAAGAGAAAGTAAGTATTATTAGCCCCTTGAAGTTTCCACGTGGATTTTTCGGTTTCCAGCTCTTCATTGCTGGAAAACTACCCGTGTATGCTATAAAAAAAGTGACTGTCGTAATGTAGTTCAACCACGAATTATGATTTATGACCACCGGTGTATATATATGCCAATGTTTGTATAGCCTACATAGGTATATATATGCCAATGTTTTCGTGGGTGCTGATTGTCGCCCCTGGGGGAGGGTGATATTGTGAATATTTGAATCTCATCTTTAAATCAGATGGCCTCAATGGTTGCTGCTTTCTGAGTTGAAAATGTGAGTCCAGTTGTTATGCAGCAGGGTTCGAAGTGCTTGCTGTTTGTTTAGACCTTAGTTACACGAAGCGGGAGCGGGAGCGGGGGCGGGGACGGGGGAGCCGATGATCACAGAAGTGTGGGAGCGCCATTGGGAGCGGTTAGGAAAAATTATTAAAATTATAAATATATTTTGGAATTTTATATTGTTAAATGTCAATATAAAAATATTATTCTACCACAAAATATTACTATTAAAATTATAAGTTTCTAGTTATATTTCAACATTTTTATTGTAGCACATGATTACACAATAGAGCTCTTTGTGCATATTAAGTAGGCGTAAAAGTTAAGGGCATTAATATGACTCTAGAAGGTTAATATCAGATGTGCTCACTAACAAGATCAAAACAACTTTAAAGGTACCAATTGCAACTTGAATCGTAAGTCTCTCAACCGTTTTTTTGGGTGTAAGTTCCCATATAGGTAAGGAACGAGTTCCCGTCGTCATTGGGACGGGTTTCTTGGAGTTTCCTTCGACGGGAACGCGGAAACGCGTTTCTGTCGAAGAAACGTGGGCATAGTTGAAGGTTCCTGCAACTAAGGTTTAGACTATTCTGTTGAAGGTCTGATGACAACCCTTTTTGTAGGGATCATATTAGCTGTTTATTAACTATATTCATCGGATAACTTGGTTAAGCGATGTGTTGAAAGTACTTTCTGGGCTGGCCTTCACACGGCACAAAGAGCTATAAGGTTCAGAGGTGACACTGTTGGGAATCTTGGGATTCACTTCCTTGAGGTGCAGTAGGGACATTTTTTTTTGCTGTAGTGGCTGTAGAGCAATGCCTTTTGGTGCGGTTATATCGTATCTTCCCTGTCAGCCTTTGGGTAATCTAGATTCATTTTACCTTATTTTTAAGCCATGGCATGTCGGGGTTCCCCTTTGTCAGTTTCAAATGTGGGGAGTCTATTGGCTCCAAGAAACATTTTCTGAGACTATTTTTGGCAAGGACTGATTGATTCAGTTTTTGCATCTTCTCGCAATTAATTAAGGTAGTGATTCTGATGTTATCTGATGCAACCTACACCCAAGGATATTGAGATAAAAGTGACATAGCAAAAAGAACGACAAAAATGGAAAAGATTCTCATGAAAGTGTACACGTCAGCCAGGACTAGGGATATTTTCTTCATTTCCTTGATACTCTACCCGCCCTGACCATGATGCTGAAGCATCCTTCTCTGGTTAATTTAAGGCGAATGATTCTTATGCAATATAATCAAGACACTGAATATCTGGAATACCAGTTGGAAAGGAAAGTCCTCTGGTTTATGTGAGAAGGAAACATTAACTAGAGATTTCTGATAAAATACGTGAAGGGAAAAAAACCTGAGTTCCTTCAGAGATATATGGGGAACTGCAAAGAGTCATGTTTAACTTTAAATGCTATTAATAGATTCTAAGCTGGCACTGTCTTTTTTTTTTGTGTTCCTGTGAGTGCTGGCGTGGTGTTTAAATGACAGTTGTGAGGGTGTGGAGGTTTTGCATAGTTGCATTAGCTTTGATTCATCGTCATTGCGTTTAGTATTGATGAAGAATTTGCTAAACTAACATCATTAGTGAACTCTTCATCTTGTCTCTTGCCCCTCCTTTTCCTACTCTCTCTTCTTACTTTCATTTAAGCATTAGGAGGTTTTCGATTTTCCGTGGAGCTGATGGGTCCTGTTAACTACGCTGGCAAAAAGTAAAGACTAAAGAGCATTTTGAGGAGATAGAGTGACTGGTTCAACTATTTCATCGAGTGGTAGTAGAGAGGAGGGGATAGATATCACGGTCACCTTAAACACTTGAACTGGTGAACAAGACAAAGTTAAACCTTGCCTCGGAGAACTGAATTTTATTTGAGGCTTAAAAAGCAAGGTTGAATTGAGCTATCACTGAGCTTTCTTGGCCTTCGATTTGCGTTTCCATTATGTTTGGACCAAAGGTGTCAATCCCATACTGGCTAGCGTACCCTTTTCTCTGCTGTGATGGTTTGTATTGGGACTACTGTGTATCTCAGAACCATTTCAGATTTACTGCTATGAATACTTCATATGTATTCAATATGTTTATGAATAACCGCAAAACTTGGGATAGAGAAATGAAACAAGTTCTAACCTTTTAATGTACCTCTACATTGGTTCTAACAGCAAATTAATGTATTTCATATATATGTTAGAATCATAAACCATCAGATACACATACATTGACTAGTTTATACCCAAGCAAGTTCTATGATAGTTTTTCAGAATCATAAACTATTGATTATTGAGGTTAGGACAAGACAAATGTTTTGAGATAAAAATACCCATGTACATATGGACTCCAATTTTTTTGAATTACCTTGAGCTCTAGTCTTTTTTTCCAATGAAAATGAATATCCTTGTCACTTAGTACCGGCCTTGTTGACTCCTTCCAAAAAACTCACTTTTATTTTAGTTGAAAATTCTGAAATATGACCGAAACAACCCCGTAAAAGCTGGTTCGCAGGGTATTCACTGGAACAGCTTTGTATTTTGGGTGGTTTACACCAAGCTACATCGCCCGCTTTAGTTGCGGAACGGTACGCTTGGTGCCATATGGGATTTGACAACTATGGTTTGAACAGCTAAAGCTGTGGATTGGTTTGGGTGAGAAGTGAGACCTAGCAAGAATTACATTCCTCTGTTTATATCCATGGCTTTGAACTCCTTTTTTGCACTTCTTAAGTAATATTTTCTGTCCATTGTATTTTTTGAAATTTGAACCAATTCTAACCAGGTTACTCCGTTATCATTTCAGGCATCTGATACTGTAGTGTATGGGCGTAACCTGGTTGATTCAAAAGTTAAGGTTTGGTGGCCAGATGATGAGAAGTAAGTACTTCCAATATCTAAGAGTGCCTGTGGTGTATTGGCATAACACTCAGCTGTTCTGCAGAGTTTTCTGCATCATAACCTGCACCTAAGAGTGCCTGTGGTTGTCTCTCTTTCTAGAAAAATATCTACACGGAGAGCATTGTTGCTTACGAAAACTGTTGCTGTTTTACATTTGCATTTCTATTCACATCTAGAGCATTGTTGCTTACAAAAACTGTTGTTGCTGTTTTACATTTGCATTTCTATTCACATCTTAATCCCTTGTAGTTCCAGGCATTTTTCTGGACTTCTTGGAGATGGAATGATTTCCTACTTCATTATTGCATATCTTTGTGACACAATGACAGTAATTATTACTCTTGCTTTGGCTATAAAAACGGAAAGAATTTGTTCTGACCATGGTTCAAAGTGTTATCACCTACATGCTATATGAACCATAGATATGGATATTAATCATGATCGCTGAAATGTGCTTTCGTTACTTGCAGGTTCTATGAAGGTGTTATTGTTTCATATGATTCTGTTAAAAAGAAGCATAAGGTTAGCATGCTCGTCCTTGCTAGGTTCTCATTAGGCGTGCGATAGCTATTTAGGTTTTGCTTGCATGTTATTTGCTTTGTAGCCGGTGTTAAGCTGATTCCGTGATCTGTTATTTTTTGCATTCTTGAACAGGTTTCGTACACGGATGGTGATAAAGAAGTACTAAATCTTAGACAGGAAAAATGGGAGTTTGTCGGAGATGACTCTATGTCAGATGCGGTGGGTTATTGGAAGAGTCACATTTTGGTTCTCAATACTTTTATGTTTCGTGCTAATGGTGGTAAATATATTTTTGGCAGGAACAAGCAGATGAATGCCGAAGTCCTGATCCTTCCCATGAAATGTACATGTTTCCCTTGATTTGTTCCCTAACTAGTTGCAAAATTCCAGAACACAGGATATATGAAGTTAAATAGTATACGTATAGTAACAAATCTAGATGCAACTTCTGCCCTTTTTTTTTTTAATACTGAAATCAGCATTTTTGTTTTTGTTGATAATATCCTTTGTGCATGTTTTGTAGTGTTTCTGCTAATGTGTTACTGCACATGTTTATATAGCCCCGAACTTCTCTGACTTGTGTGTGCTTCTTTGCTGCCACCAGGCAGAAAAAGAAGAGAGCAAAAACGAAGTCCGAACCATCAACAAAGCAAGTAAAGATGGAGGGTTCACGGTTGGGCAATTTCATTGTCATTTCTTGGTGTATTATTTGTGTTGATTCCTGAAATTTAATCATAATTCAAACTGAATTTAAAAATTGTTTCCAGAGGCGGAGGTGCTTCCTCTAGCAAATCAAAAGGAGCAGATGCAAAATCTGATAGTAAATCCAGAGTTGATGCCAAAGTTTCAGATAACAAGTCTGGTGATAAAACTGAGGATGCTAGGGATGGGAAATTTGAGGATCTTTCTAAAAAAGCTCGCCGTAAATCTAATGCTGATGGCTCCACAGCAGATGGGAAATCCAAAGTTGATGGGGGCACACCAAAGACCAGCCTGAAGCCAAAGTCAGGTACCCGAAAAACTGACGCTGAAGACACCCCAAAAACTACTGCTCCGAAAACAGCCAGCAAGTCCAAGGGTAAAGAAACCATAAGTGGTAAGAAGTTTAAAGATGGCTCCAGTAAGGTGGAAGAAACTGAGGGAAAGGAAGAGGAGACGCCTGAAAAGGCCAGCAAGTCCAAGGGTAATGCAAGCAGGAGTGGTAACAAGTCTAAAGCTAATGGTTCTGGTAAGGTGAAGGAAACTGAGAGAAAGGAAGACGAATCACCCGAGACAATCGCTGAGGGGATGTCATCAAAGGTGAAAAATACTGGCTCAAAGAGTGGAAAGAAGCGGAGAAGAGGAGGGGCTAAACGCTAATGATTTGCACCTTATCTGCTTGCTCACCTGATTTTCACAATGTCGTGTTTGGTCTTCTCTGCTGCATGCCTCGGCTGCAGTTTGCAGTAAAGTCATGCTTTTGGTACAATCCTAAAACCATGGCCTAGGGTTTGAATTCTGTTAGCCTGTTTAGTCTATGGTAGTGTTAGAATTAGTTATTGCGCATAAGATAGAAACCGTGATATTTTTCATGAATTGGTTAAACTGTGAGCTTAGCTTCTGTTTTTTGCCTAATATGTAGATTGACAGACTTCTGTCTTAAAATGGCTCCTATTCTGTGTCTAGCCTTTGAACTGCGAACTTTAGTTCTGCTCTCTGGATTTTTGCATGTTTCAGTTGTGAGCCATGGTTCCCTTTAATCAAAGTTCAATGGCCGGATACACCAGCAGAGTTTCCAGTATGGACTTTAATTGCTTCTGGCTCTGGACTATGGTGTGAGCTAGCTGTGTCAACCCCAGCCGAAAAGTCTCGGGTTGGGTTAATCTGGAAAATAGATTCTGGTATTATCTCTGTTCTTGTTTTCTGTGTATTTATAGTGTCGTTAACCTATTCAGTAGGATGAATTTAGCTAGGTATTGGTACTTTTATTTTATTTTATTTTTTGATCAGTAGGTATTGGTACTTTCCCTCGAGAAATGGGCCCTTGTTGGTTTCAAAATGAAATTGCTTTTAGAAAGTCTAATGGTTTTGGACTGGAGGGTGATGATGGGACTCGAGAACTTCTTTGGGGCCAATTCATGCAAAAGCTTTGCTCCAGCTTTAAATGATGTTTCCCGCTAACAGACGGTGGGATTAGTCTCTTAAGATTAGTCGAGGCGTGTGAGCTGCTCCACACCAGATTATTTAAAAAAAATCTACATTGCGTTAATTTATTACCGTGGTCTTAAAAAAATTGAGCCACAGGCTCTGAGATTATGTTGTTCTTCTGAGACTTGACTTCGTGTCCAATGCTGATTAGCGAGTTTGGGGGTTTTTCTTAATCACATAATTTTTTAAAATGGCTTTTGCTTTCATTTTCAATTTTCGGTCTGTGCTTGCGCTTTTAAACTTTGCACTTTCAAACTTTGCATTTGTGGTCTGTGCTTGCGCTTTCAAGCTTTGCACGTATGTTCGCGTTTTTGCATCTGCACTCGTGTAGCATTACCAATTCCCTTAAAAAATTGTGGTTCACATTTTGATGAGCAAGATAATCCCATTTATATGGAATAAAACAAAGTACAAAGAACCGAAACTCCATCTCGGATCGAAAATACAAGGAAAACAACAAAAAAAAATACAACAAATAACCAAAACAAAAAACAAAAAAAAAACGGCGGTGTCACATTTAGGCTCCGTTCAGTTGCCAGGAAAGTACAAGAAAGGATGAGAAAATCAACTTTCCCATGATTTTTGTAGTGTTCAGTTGGCAGGAAAGTAGTGAGAAACATGCTTTTAAGTTTTCCTGCAGGAATTACTTTCCTGCAAAAGTGATCCTGCAAAAAACACAGAATTTTGCGTCGCAGGAAAAGAAAAATGAGTGAACACTCACAAAATTTTCCCGAAAGTTTCTTTTTCCTGACAAATGAACAACTAAACCTTAATTATTCTTGCAAAATTCTTTTGTCAAATGAACACTCACAGGAAAATAATTTTCTTTTTCCTTTACTTCACTTTACTTGACTTTTCCTGAGAATAACTTTTCCGTACAATATTCCTGGCAACTGAACGGAGCCTTAAGTGCACAAAATTTTGTTTTTCTTTCCGTCCTATAATTTGAGTTCATGACAAGTTCTTTTTTTTTTTTCATAAATGATGAGTATTTTCGTGCATATTTTATTTTATTTTTTTGAAATTTCAAACTCAACATGACGGTGATGCGAAAAGCCCATTATCCAATAAATGCCTTGGCCCACCTGAGTGGAGGTAACCTCCTGGGCTGGGCTTAGTCCTTAAAATTGGACTTTCTTTTCCCGTGAAGCCCTAGGAATGGACAATGATTGTTTTTAAAATTTGGTTTTCAAAAAGAAAAGGACCTTTTTTTTGCTCGGCAAACGAAACACGTTTATATATCTCGAAAGGTTACATCGAGAGAGGAGCATCAAGCATAAAGAGCTTAAAAACTCCGGGAAAGAAAAGCATCCAACAAACAAATCCAACAAACAATTGGACAATCACACCTTAGATTACATTACAATTTTAATTTCCGGATACCGTCTAAAAAAACCTTAAAATCCTCCACGGTGTAGACTTTGATGTTGAATTTCGCCTTCATCCACATCGCCACCCTAGTTTTGACCAAATCCCCCACCTCCCATGGTTGCTTTGAAGAGTTGTTGAAAACATAGTCGTTTCTTACCAACCATAAGGACCATAGCGTAGCGTAGAAACAAGACTCCCAAATATGTTTCTCAAGGTTGAGGTACCCGTTATCAAACCACCAACTCGCTAAAGTCAGGAACCGATGCAGGGCATGCCCATTTGATCTTCCACCAGTCGAGAATCACAGACCATACAGTCCAAGAAAAGTGACAACTGGATTTCACTGATAATGTTCCTACTTAAAAGAATAGACCTGGTTGCCGCCTTTTCCTTAACAGCCATCCACGCAAAGACTTTCACTTTTGGTGAGCACAAGTTTTTCCATAGAGAACCCAGCGTCAACCACTTAACTCTGGATTTTTGTTTCCAAAGGGACTCCGAAAGCTTTGAGAGTCTCCAAAATTCTGACTGTGCTAGACATGGAGTGCTTTTTCCTCATCATTCAGTGGCCCATTTTCTGCTAGAATATCAAAATGGTGTAGTTTGGCTTCGGTATCTTGAAGTGCACAGTTGATATCCCCAAATTCCTCTTTATTCCACACCCTTAGTTTGTCTTTAATGGCTCTCAACTTCTGTCCAATGACAAACCCCGACAATTCACTCATTTAGAACTTTTATTTTCCCTAGTAACCATTTTTCTTGTATGTATCAGAGATAGTATGGCTTGTCCATGAGAAGATTTTCAGTGCCGAGCGGGCACCACGTCGGCGCATCTGAGCCGTCCATTTCAATTTTGGACGGCTAAGATTTAGAAAGAGAAAAAGAGAGAGAAAGAGGAGAGAGTGTGTCAATCTGAACTGTCTAATATACTTTTGGACGGTCCGGATGTGTTGCTCGGGCACTACGTCGGCCATGTGATGTGGCACCACCCGGCACCCAAAAATTTCTCCTCTCTGTATGGACAAGGAGAGACATCCTGGTCCGGACACCAATTCTCAAAAATAAAAATAAAATAAAAATAAAAATAAAAATAAAAATAAAATTATGTAGACATCTTTGAACTCATTAAAAATAAACAATCACCCAATTTTTTTGCTGAAACAAGAAAAGATCATCGCGGTCTATTATGTGCGTGTATATACATATATCAATCCATTATTTATAAGGGCACCCTTACTTTAGTTAAGGTAAGGACGTCACCTTTTCTCTACTTTTCCGACCAAATTTCAATGATATGAGCCGCTCAATGTGTTCAGAATGTGATTTTAAGGGTATCCGCAAGAAATTGACCAAAAAAAAATGACCGGAAATGGCTCGATCGGATCAGTTTTTGATAAAAACGTTGTAATAAGGTTTTTATAAAAAATTGATCCGATCAAGTTCTTCTCGGTCATTTTTTTTGTCGATTTCCTTACAGTATCCTTAAAATCACATTTTGAAGACATTAAGCGGCTCGAATTATCGAAATTCGATCGGAAAAGGAGAGATCCTTATCTTAACAAGTTAAGGGCGCCCTTATAAGAAGTTTTGTGTATATATATAAATACATATAGTCATCGTATTTTCAATTTAACACTACATTATTACGAAATGTTTTTTTAACGAAGTTTTATTTAATAACATCCCCATAAAAGAATAAGTCTTCGGATTGCGTGCACAATGACAAACACCTCACAGATATCAATTATTCACAGTAATAAAACCATATGCTTCCACACAGAGAATCACATGCTTGCTGGTTGTCATCTTCTATTTGCATGCTTCACATTGTTAGGCTGTCCTTAGATTCCTAAACAACCGACATGTTCCCTAATGGGAATAAAATTGTTCAGAAAAAAAAAAAAAAGAATCATGATTTTTTTATACATGTACAGTATTATGTATGCATTTGCATTAAGTCATTAAGGTCAAGATCGTATCGCCGGCAGAAGGGTTGAGACAATAGCTAGGTACGCACCAAAGCAGGGCTGGTTGACCTAACGCTAAATTCAACTACGCGCTTTTTAACTAAGTCATGTATGCGTAAGTACGAACTAATTTCGGATCGTGAAATAGAGAATGACTCATGAAATTAGTTGTAGTATGTTTGATGTGGTATCTGCTGCGCAGATAAATGTAGTAGTTTCGGAGTCAATACGAGCAATAAACACCGACTTTTGGAAGAGATGCATTTATTAGATAAAAAGTTAACATATGCTACTGGAGCTGGAATTACCGTGACTGCCGACAAATATCAGACTTGCACTCCAATGGATCCTCGTTAAGGACTTAAAAATTGTACTCATTGCAATTATAAAAGTAATTTAGTGGTCAATTGGTCATAGAACAATGGCATGTGTGCGTTTTGCTTCCAGACTTGTGTGGGCGCACAAAATGGGATGGATGTTGATTCTGCTGCCCATGTGGAATGGAGAAAGGGTTTTTTCTTGATGCATGTCATTCATGGAGGAACTCTATGCTAAGTTTTTTTTTTTTTTAAATATATATTTTTTGCCAATATTATATATATCAGTAGAGATTAGCGGAGTGTTAATAGGTTAGTCAACCGAGAGTTTCATATGCTATCCATAGAATTGAATTCCAAACGCCCAAGACGGGACTTGAATCCTGGCCTCCCACAGAGGAAGGACAGTATCAATTAGGACAGAGCCCATTGGTAACTCTATGCAAGTTGGCATGCCAGAAGGATTGGAATTCAAAGGAAATAAAAACGTGGGGTACTTGGAGTATGAAAGGCTATGATCAATAACGTGGGAAGCATCGGTCAGTCTATGTGAGAAGTATCGTTAATTGTGAAACTACTGTGACAATTGGACATCAACAAATAGCATGCGCGGTTCCGGCACCTGACCTTCTGATCAATTTATCGCTGGACTAGCATCTTACATTTGATTTTGATGTGTTACGTGTCTTCCTGTGTGTAATAGATTTTTGTTACGGTTGTCTTAGTGGTACACGGTAGTTGTAATCATCGTATTCATCAATGAATTTCTTTCTCTTTCACTTTAAAATAAAAAAAATAAATAATGTGGATAAACATAAATGGATTTGAGTTTATCATTTTTGGATTTAGGCCATTCAAGCAGGACGTGGAAGGATAAGAACCAGAAAGGGAATTATACGTAGCCACTGGTTTTGACTTTTATTCATGCACCCTACATTAATGCTTCAATACATTAATAGATAACCTCCATCGGATGTGTACGGTATGCACCTTTTAATTCATAATATTATTGATGGAAATTCCAACTCATCCCCTCCGTTAAGCTATTCGCCTCCCATATTGCGGGTCGGGCGCCTAGTCATCTTAGCTCGTCTATCCATACCAATCGGTCATCCTAAGTCTGGTTCTTATGTTTTTCGCCCTTCTGCGAATTGGGCTCAGCCCGTTCGTACGTGTTGTCTAAACCATGTCCGGTTCGGCTCACTACAATATATAGCCGGACAGAAAAAAAGTGATGAATTGAGGGGCTATAAAATACAAAAAAAAAAGAAAAAAGAGAGAGAGAAGATAATGCATCAAAAATGCTATAAATTGTTCATTTTAATAAATTACTACAACTTTTGTTTGGTTTTGTAAATCGATCCTTCCAAAAAGCAACAACCCAAATTGTAGTTGCAGAATTCTACCCCTTCATTAGGGTAATAACAATTACCTCTACTTTCAATCAATCATTATTCCCTCCGCACGTAATCCTACTAAATTATTCAAAAATTTCTAAAAAATCCATCCAAACACAACAATAATTTCTTCTGCTCTTTGGAAACTTCAAATCCAAATGGCTTTAGATTATCAATGCATCTACCCACCGTTAAGTTCCACCGCTCCCTCCTCTCACGGGCCACCGCTCGCCTGCATGGCGGGGGGTCCCTCCTTTAAAAAGAGAGGCCTGCAAACACTCTCTCTCTCTCTGAGTTTCTACCCCTCTCCACTAGAAGAACAAAGACCAGGATTTTGAAATCGAAAGCAACCCTTGTCCAAATCACAGCGCTTCGCATTCCGTCTACTCGTCCCCCCCCCCCCACTCTCTCTCTCAACTATGAGTCCATCAGCCTTGACACACCCCCAGCCCCAGGCGACAACGGAAACCCCCCGAAAACGCCATCATTCTGCCGCTGAAATCGAAATCAAGGTGGGACCCACCACCACACAGACGAGCGGTGGATTAAGCGGTAGAAGTTAGCGGTGGGGGGTAGAATTATTGTTAGATTATTGCTTTGTGCTGCATAAGAATGGGCCATTTTAAAAAGGTTACAGAACAAAGTGCGATGCTTGCTTTGTTCTTAATTTAATCAAAGCAACCCCCGGCTTAAAAGAAAATCATCATCATATAACCACTTTGTTCTTTTACTTTCTGAAGTCTTGATTTGACAACGGAAATGACAATGAAGTGAAAGAAGCCACACTGAAATGAAAGTAGTCCCTGCTAACTCTCGCTGACTATAAAAAAAAAAAAAAAAAAAAAAAAAAAAAAAAGAGGAGAAGAAGTGAAAGTAGCCATTTTTAAGTTTCCTAAATAAATAATATGCTTTTTAATTACCCATCAATGATGAAAGTAAAAGGTGATATGTTGTTATGATTCTCAATAAAAATGTTATTTATGAATTATAAAAGTCATGAAACACACCAAAATGTTTTATGATGAAATTGTCTATGGATATATAGGTAACCTGATGAGTAAAAATTTATACACTCCTCTAATCTTGTCTTCGATCACTTTTTTTTTCAGATGAAAGAAACTATTGTAAATCTAAGTGGGTTAAAATATTCTTTTGCTGAGAAAAAAAAATGTAAGTGGATTAAAAAACAGATTGCAAATGATAAAATAGGGAGAGTGTGAAAATAATTTTTTGATTTAATTTGTTTTTATATGTTTTGTTCTCCAAACCATGCAAATATAGTTTTTGGTACAATTTTGTATGTCGAAAATTGTCGATGTTGGATGATTTTGGGTAATGTATTATATCAACTCTGTAAGGTTGTTTCACCAATTCTAACCGTTAATCTTTCATAAAAAAAGTTTTATTTGATCTTGAATAGACGAATGGACATTGTAAGTTCCAGAAAGCTGAGCTCATTTGTGTTAGCAATTTTATTGACAAAACACATATTTTGTATACCTGGCAAATTTTTATAGAATCCTGCTATTGGTACAAACGGAAAGGTGTACATACGGTGTACATCGCCTTGTGGAACCCACTACGGGTTCCACACGAATGATCCGGTCCGTTGATAAATTTTAAAATATGTTTTGAGTGCCTTTGCTAAAAATCAGCTCAATTGAATATGTGTAAGTACTTGATCATTACACATATTCAATTGAGCTGATTTTTTGCAAGAGCACTCAAAAAAATATTTTAAAATTTATCAACGGATTGGATCATTCGTGTGGGACCCGTAGTGGGCCCCACACGATAATGTAGATCATATGTACACCATTTCATCTATACTCTTAGCATTTCTGATTTTTATATGAACGGTTCACAATCTGTGTCGGCGTGCACAGACCTCTTTTAGACCCGTTTCGGGTTCCAAAAAAATAATCAAAGCCGCTCATTTTGTTTAAAATACTTTGTTTATGATCCCTACCAAAAATCAGCTTACTAGGATATCGGTAAGAGTGTTTAAGAAACATGCAACTTTGTCCCAGAATTCAACCCTAAATTCTTGAACAAAATTGGATGTTTCGTATACACCCTTACCCATGTTCTATTCAGTTGATTTTCGGTGGGGACCATAAACAAAGTATTTTAAACAAAATGAGTGGCTCCGATCATTTTTTAGGGACCCAAAATTAGCCTAAAAGAGGTCTGTGCATGTTTGCACAGATCTGAAATCTGTGTGGATATCTTTTTCGTTTTTATATACCTAGGCAAACTATGGTTTTTCAGACACGAATTGTCCAATTAAAATATTATCACATGATGTATACATCTACGGAAGTGGGTTTAATGGAAGCCAATATATGGAGTAACCTGATTGTCGATGTTGTAGCTAGTTTAAACTAATGAATCCAATTAAATGCATTGAACTCTAATTGTCGTTATTGGATATATATTATATATAGTATCTCTATTATAAAACAGAAGGGTGTGAGGACAAGTTGTTGGAACAGTTTAGATTCATTTGATCCAAAGGCTATAGTGCATCTTCTCATTTTCCGGTTAAGTGCTCATGATTTTTACCTAAATCACACAACTGTCATCCCCTTTCAACCGAGATGCGTAGTGCCGTAGGCACGGGCTAACACTAGTTATGCAATAACACATGATGGTTGTAAAGAAAATGCTAATCTCTCCTATATAGCGGTTTGGTTTGCACGCCTTTTAGCTTATTGGTTTATTATGGTCTGAATCTAGACATAATTATGTGATGTCCATATTCAAAGTAAGACAATTAATGGACATACAAAACAGTAATACAGGATGAAAAATTTTAAAATCAGCCCAATGAACTGACAATAACAAGTGTGAATGTGTATTAAAAGGTGTAAAAAAATACACAAAAATACTTGTTTTCCTTGTTTTCTTGTGTGCTTATTGTCAATAGAAAGACCGATACAGGATAACCAAACAGATTTATAAAAAATAAAACACGAAAGAAAAAAGAAAGAAAGATGCGTATGAATAGGCAAATATGGAGTAATTCCAGGAGCTTTGTTTTTTGTTTCTTAATAATCTTAGTGTTCGGGCCAACTTATGGACACCTGATCAATTAGTTCCGGAGGGGACATTATAAGAGCTTTAATTGTTGCTTAGCATGCTTTAGCCTCAAGTCAAAAAGTTTAGAATTTTGTTGGTAGGTAATCTACTGTAGTAATTAATTATACCAAGGTCAAAAAGATTTTGAACTAAAATAATTAGTCTTTTTTGGGGCGTGGGGTTGGGGCGGGCGGTTGTTGGCCGTTTGGAAAAAGCAAATCACAAAAAATACAAACAAATTAATTAGTGTGCCGCTCATGACAAAATGATAAATGGCCTTTCTGTTGGCGTGCTGGTAAAAGTCATAGTAGGGCGGCCGGCCCATATAGCATCATGAGGTACCTAAGTGCAATTGTTTTTTCATGAGGTACCTAAGTGCAATTGTTTTTTTCTTTAATGAGATCATATAAAAACCAATGCTTTGTTTGGTTTTCTTTTAAAATTTCAAACTCAAAAAACACTCGTTACCCTACTTCTAATCATTACTTTCATTTCTCTCTCCACTTATTACCCATATTTCTCTTTACACTCATTATCTCAAAAACCAAACTCAAAAATTCTGAAAAACTTATTCAAACACAGTACAAATAATTTAGGAACTTCCCAACAGCAGGGATGACGACGTCTGCAGCAAATCCAGCGATGGTTTTTCAGCATGCGACTAAAACGAAGTTCAGTTAGTTGCTGATTTTGGTCACTCATCCCACCTTCCTAATTAAGGTGGGTCTCATGGATCCGACACGACACTGATTTCATACATTGTTTTTTGTATTTTTTTTAATTTTGTTTTGTTGTTTTAGTAGCAATCTTTTTTCGTATTAATATAAGCATATAACGTAGGATGATTTTTTGCTAAAAAAATATTGTAATAGTTTTGGAACGTAATTTGCGATGCATGTGGGGTGTATGTATGTGGCTTTGGACACAATTGATTTTAGAGTTGTGTTTATGTTCCTTGCATTGCTCTTAAATATATCTTTCACAAGTTTTAACCACATTTGACCAACTCTCTTATCCTAATAATGCTTTGCAGTGTTCACTATGGAAAAACTGTTGCTCTCCAAAAGTGGAAATCTTTGCATGGATGGCTGTCACAGAGAAGGTGGCAACCAGGTCACTTCTCTTGAGTAGGAACATTATCGGTGAGATCCAATCAGGTTTGTGTCCTCTTTGTCTACTGCATTTGGAAACCCATCATCATCTGTTCATCCATTGCCATTTTTCTTGGACTTTGTGGTCTCTAATTTTGGATTGGTGGAAGGTCAAGTGGGTATGTCCACCCTCTGTTCCAATTTTGGCTAGTTGGTGGTTTGATAATGGGTTCCGCAACCTCGAGAAGCACATTTGGGAGTCTTGCTTCTATGCCATGCTATGGTCTAGTTCGAAACGACTTCGTCTTCAACAACTCTTCTAAACAACCTTGGGAGGTTGGGGATTTGGTCAAAACTAGGGTAGCCATGTAGATGAAGGCGAAATTCAAAATCAAAGTCTATTGTGTGGAGGATTTTAAGGTTTTTCTAGACGGAATCCGGAAATTAAAATTGTAATGTAGTCTAAGGTGTTTATCCAACTATCTGTTGGATGTCTTTCTTTTTCCAGAGTATCCAAGCTCTTTATGCTAGGATGCCCTTTCTCAATGTACCCTTTTGAGTAATATAAAATGTTTCGTTTGCTGAGAAAAAAAAAAACTACATTTGACCAACCTAAATTATTCACAATGTTTAATTTTTTAGTTCTAACTCTAACTCAAGATTTTCCATTTCTTAAAAAAAAAAAAAATCCTACATTAATTCTGACGTAATAAACAGAAAGGCTAGATGGTTCCATGAGATATATAGCCAATATAGGACCAGAATATTAATGATCCTAATATTTCTCTAATGTCTCATGGATGAATTCTTTTAGAAAATGTTTAATTCCAATTCAATGTACTTAATCCAATCGTGTTGTCATATCATGTTCCGCACTCCCACTCTCATCTAGCGTAATCTACATGCACAACACTTCCAATGGAGATGTTATTATGTAAGGGAAAGAATTATGAAGGAAAGAACATTGTTCTTGGAAAACATAATGAGATTTGTTTCGTTTTCTCCGGCTGGATGAGATTTGTTTCGTTTTCTTTTCACTGAGTTGAGTTATTTTGCTCCCCAGCTTTTCCACTCGATGTAACCTTTCGAGATTTAATAAAATTTCTTTTTACTAAGAAAAAAAACATAATGATTTTTCTTGTCAAATCATTATAACTCTTAAGTAGAGCAAAATAACAATAACGATTACATTGACTGCAATTAAATAGGACATAACTCTTAATTATTTTGGGTTAGTGCGATGAAAACTGCTGCAAAATAGTAAAATTCATCACACGAGGATGCAAAACCCCCCTCCAGTGCTGTCAAATCATATACTCCATTCGTCTCTATATAATTGTTCGGCGTACAAATCTAAGCCTTTAAAAATATGCATATTTTTTCGTAAAAAGAATTAAATTTTTTCACAAATCAATAGATATCAATGAGTTTTTTTTTTAAAGTTGTGAAAATATTTGAATCTTTTAACGAAAAAAATACATATTTTTGAAGGCAAAAGTTTACGTGCTGGACATTTATTTAGAGATAGATGAAGCAGTGTACTGAACTACTGATAGTAAAAAGGAACACATAGCTTAGTGACTCGGACCGGCCAAAATACCAATACGCATAGTCTCGGTAAAGAAAATGGTAGGCTAGCCCACATGAGATTTGACAACTTTGCCTCCACGAAGTGTCAGGATTTCAAGACAAATTAAAGGTTCCCATTGTCGAGGAGTGTTTTATTATGACGAGGAGTCATAGAGCAGCCTTGTGGAAAATTAGAAGACAACATAAAAAACAAAAAAAAACTTAAGATTGTCGCAGTGGTTAATCGATTTGCCTCGCCAAGACTTATCACCCAAAGTCACATGGTTGATTCCCCTCGTTCGGCAACGATTTGTTCTTGGGGCACTTCACCTCAAGCAAATGCGCGAAAAGGACTGTGGATAAACCAATGCCAACAAGTTTTCCCCAAAAAAGAAAAAAACAGAAGAAGAAGAGGTTGTAGGGGTTTGGATAATACGTTTCACTATTCCCAAAGTTCTCTTGCTTCGATGGATGAAATTTATAATATATGGTTATTACATCAATTATTATCTGTAATAAAAAAAGGGTCAAGATAAAAATCAAAATAACATATTCCAAATTATCACGGCCAGCTCTAGAATTGTGGTTTAGCGGTGACAAAACTGTACATAAGATTTTTGTAATGCATGACTCTATTTAAACTAAAGAGTTTGATTCGGTTAAAAATTTATCGAGCTTGATTATTTTGTTTTGTTAACCAATACTACCAATTTTTGAACAAATTTAAGTAGATTTTCATTTACAATGGCTACACGCGAATAACCCAATGCAGACAATAGCATAGAAGAATCAAATAATATTTGAAAAATTACAAAATTTTATTGCATAAATATTTAAACCCATGGGGTTTACTTGAATTACCTCAATAACTAGTGTAGTCACCCATGCAAAGTGCAATAAACGAATTTATCATATGCACGTATTACAACCCATGGATGTCGTTTGACACACAGATTTCCTTTCTGCAATTTGCTGTTACATTTCTTCCCTTTTTATTTTATTTTTTGTTGATCTAACACTTAATCCACACAGAGTTTGCATTAAAGGACAAAGTTTGGAGTTTTTAAAAAAAAAAAAAATTTAAACTTCATGCTTCGTAATGTCATTTGGCCCATGAAATTCGGCTTTGTACTTTTTTTCGCCTTCTTTACTAAAACAAAAATTAAAGGACTAAAGACTTTCTAAATAACAAAAAATATTATGAAAATAATTTAGTGGTGGTGGGTTTATATAATTTAGGGATGATCTTTTTGTTTTACTTAAATAACATCATTTTTTTTTAAAATTGTTGTGGTGGCGACCACTGCCACTTGTTCCCCTCAATATGATCCACATGTGTTGAAAGCCATTCAATGTGTGAGTTTTGCATGCATCATGTGGAACTTATGTGCATCGGATGAGTTTCACCTTGCTTCTTCCTTCTCTGACGAAATGCAAGCTAGCTTTAGGTAAGGTTGGAAGGAGCTAGGCACTTCGCTAAAGATGGTATGTCTTGTGAGTCCTAGTTTAGTGCACTTAGCCCAGTTGGTTTCCCGAATGAGATTCTTCATATATAATTTCCTCAAGATCTAAGAAACGACTCCGTCACATCCAAAGGCATATACACAATTGATTCCAAAGGTACTAAGTTTGTGTCCGGATTTGTGTTTTGAAATCTATGTCAGTAGCACCGCTCCGCAAGGAAATTATGCAAATTAAATATGAATGGTCCAAGAATGTTGGCAATAAATATTGAATAGTCCAAGAGCACCAACAAGGCTGCAATAAATTATTGGCAACACTACCTTGCAAAATTAGAAGTATTTTAATCCTAGTGATCAATAAAACGAATGAAAGTTGTGTGAGACTTTAAGGAACTTTATGGGCGTGGTCTCTGGTTCCCATGGAATACAATCTTTCCACTCTTTGTACTATCATTTATTTATTTATTATTTTTTCTAGATTTGTTATGGGTGTAGGGTTCTGGGGAAGCACTTTTTGCTTATGGTTTTGCATTTTCTAAAATGAAAGGAGAGTCTTTTCGAAAAAATAAAAATAAAAACCGAAGCACAGGGGTCCGTTTGATTAGCGAGATAATGGTAGAAAATGCAAGAAAGAGAAAACAATATCTTTTTTTTTGTGTGTGTGTGTTCACGTAGCAAGAAAATCCGAGAAATTAGAAAGTGAACTTTCCCGTATAACCCTCTAAAGCTTGAGAGCTTGCCTCACTTTTTCTCACAATATGTGCGGAGAAATTTTAAGAAAATCAACAATAATTACTCTAACTTCTCTCTTTACCCTCTTTCCTCCACCTTTTCTCTTTTAATTTGGGCAACTTTCATTTTTTTCAAACAATAATATTTTATTTTCTCGATTTTTTTTGTTGCAAAACTTTCATCCTAATCAAATGGATGTGAGAAAAAAATTGCATTTTTTTTCTTTTTTCTTTTACTTCACTTTTTATCTTTGTCACTTTTCATTATATTTTCCTCGTTAATCAAACATACCCTAGGTAAATCATACTCCTAAATGATCTGAATTGTTATATATGGTTCTATGAGTTTGATGGAGTGATTTGATTCTTGATTTAGGACAAAATCGAACCAATAATTTTGAAGATCGCGCATACATCTGGTTTGATGGCCATAATGTTGTAAGATTAATTATCAGGTCGCAATAGTACGTCTAACGTGCTTATAGATTTTAGATCTTTGTTTTATTTGCACAATCATGCACACGCTCGACACATGTAGAACCGTGCACGACACGAGTAATTCAGTCGTCTCGTATTACTGTCACGTGGTGCCTCAATATTATTTTCTACCGCATATTTTGGTGAATAGTGGCTTCACAAGAATGGGTGGTAGAAAAGGGTGGTAGAGCACCACGTGACGGTACCTCGATATCGCTCAATAATTTAAATAAAAAGTGATGTGGCTTGTTAGATGATTCTCCAATTTTGTTATTAATTACGTACTTACTACTAAAAAATGAACTATGACAATATAGTTGTCACTTAAAGTATGTAGCTAAAGAATATTTAGTGACATCATGTATGAATTACAACGTATGAACCTGTGACATTACATCAATTGTGAGAGTTTACGAGATAACAAAGCGCAACAACTCAACCATGGCAAGAAATAAGACCTCAAAGGTAAGAAACAAAGAAATGAAAGAAAAGTTCCTCAAAGGGAAGAACACTAATACGCATGTGGGAAGATTCGAATTCCTGACCTCCAGGGGTAGCTGATTTTAACTCAGAGGTGACAAAAATATGTGCAAAAAAAATTGCATACAACAACTCAATATTAAAAAACGATATTGTCTTGC
This sequence comes from Rhododendron vialii, assembly GCF_030253575.1. NCBI lineage: Eukaryota > Viridiplantae > Streptophyta > Magnoliopsida > Ericales > Ericaceae > Rhododendron > Rhododendron vialii. Next base: position 42,649,701 of record NC_080558.1, on the reverse strand, counting down.
TTGAACACTTTTTAAATCGGGCCTAATTTATTTTATTTTGTTGATCTATATGGTCTACTCAGATATTTGAGAAAATTTTCATTCACTCTGGCTTCATAGGATTGATTCAGTGCATAGAATGTGAAAAAAATATCAAATTACACACAAAAATATATAAAAACTTTAGTGTATTTTTGGAACCCACAGGGTTCTCTTGAACCCCCTGACATTTTAGTGGAGTCTGTTAGGAAAAATATTGCAATATGATCCGAAATTCCAGAGTACGATTCCACTAATAATAAAATGAATTACAGATTTTTATTTCATGAACAGAAACGAAAAAATACAGAAATTTGTTACACCGAACCGAGCCCTGAATCAGTCTCCTTAAAACAAATTCACCGCCTCACCGTTGGGTGTTGGAGGTTGACCGGCGTCTGTCTCCCAGGATAGAACGGTTAGACCACGGCTATCGGAACACCACCGAAAAGCTGTCTTGGCGAACTGAATGCTACGTCTGTCTCTCTCTCACACAAGAACGAACTCAGAGTATACTTGGAGTATTTTTGTGGACCTGTGATCAATCCAATACGGGACTGCCCTATTTATACACCTCTGGAAGGATTTGTAACTTCCAGAAATGAATTTTGGGCCTTCAATTCACAGCCTTGAATAGGGTAATTCAATACATGAAACTATCAGAATGAATTGGTGATTGAAATCTGCCATAAACCACACTTTTATGGGGCAATAACTTGCTGAAAACTGTTGGAAATTAAAGGATGTCGTCCAGGTACAATGAACCCGAAATCGGGACCCTTCGGTAGCCTCGATGATCCTCCGTGTGCCCCAATTTCCATTGATCACTTATCTGAAAATTTCCAAAAGAGTCGCCTCTGCTGACCTCCTAATAAGATGCAAGAACTATCTTTTGGGAGGGCGAAGTGATGTGGGGGTCTGCAATTCTAGAATATAAGTGCTGAGAAGGTCTGATTTCCTTGCTTATTGAAGTGAAAGCAAGTGCTCAAGGTGGTCAAAGTTCATTCGATTCTGTGCTCCAATTGCCTTATTGTGTCTGGTGATGCTTTGGGCTGTAGCTGCTTTGCTGCTCAAAGGTACTCCAGCTATGATGCTTGGTTTCTTTTCAGATTTAGGATATCTTCTCTTTGTCTTATCTTTTGGCCTAATGTTTTCTTTCTTCCAATACTCTATTGGAAGTCTTTTTTCCCTTTTCCATGTATCAATATCATGGTTTAGGTTTCTTTTTCCTTGATGTACCCGTATTAAGTTTCTAATAATATAATTTTTTTGCCGATCAAAAAAAAAAAAAAGATGCAAGGACTAACCCGATTTATTTTATTTTTTGGAAACACATTAGAAATGCATTGATAAAGATTAAAAAAAAGGACAACTGTACTATCGCTATTACAATAATTAAAGCACGCCAGCAAGCAACCGAGTGAAGGCCAAACTAGCCCAGTTGGTTTATGAACGTGTCAGTTGGTCAACTGAAATCTCATACTATCGGGAAATGTGAAAATAGCCAAATATGGGAGCAGTAAAGATGTTTCCTCATACTTATCTTGGATTGTGTCAATGACTCAATATATGCTTGTTCGGCTAACATAAGTTATTTGACTTATTTTTTTGTGTTTTTATTTAATTTTTTTTGTATTTATTAGTTTTTCGTCAATTTTTTTTGAGGATTATTGCTTCATCGTGACGAGATGAATCTAAAAGGTAAAAAATTACGATTGAAACTCGGTTTTTTTTAAATAAAGACAAAAATAAGTTAATAAGCCAATTTTTTTTTGTTTTTATTCCAAAAAAATTAGGTTTTAATCGTAATTTTTTACTTTTAGATTCATCTCGTCATGACAAATCAATAATCCTCAAAAAATTAACAAATGCAAAATTTTTTTGAATAAAAAAAAAAGCCATTTGATTTATTTAGTCAAACTTTACATGATTTGTGATATACTATCATTTCAAGATGTGGAAAGTCTGTGATCCAAACTTTTGTTTGAAAATTTAAGAGTAAAAAGTGGTATTGGAATATGACTGGCTCATCATTAATTTAGTCCAATCTCATAGAATAGTTTAACAAAAACTCCACGAATACTCGTCCAAAGGCTTAAATCTGATCTGATGTTGTTTTTGGATAAAGGATTAGGATCCTCTCCGTCCTAAGACAATCCTGTTCAGAGCATTTTTTAAGTGTAGAAATTATTGAAATCGTTCGCATTTTAGATTTTGTTGAGAACGTTAATCTTGTAAAAAGTCGTATGGATCAGATGTCAGTGTGCATAAATATAATCGAGTATTGATTGATATACTCATGTACTATATAAAATTAAAACATGAATGATCTCGGTTACTAAAGTGGATTCCAGAATGATCAAAATATGCTCTCAACAGGACAGTGAAGTTTAAAAAAGGGAAAATGACGGTCAATTACGTGTTTTGATAATTAATATCCGCCAAGTACATTTTCAGCATTAACAAATATTCTCAACATGTCCTTGGCGGGTATTAATTATCAAAACACGTCATGGACCATCATTTTCCCTTTAAGAAAGGGACAGAGCTCATGTCCAGTTTTTCTTTTGGTCCAGTCCGTTTCAGTTATGGGCCTTTGAGGGCCTCTTCTAGACCCGCAACAAAAATCGAAAAAGCTCATCGAGTATGTCATCCATGTGGAAATTTTGCATTATTGAACATCGATATATACATAATCAAAAAACATATTTTAACAAGGATAAAATGGGTAATTTATTTGTACAAGGAAAATGGGATGACAAAAAATAATATGAAACTTAAATTGCTGATTTTTTCATTGTATGACTGCGTTTCATTCATATATTATCTATTTTTGTTTGATGAAGCTAATTTTTAAAGCAAATGAAATATTCAACGAGCTCTACAAAATGAATCATGTGTTATTATTGTTGTGAGCCTCTTCTAGGCCCACAAAGACCCAAAATCAGACCGGACTAAAAAAAATAAAATAAAATGGATGAGGTGTTCTGTCCCTAAAAAAAGCCTAGAGATGATTCTCTTCCTTGGGTAAATACCTAATGCACCATAAATGTGCCCGGTATAAACCAATCATTTTGGTAGGGTACATGGTGACAAATATTTGTACCAAAATGGGTACAGGCACAAAAATTACTGCAATTAGTGGAGCATTGGGGGAAGTTCTAGAGGGAGCTAGTGGCATCGAGCGTCAGCTTCTCTTTAATTCGATCAAGATGCAATCCGAGATGTTCATTGTCGAGCATGAACGGCCCAGATCGGCCCACCATGCAGACTGTCCACGCACCCCGGGTTGGTAGGGAAATTGGGCTCGTCCGAATCTCTCCCAGATGATTCGGGGTTGGTAGGGGACGGAATTGAAGATCCGAATTCTCTGCAGTTCAACTGCAGAGAGGCCTCTGTCGTTTTATCATAGCAATTCATTTTTGCATTTAACGGTTCAAATTAAAAAAAAAAAACTCTTCCAAAACAGAATTTTTTAAATCTGAACCATTAAAAACACTTTTAGACGGATTATACGAACGATGCTCTACAGTCCAACAACAGACGGCAGAGAAGCCAGATTCCCACCAAAAACCTATTATTGGGTAACACGTACGTAGGACACTCACTAGGAATCTGAGGACCTTATATATCTAAAACGAGGATCAAAACAATTCAGAGGCAGGATTTTCTGTGCCGGAAATCTTTGCACTTCTATGTCAATGGATTTTAGGGCCGTTTGATTTATAAAATATAAATAAAACACAAGCACAATTCCACGGCCAAAAAATTCTTCGGCACAAAAGCACGAAAATTTTCAGGAACAGAAGAGATCGGATCCTAGCGATGGATTCGGGTTTTATTCGTACCCTGCCCCTTTTAAGGGGACGGTGTCCTATAATCAGGTAGTGCCCTTAACTGTACCATCATCACTCACGTTCTAAAGGCAGAGGGGAATGGACAATAGTCACAATATTATAATAAAGTACTACCCAAAAAAAGAAAAACAATCAATTGAATTTAGGAAAGAGAAAAAAAAGAAAGAAAAAGAAACAGAAGGGTGTCAGTTGGTCCCCGCCACTACGCCGTAGTACTTGTTTAAATGCGTCCACCTAAATAAAGAGGTCTGACTTTTTCGGGTTCTTTTCCACTGCTCTTGGTGCATTATTGCAATCCTCTTTTTTATTTTATTTTTGTTTGTTTGTTTTGAGTAAATTTCACTGACCTCTCTTGAAATTTCTGACAAGCGTAGGGGCCTCCCTTGAGGTTTTTAAAATTATACTTTCCAAACTTTTTTTTCTTCTTCTTTCATTTTGAGTAAATTTCACAGACATTTCCTGAGGTTTCTGACAAACGTAGGGGCCTCCCTTGAGGTTTTTAAAATTATACTTTCCTTCCTTGCTTTAGAAACTATTAGACAGATTCCCGACAAAACTTAGTTTGTGTGTTAGAGTGTGATAAATCTTGAAGTATACCAAGTTTGGCAATGGAGCTAGCAAACAATAAGTGCGTTCCATCTCCATTAATTCAAACTTCAATCATAAATGCCAATGTCCTACCACACACTTGAGGGACCTATTGTTTATCATAATACACACTTTAATGAATATTTTAACACACAAATTATGAGACCCCACCAAGCAAATCCTGCATCGGGGAAAAATAGAAAGGTGAAATGATATATAAGTGAATCCGATTAGCTGCTGTATAACTTGAGGTTAATATTTTGAGTCACATGATTAAGCGAATGGTTAGCATGTTAGCTGGGGCGGATCGTTATACAAATGTACTAAACTCATTGCGGTACTCATATATATATATATATATATATATATATATATACACATACATACATACATACTAAGTTAGCAATGTCTTAGCACACACTTGTGGATCTCATTTTTTTATCTTAATACACACTTTAACAAACATTATAACATACGAAGATATCAAACCCATTGTGGATACTCTAACTCTCTAACAGTGCTAAATTTAGCTCTGAAATAACACAAGTACCCTTAAAGTATAAGTTTATATTTTTTTGCATTATTTTTTTCATTATTTAAATTTTAATTGGATCTGTTAACTAATATTAATTAATATTTCATTAATTGAATTATTGAGTAAATCTCGTTCTTTTTCATTTCCTAATATATATATATAATATGCTTGAACTTGTATAATTACTTATGTATTTTATATGTAGATAATTGTGGTCTATTGTTATTCTTAATTTCTTACGTGTATTTGAAAATAAAAAGCACTCGTAAATGCATAATCCACCATATTAAATATTATCGTGACTTGTTTACTATATATTTTGACAAAATAAAGTTGTTATTACACATTCTTTAATCGCACGAAGAAATTTAAAAAATATTTTTTTACCAAAATATCAATTCCATTTTCTCTTTTTTTCCAAAATCACTAAAAAAAAAAAAAACTATCTGTTAATCAACTAGCAATTTTTTATATCTTTTTACAAATAAAGACTTAAAAACCAATGAAAAATAAAAAATATCACATTTTTCAAAAAAGATCAATATGTAAAGAAAAATAAGAAATGAAGAAGGAACAAAATAAAAAATAAGTCCACAAAAATAAATACTAGTAGTAGTTGTAAAATAAATAATATGGAATAAATAATCAAATTAAAAATGGTATGAGAACATAAAAGCGTATAAAAATTAAAAAATATAACAAGAACCAATAATCAAGGATGAAGCTAGCGGGATAGTAGGGGCGGTCGCCCCCCATATGATTTTAATAAAATATTGCTATTACATGAAAAAAAAAATTATTATCAAAATATATAGTCTCACCCCCGCTTCAGAAATATAGCTCACCCTCCCTGTGCGAAAACCTGGCTCCGTCCCTGCCAATAATTCAATTAATGACATATGAATTAATATTAGGCAACAAACCCAATTAAAAATGAAATAATGACAAATATAATGCAAAAATATATGAACTTATATTTTAAGGACATATATGGCATTTAAGAGGTAAATTAAACATCGTTAGGGAGTTAGTTAATAAAAGGGGAATCTGTATAGTAGTTTCTAAAGTAAGGGAGACAATGTAATTTCAAAAAGCTCAGGGGAGATCTTTGCATTTGTCAGAAACTTCATGGGATTGACAGGGAATCTGTATAATAGTTTCTAGTAATTTTTAAAGCAAGAGAGGGCAATGTAATTTTAGAAATCTTATGGGATATCTCTGCATTTGTCAGAAACCTCATGGGAGGTTAGTGAAATTTACCCTTTCATTTTTCAGTAGTATAATACATAAAAAATTGGTCTTAGTTCCATTATTTGAATTTTATAAGCCCACAAGTCAACCTATTAATTTTGTAAGGTGTCAAGTCCATTTTAAAAAGTTCATAATAGGCCCAGTCCACTCCTTAAGATAGAATACCCAAGAGTTTAGGCATTTTCATTGAGTTTTTTAGGGTGCACACAAAAAGCTAAACCAAAAACATGTCTAGAGGCCTTGAAACCCAGTCATCCTGAGATCACAAAAACTTCAAAATGTTTTCCCTGCCTATGTACTATTATAACTATAACTATGTTGTAATAAATTTGTCTCGAAACATCATCTCTTTTTATTTTATTTTATTTTATTTTACCGCAAACGTGAAAATAGTTTGCTTTGATGCGCTTGATGATTTTTTTTTTCTTTCAAATATGGAACCAATTACATTAACCCAAGTAAGTGATGATAGGATACAGATAATAAAAAACTCTTGCAAAAAAATTTCTTCTTTCGAGCACAAAGAAGATATGGGAGTATTCGCTTGAAATATTAGATATTCGGTATATACTAGTAGCTATTCATATCAGGAAATTGATATAAATACTGGTAGCTATTAGTATTTGGTTGTTTTTTTTTCTTCTTTTTCTCTATTTCTTTCCTCTTGTAATATTTTGTTATTATTGATAAAATACTTTTTTTCCTGTTCAAATAATAATAATAATAATTATTATTATTATAATAATAAATATCTCTTGATAAACGTTACCGTAGCTAGTTTTTAATTGCTAGTAATAATAATTATTATTGGAGTGTTTGGTCAATAAATTTGGAGTGGTGGAACATGAAATGGGTATGCCCAATATCGGTTCTGAAATTAGCTAGTTGTTGGTTTGCAAATGGGTTCTCCAATTTGGAGAAACATATTTGGAAAGCTTGCTTCTATGCGACACTATGGTTCATTTGGTTGGTGATAAATGACTACATCTTCAACAACTCAACAAAACAAATTTCGGAAGTGGGAGATATAGTTAAAACTAGGGTTGCGATGTGAATGAAGGCCAAGTTCGACATCAAAGTCTACACCGTGGAAGAGTTCAAGATCTTTCTAAATGGTATCAGAAAATTGAAGTTGTAATCTAGTTTTGAGGTGTGTTATCCAACTATCGATTGGATGCATTGTATTTTCATGGTGCTTCTATGCTTTATTAGCTAGGTTGTTTTCCCTCAATATAACCTTTCGAGTAATATAAATGTTTAGTTTGCCGAGAAAAAAAAAAAACCATATAAAGATACTTTTCCATTCTTAAAAGAAAAAGGAAAAGTAGCACTTCGTGACAAAAAGATGGGTGTAGAGGAGCATAACCCGACACGAAACCTGTCTCCCCCCTGGCGCATGCCTAAACACTCGCTGGGCTCCACGGACCCAACCACTTGAACGGCTGAAAAACGCTAACCGTAAGCGACGGCCACAAACGGGTGATGCATTAGTTTTTGCCCAAATAGAACCTAGCCTAGCCACACAATTTTTAATTTTTTTTAATTTTGATAACCAGATGTCCGGACCAATTTACGCGCACCTCAATCTGGCCACACAATTGATCATGCAAAGTAAATGAACGTTCGTAGCAACAAGAGAAAAAAAGAAGAAGGTAAATATGAGCGAACAAAATACTTTATTTTTCCTCTAAAAATTCTGATAAAATATATTTTTAAAAATATTTGGGAGATTGGACATTGTTTTTCTCCCTCACAAAAATAAGGCCCCGTTCCGCTAAGATTCTTATTTTTAAGTACTTATTTCTTGCTTTATGAGACGGATCATTATTTCACAATACATTCCTTTTAATTCAACAAATAAAATAAGTACTAATTTGAGTTATCGGAACGGGGCTTAAATGGGAATATATTGCTCAATTTGGATGACAGTGATCTTGTGGAGAAATGAAACTGATATACCATCTTTTCATAATTTCTACGTTGGGATTGACTGGAATGGAAATGTGATTTCCGCTGATATATAAACCAGGAATTCGCATTCCCAAAGTATGTAATGTGATCTTTCCCATACAGGAATCCTAGATTAATTCCTTGGTTCAATCATAAAAAAAATGTTGGACTCTAGTAATTTTGAAAATAAGATTCTTGAATTACTAAAAATTTGATTCCTAATTTTACTAAAGATTACGAGCATCCAAACATAAAATACATAGTACTTTGTTGAATTGAAGTGTAATTTTTACTAAAGATTACGAGCATCCAAACATAAAATACATAGTACTTTGTTGAATTGAAGTGTAAAAAGCATTAGTAGCTTAGAGATCGAATGTCTTTTTTTTATTTTTTATAATAAATTAAGTGATTGTGTGACATCAACATGGGTAATAGACTTTCTCATATGACGATTATTCATAAAACACAACATATTCACAAAACAAAATATAGGATCTACCATATTTTAATCGGAGCCGCTCAAATGTAGGAATCAAAGAAAAAAGAAGTAAAGCATGCAAAAAAAAAAAAAAGAAGTCAGTCATAATTCATTGACAAAGACGAGTCGATCGTCTTAAAAGAACTAAATAAGAGAGTACAATATGTTACGAGGAATACTTATGTCTGATCGATCAGTAACGTTGCCAAAAATATAGATTAGTGGGGCACAATGAAACAGTTACACAAACACAACATAAAGATTTCCTGGGTAACGATCTTATGGCAATATGAAATAGTTTATTGTGAATGCTTTCAAAAGTATCTACTTTCAAGTATACAATCATGTTATCACTCACCAATTATTCACCAATTTGATTGCGTTACGCATTTTCAACCGGATTCATGTTTGAAAATGCCCTCTCAATAATCAATAGTGGTAAATTCAAGTGGTAAGGTTAATGTCAAATAAACTCATGGATAAATCTAATCACTTTGAATTTCCATTTTGGCTAAGTCTTTAGTTTAAGTGTCATTTTTAAAACTCAAACTAAAAAAAAAAAAACCCCCTCAAAGAATGCAGTGGGGCGGGGCCGTGCCTCCACTGGACCTATGCTAGCTCCGCCATTGTGTCTGATCGACTTCATTATTTTCATAGATAATTTAGGTATCTAGACTTATAAAATAAACATCTCCAATAGCCAAATTAGATGGTGGAAGGTTCTGTACCATCTCATTTTCCATATAGATTTTTTGTCGCAAATTAGTAGTATTTTCTCCCATTCGGAATCTTATATTATTACTCTAGCCCTTTTCATAATTATAATCGTTTCTACCATACTCATCTCAAGCTCTAAATAATTTGAGGGCTATTATAGAAACCTACAAAGGTCGGAGGGACACAAATTCATACACAGATGTGTTAGTAATAGATTGACGCAAGTGAGTTTCACACAATACACGCAACATACGAAGGTCTGAGGGACATAGATTCATATATAGATGTGTTAGTAGTAGACTGACGCAAGTGAGTTTCACACAATACACGCACAAAGTCAAACCCTGCGTTCCTCTTTCCTCTTTGGAAGAGTTTTTTTAAAATCTGAACCACGAACTGTGTGATTGAGCACTGCGGTGTAACAGAGCGGTGAACGTAGGATCGGTGCAAATACAGATAGAATCCACACGCATCGAGCGATTTCGAACTCATCAAATTCTGGATGTGTGCTGCATTATCTTGGGTTCTTCCTACCTATCTCTTACTCCGCCGCCGAACAGGACCTTGGTTTAAACACTTTCCCGTCATGCTAGCAAGTTGGCCACTTGAAAAAACAATTCTGGACTCTTGTGCTTACCAGCAGATCATCACAAATCCTACGCGCACCGACTTAACTTTTACTGCGCTTCTATCGCTCTCAATCTCATCGTCCAAAAGTATTTTAAATAGTCCGAATTTTAAAAAACTCGTCTTTGAAAGTGTTTTTTTTTTTTATAAATCTAGATTATTAATTGTTGAGATGGATGGTGAGATGCTGAGCGGTAAAATAGAGCGGTGGACGTAGCACCGCTGTCCAATCATATGTCGCCACGTCCACACGTCGCTCCGAAAGTTCGGTGTCATTTATTTTTTTGCCTTCCTACGGAAAAATTTTTCAGTGCCAAGGGGTACCACGTGATGCTCGCTTGGCGCATTTGAGCCTTCTACTGCATTTTTAGACGGCTCGGATTTAGGGAGAGAAAAAAGAGAAAGTGTTAGAATGAGAGGGTTTTAATACAAACCATCCAAAAATATATTAAACGGCCTGAATGTGTCGAATGGATACAACGTGAGATATACCCACCTCGCAGCGAAAAATTTCTCCTTCCTGCGCAAATAAAACCACCCACCCACCCACCCACCCGCATCGATAAGAACCCAAAAAAGGCCATCGAACCGACTCGTCTCATCACTCTCCCTCTCTCTCTCTCTCTCTAAATTATCGATTCGATCCGTCGGTTACTGTTCGATTTGTTCAGAGAAATTCAGACTTATCGATTCGGTCCGTCGGTTACTGTTCGATTTGTTCAGAGAAATTCAGGATAACGTTCGGCCGACACCTGTTGAGCCTGCATGGAAGGGAGAGATGATCGTTTCTTCTCCTCCACAAGCTGATATGCACTTCTTAAACCGACATGGATTGCGCATCGACAGATTCTCCTTTTTTTTTCCTGTCTCTTCTTCCCCCTTTTTTTTTTTTCTGAGTTTTTTCAATTACTGACGAGTAAACCCTAGATTCAATTACTGAGAGTTTTCGTTTACCGGCCTCTAGTTTCTTTAAATGGGCGGTACCATAACCAGATCTGACTGTTTGTTGCCATTTTTAGAGGAAACGAAAACGAAATCTCACCTACTTTTTCCCCTTGTAATTTCTCTCCTCTTCTTTTCTTTCTTTCTTTTTCCCATTTTCTGGGGAAAAAACTGACAGAAGAGAGTGAGCACACAGTGGTAAATTGGCTATAAATCTGTATACCCTTGCTCTTGTGTGCTCACTTCTCTTCTGTCATTTTCCAGAATTTGATCTCCCCCTCTCTCTCTCTCTCTCTCTCGATCGATCGAATTGCCATTTCTGTTGTTCTTGATACATCAAAATTGCACTGGGTAGAATATTTTATTATATTTTGTGGGATTTAATGGCATGGAAGCGTGGCTTTTGATGGGTTTTTTTTTAAAAGTTCTTTGAGAAGGTAACCCTAATTACTGTTGCTTAATTAACGGAAAATTAAACTGTATGATTATGGGACCATTACTCTGTTGTACTAGCACGTTAAACGTCTCCATCATTCTAGGCTGGTCCTCCACACAAATCCCTCTCCCTCTCTCTCTCTAAATCTGACTCTCTCTCTCTATATCTCTCTCTCTCATCAGCGACTTGGAGTTACTCTATCTTGTTATGATTTTTCCTTTTTTTAAATCACGCGCATGCAATGTTTACTTGAGAATTGTTTCCAATTTGGAGTTTGTTTTTCCACCTGAATCTGGCCATCCTCAGATGGTTTGTGCGCTCAATGCACAAATGGGGACCATTTCTTGTTCAACTCAATCTCAGTGCAAATGGGTTTTTACCAATTTCGTGAGTTCCAATTTTTGTTTTCTTTGTTGAGAGTTGTTAATTGGTTATTCCTAACTTTTCATTTTTACTTTTCTCAGTCTACTCTATTTCCTTCCATGTTTTCACCCTCTTTTGTTTGCCTCTTGTTCCTTTCAGTTTTGTTTTCCAGTTATGGATCGTGATGGAAGCTTGTGATCGAGATTCTGCTATGGACGAAAATGTCACAGGAGAAGATGAAGACCAGGTTGATAAAAGGCCTAATCTCTTGGAGATCATTTGGAAATAAAGTGTAATTTATCTGATTCTCTCTGTGAGCCCTCATTATTTTTGGTCACTAGATTTGTAGGGGTTTTTTTTTTTTTCTGGGATCTCATGAGTTTTGATTGTTTATTAGAAGTCAGTTGGAAATTTCAACCGGTATCTGTGATCTTATCTGAGGAACGAGTGCAGCATTTCATTTTGAGGGGTCATTTTATGTTGAGGCCTCGAGTTTTTTGGTATTCCGATATTCCGTGACTCTTTTCTCCCTTTTTGAAGGTTGAGTTCGTGAATTCGACTGTTCCTTGACCGGAACAGCGATACTGGGGCGGGCGCGACGCAACCGATTCTTGGCCATTACTTGCTTTAGATGCTGCGCTCATTGCACACCAAGGTGCGATGGTTTTTAATAGCCCTAACATAGCGGTTTATCTGCAGTCTTAACACCCTTATACACCAATATACCGGCAAGATAGACTGGAAATCACTGGCGTATAGGCTGGTGCCCGCTAAGTATTGATATTGGGAAGATCAAGGTCGTTGTTATCTTTGAGGTTATATTGAAATCGAAAGGCAAACCACTCAATAATATTAGGAGTGAAAGTCAAATAGTACTTGATTTCTTTTTGATCCGAAGGTTTCTTTTTTTTCCATTTGTCGCCAATGCAATTAGTTTTTGGGGTGAGGTCATCGGGATATACTTGATGTGATACCATTTCATTCTGCTGGCTCATTTTTGTGTTGTGGGCTCTAATTTTCCTGCAGGTGTTCATGCATCTTTTTGCCCTTTTTGAAGTTAGAGTTTTGTCTCGACACGCTATAGGTGCGAGTGGAATGAGCAAATGGGATTACATCATGGAACATACAGGTATTGCTCTTATCTTTTCCTTCCCAGTTTTCTCTGTAGCTTTTTTGAGGTTGTTATCTCATGAATTGTTTAAATTTCAGCATTGATCGGTATGTCCAAAGCATATTACTTTGACATAACACCTAGTATACATAAAAAAGCTAAAGTCGTTGCCCTTTAGATTGACAAGAAACTGTTTCACATTTCAGATATTGGAAAAAATCCGATGTTATCCAGCCGTGAAATTCAATTATTTCCACCGGCAATAGTATATGGTGTGTGATTTATGAATAATCTAGGCGTGAACATTCTTTTCCCCAGCTATTTATCTTTCTCATATCAACTATGTAAGGTGTTATTGGGTATTTCTACATGAAGATGCTAGATAACAACTATCAATGGGGCTGGCATATGTTTAAAGGGCTATTGGAGTGGAGTTTATTGCGAGCTCCTTGGTCTTCTTTATGTTTCTTTTAGACTCTGTGTAATGGAATTTCCGAAGTATGTAAATTACCTTAGACACACGACAATTGATTGAGGGTGTGAGATATGTGTGCCCTAATTTTTATTTGACATTCACCTAGGAAGCATTTTCACTACTCAACTATACGTGAAACTATGATATATGACAAGAAAATCAATGATATATTGTAAACATATTTTATGTTGGAAACTAGGCAAAGTATATTGGAAGCAATATTCATGATGCAATGTCACGATGTTTTTGACATTATAATTAGATAGGTTTGATGCTTAGAGTACATTTACCCGACACCACACCCAAACCATGCAAGATATCTTTTTAGAAACTAAAACGATATATAATACAGCTTCAAGGGATAGAAGGAATACTTTACACGCCTAAGAAGGGTCATAGCGCATGTCCTTCATAACAAAGAGACCACAAACCCTCGTCACTTTGCATCAAATGTCACAATTAAAAAACAACCAATGTGTTCATTTGGTAACCACTTATCCTCATAACCAAGGTTTATAGATTGTACACGCTTACGAAACTAAGACACAATGGTTAGGCAACCTTCGGGATAACTTTTTGCCGAACTTTAGGTGCATTCTTTTTGGTTGTTTGCTTAGCCTCCGAACCTCGCCTTCTAATAAGGTTGAAACACCACAAGCGTAGGGCTAGGTCGTCGATAGCAAAATATCCGAAAGTCTGGGATCGTACTCACAGAGAATCGAAATATAGCTAGTTTGGATTGTAGGTTTATATGGTAGAGTGCGGCGTTCAAAACGGCCAACTTGATTTTGCTTTAAAAGTGAAAACTAAGGAAAAGATTAGAAATGAGCTTAATTAACTTAAAAGAGGCAAGTCTAGAGATCGTCCATCCCTTGACAAACGCCGCTACCGGTTCTCGATTATAACTCAAGCGAGAGTCATGACCGCGTGCTCACGCCCGAAAGATTTAACTTTAATGACTGCGTTTATCAAAAGATGTGATTAAACGGAACTAAACAAACCTATTTTTGCTAATGTATCTAACACGTAGGAGGCCACGAGCCCTCGGTACGTCGCTTGCCAAGACCGCTTGACTAACTTCATACCAAGGAGTTAACACTCCTCGCTTAGACCAAAATTGACTATGTTAATCCATTTCCGAAAACCATGATTTTAAGCCCGAATGTTTGATAACCAAATAACAACCTAAGTCATTGGGAAAGATTAGCTCAAGACTTAGCCAAAAGACTACTCAAACATATTGAAAAGACTAAAAAACATGCTTAAGAAAGGAAACATGATTAACCGATAAAAACGAAAATAAACTTGATATTAGTAAAAATCTAACAAGTAGCTACAACATTAACAAGCGAGAAAATAACATATGACATTTACTTACTTGAGTTCTTGAAGAAAATTACTAGAAAAGCTTGAAGAACATTAATGGAGTCCTACAAAATAAAAATGACTTAAAGTGAAAAATGACTAGCAAGATAAAGATGAGAGAGGGAGACCCTATTTATATAAGGTGGCCTTACTCTCTCACAAAATATCCCAAAAAATATACTAAAAGTAGTCAAAAGTGAAAAATAACCCAAAAGTAGAAGGTTGAAAAAGGTAGCAAAACGTTGATATTTCTCCAATATGAACCGGTATTGTGCAACCCCCAGTACTGGTACAAGGCCTTCAAACGAGCTGGAAAAATTGAACTCTGGACTCTATGTACCGGTACTGGGAATTGGCCAGTACCGGTTCATACTTGACAGATTTTTCGGGCAACTTCGCGGACTCGCTCCGGACACTCCCGAACTCGGATTTAGGCGTTCTTTGAACCGTTGGAAAGCTCGTCGAGCCTACTTTCTAACCCAAGTGGTTTGGATCAAAAGTAATTTGTACATCAAAAATTATGACAATTCTACCATCAGCATGTCGGAAGATGAGTAGCTTTAGTAAAATCCTCACTTCTTCAATTCCCTTGACTCTTGGGCGACTCGAGCAACCTCCAAACCATCTTTCGAGCACCACAATGGGGTGACACATAGCCTTGAGTACTTGGGTGCACCTGGAGCATTCCTTGACGATCAAACACACCTTATTTATGCAGATTGCCTGAAATACACAAAAACACATCTTACGTGCAATATCGCATAAAAACGACAACATATACGTACAAACACAACATACTAGAGGATTTAAGCACCAAGAATATGCATTATTGGGTGCTTATAATTGTTTTCTTTTGATTCTTAGATTTGGATCAAATTTTTAAAACACGTCATTTGTCTCGATGAGAGGGATCAGAAAAGTATAGAAACATAAACCGAAGGTTAAAAAAGTTCATGTAAGATAACGAAAAAGACTCACAAAAAGTAACTTTTTCGTCGTCTTATATGAACTTTCTTACAACTTCGGTCTATGTTTTTGCACTTTTCGATTCTTTCCATCGAGACGAACGATGTGATATAAAAATTTGAACCAAATCTATTAAGAAAGAGAAAATAACTAAAAGTACTGCTAAAAAAATGTCGATAAAAAGTTAGGCCAAAGGGGACCTTAGTAGTCACAAAAAAAATCTGGAAATCTCTCTTTTTTTTTTTAAATTAGTTTATACCAAAGACTTGGCCTTTTGAGATAGTAATAGGTGATTATTTGCTTATGTTAAATGTTCTACTTGAATCAAAAGCAATTTATGATGCAAGGCAGTTGTCATGTATGTCATTGAATGACAGTGTCATGGGCCTACTTTGAGTTGTCTTTAGGCATAGCTTGCCATGGTTTACAAAATTTTGTTTGGCTCCTTGAGCACTTGGTTGGTAACTTTTTTTTGCTCGGCAAAAGAAATTTTTATTAAACTCGAAGGGGTACATTGAGGGGAAAATAAACATTACAAAAGACTAATACCGTAGAAGATATCCAACCAAAGTTGGATAGAACACCAAACTACACCTTCACTTTTCGAATCCCATCCAAATAACCTTTGAAATCCTCCACCGTGTAGATAACCTTCACTTGGTTGGTAACTTGGTAGAGATATTTATTCGCATTGCAAGAACAATGTATCTCCTCAATTTGATAATTGGAAGTCCAGGAATTAGGAAAAGAGCCCATCTTCGAGATATTTCTTTAAACGTGTCAAACTTTCTATGTTATGCATTTGAGTCAACTAATCAAGTTTAAGTGCTATCTAAGGTGTGATTGTCCAACAAATTGTTGGATGCTTTTCTTTCCCGGAGTTTTTAAGCTCTTTATGCTTGATGCTCCTCTCTCAATGTACCGTTTCGAGCTATATAAAAGTATTTCATTTGCCGAGCACAAAAGAGTTTAAGTGCTATCGTTTCTAGCCCAATAGCCTGCCCTGGGCTAAGGCAAAAGAGGTGGCAGCCTTAGGCTCCCCGAAAAAGTGTTGGAAGATAGTCCCCCAAGTATTTTATTTAGTACCTGATGTATGAGATCAATTATTTTTCAAATACCTAAACAAATAATTCCAATGGGAAAAAATTATCAAAATTTGCCTTAGGCCCCCAAAATATTAGGGCTGGCTCGTGTGGCACATGGCTCATGTCTCTTAGATTGATAGAGCTATGTGTTGAAAATGTCTTCTATTCATTCATCAATATGCCTTCCCATATCATTCTGCGATTCAAATAGGAACCAATTAAAAGTCTAAAAATCTTATGAACAATGGTAATATATAACTCTATTGATATTAAACAATTTTTAGCAAAAATGTTGTGCATTTGTTGCGAGATAGTGGATTAGAAAAAGAATACTAAACAATAGTTTGCGGGGCTGAATGATTTTAGAAATGGGTAGTGCTTTACTTTCTTCCTCTATTTTCTCTGCTCTACAATCATTTGCAACATAACAAAATATGTTGGAATCAAAAGTTAGGGCTTTTAAGTTCACTTTGTTATGATTGATGATGATGGCAAACTCTTATTTCAATTCTCTCTCTATGAATCCTTCACTCTATATATGGTTGAAATGCCCAGCTCAAGTATGTGTACCTATGTTTAGTTAAATAAAATGTATTTTGTGAGTATTCCTTAAACAAATACAATGCTAGCTTTCTGTTCAATAATTGAGTATTTAACTATGTTTCATGATTCTAAAATAAGTGGTGCATTATTTGTTCATTTTTTGTTTGATATGAAGGAATTCACATAAAACTTTCTATGGGGTGTAATACATATGAAAGTTATATGGTTGAGTCCAGGCCCAGGAGATGCTATTAAGCAAATAGCATCAAGTTGAGTTCCTTGAGTAAAAAAAGGCTAGAAGATTAAAGTTTATCTCCATTTGATACGATAAGAGTTTGTCCAATAAACCTGAGAACTATGGTTGTATTGAACCGATTGTCCCCTCTTGGGAAGTTTCAAGTATGTTTGAGAAGTTTCAACATTAAGTACATACACAGTGGTTTTAACTTTCGGTTGGATGTTTCCTTTTTTGTTCTCTCTTTTCACTCTTCCTATAGGTGAGCATTTTATGTTCATCTGCTTGCATGTACCCTTTATGAGTTCTATAAAATGTTTTGATTTGCCGAGCAAAAAAAAAAGTACATACACAGTGGTTAATTTATTATCTCTTTATCTTGGATTCCATGACGATTTTTTTTTTTCCATGACGATTGGTATTTTAAGTTTGTTTTTTTTTTATCCGGTATTTTAACTTTTGTTGGCATTGGTTTTTGGTGGTTTTGGGATTCACTATTTGACTTATGAGCTTATTATTGTCCCTTTGCTGGTTTCTTCTTCTTATTTGCTGTTTAGTTCTCTTGACTCGCTACTCCCTAGTGTATGGTTCTATTGAGTCTTAAACTATATACACATGCTTCATTTGATTGGAGAAGGAAAAAGTGCTATAGACTAAGGCCTCCTCCTTTAATAACTTTGTCAACTGAAAATTTGGTAAACAATTTAGCTTATGTTCTTGTCAAATGGACTTGTCAATTGGATGCTTGTTATGCTAAATGGAAGGTGTTTTTAATTTTGATTTCAGTAATATAAGTTGTCTTAAATCTTGGTTTTTTAGTTTCGTACTCAAATTAGGGTACAATAATATAGTAAGGTCGTACAATAATATAGTAAGGCCCCGTTTGGCGAAATAAGGCAACTGGTTTATTTTTTTGTCCTTATTTAAATTTTTTTCGTATTTGTTAGTTTTTCGTTAAATTTTTGGGGATTATTGCATCGTCATGACGAGAGAAATCTAAAAAGTAAAAAAATTATGATCGAAATCCAATTTTTTTTGAATAAAGACGAAAAAATTGGCTTATTTTTGTTTTTAATCAAAAAAATTAGGTTTTGATCGTAATTTTTTACTTTTTAGATTTATTTTGTCATGACGATGCAATAATTCCCAAAAAATTGACAAATAACCAACAAATACGAAAAAAATTTGAATAAGGACAAAAAAAAACCAATTGGCTTATTTAGCCGAATGGGGCTTCAGTTTTTGTGGCTTTCCTTGTTTTGGATAGTAAGTTTCTTTTCGATTGACACATACAGATTAAAATGGGAAAATAATGTGCATTATGACTTGCTTTGGAAATAAGTTTAATGCCTCCAGCCTACCTCCAACAATATAACTCTACTGATGTTTCTGCATACATATACACTATACATATGCGTATGTTTAAGGAATAATATGATTTCTTCACACACGTTTTCAAATTTTTAAAGAAAGTAATAGGAACCTGCAACGTGAAGTACATGCTACTAAAGAGACAAACGATTAAAGTTTATCTCCATTTTATGCGATAAGAGTTTGTCCAATGAACTTGAAAACAATGGTTGTATTGAACCGATTGTCCCCTCTTGGGAAGTTTCAACACTCAGTACATACATAGTGATTAATTTAATTTGTCTCTGTGGTAATCTTGGATTCATTGAGAATTTGTCTTTTAAGTTTTGTTTGCATTGTTTTTTGGTGGTTTTGGTATTTGCTGTTTGACTTCTCAACTAAGTCAAGCTAATCAATCCGTGGACTGCCTAGCAAGGCTGGGATCACAGGAAGAGGAGGAACTGATTGTAACAACAAATGTCCCATTAGCTGCGAGGGAATGTGGGGCATATTCGTACTTAGTTTATCGTTTTGGCATCTATTTGGCTTGTATCCCTATCTGGTATGATGATTCTCTATCTTGGTTGTAGCTTTTTTGTTTAATCTATGACATTTCTGTTCGACAAAAAAAAAAAAATTATCGTTACCTTGCTGGTTGCTTCTTATTTGCCGTTTAGTTCCCTTGACTCGCTACTCCCTTTGCGTTTGAATTATATATACATTGACCAGTTGACTTTCTAGGCAATTGAAAATTTGGTAAACAATTTAGCTTAATTTCTTGTCAAGACTTGTCAATTGGATGCTTATTATTCTGAATGGAAGATGATTTTAAATTTTGATTTTTGATTTTTGTAATTTTAGTTTTCTTAAATCTTGGTTTTTTAGTTCTGTACTCAAATTAGGGTACATGAATATAGTAAGTTTTATGAGGTTTTCCTTGTTTTATATAGTCTTTCTTTTCTATTTTTTATTAGAATTTAAGTACATTTCTGCTTCAAAAATAGCAACAACCATTAAAACATACTGATTTCAGCAGGGAAAAAAAATTCTGCATTATCGCTTGTTATGTGTTCGCATACATATACACTATCCATATGTATATGTTTCAGGAATAATATGATTTCTTCACACATGTTTTCTAATTGCGAAAGATAAAAGAAAACTCTCTTATTCTCCTCGCATATTTAGGGAAATAGGAACCTGCAACGTGAAGTAGATGCTACTAAAAAGTAAAGAGTAAATTTTTTTTTGATAGGCAAAGAAATATTATTTTATTATTATTATTTTTATTTTTTTGCTCAGCAAAAGAAACTTTCATATAAAGCTTGAAAGGATACATCGAGAAAAGAGCATCTAAGTGTAAAGAGCTTGGATACTCCGGAAAATACAAGCATCCAACAGATAGTTGGATAAAACACCTTATACTACGTTATAGCTTTAATTTCCGGATACCATCTAGAAAAACCTTAAAATCCTCCACGGTGTAGACTTTGATGTTGAATTTCGCCTTCATTCACATCACAACCTTGGTTTTGACCACGCCCCCCACCTCCCACGGTTGTTTTGTAGAGTTTTTGAAAATGTAATCGTTTTTTACCAACTAGATGGACCAAAGTGTAAATTAGAAGCAACATTCCCTAATGTGTTTCTTTAGATTGAGATACCCATTATCAAGCCACCAACTTGCTAAAATCGGAACATATGCTGGGCATGCCCACTTGACCTTCCACCAATCCAAAATGATAGACCACACAGTCCAAGAAAAGTGGCAGTTTATGAACAAATGCTGATGGGTTTCCAGATGCAGCGAGTAAAGAGGGCACAAAGCAGATTGAAACTCACTATTAATATTCCTGCTCAAAAGAAGTGATCTAGTTGCTGCCTTCTCCGTGACAGCCATCCACGCAAAGACTTCCACTTTTGGCGAGCACAAGTTTTTCCATAGAGACCCCAGCAAAGCATTGTTGGAGTGTAATAGCTGATCCCATTTCCCATATGCTGATTTAACACTAAATTTTTCGTCTGCCGACCATCTCCATTGTAAATAATCAGGCTTAGATGGATTTAGTGTCACACTTTGAATCCTCTGAATCAAATTATCCAACTCTTGCCTCTCTCGCCTGAACACCCTTCTTCGGAATAGCAACTCCCATGAGCCCCCATTTGCCTCACTCCTCATATTACAAACTTTTTCTGCCTTTTGATCTGATAATAGGAAGACTCTTGGGTACTCTTCTTTCAGCGTAGTCTCTCCTAGCCAGGAGTGTTCCCAAAATAAGTTCGCATTTCCTGAGTTAACTTTGATTCTAAAACTCTCTAGTAATGAATAGCCGAGGTGTGAAGAAGGGTCCTTCAGAGAACAAATATCCGCCCATATTTTCGATGTTGAACCTGAACCATGAGTATATGGGAGCTAGCAATTTGCGTTCAACCCATACTTCCCTCTGATAACTTTTGCCCAGAGTGATTCTTTATTATTGCCCTATATCCCCCACCATTTGGCCAAGAGTGCTAAGTTTTGTTGAGGCATCCTCTTCACCCCCAACCCCCCGTTGTCTTTTTTCTTTGCAATCTCATCCCATTTAACCAAGTGCATCTTCTTTTTATCTACTGTATCACCCCCAAAAAAATTTCTTTGTAATTTCTCCAGTTTCTTTGCCACCGCATCTAGCATTTTAAACAGCGACATAAAATAAACAGACACGTTTCCAGTGTTGGAATTGATAAGGGTCAGCCTTCCCCCCGACGAGATACATCGACTTCTCCAAGTAGTCAAGAGCTTTTTAGTCCGTTCAATAATAGGATCCCAGGTCTTAATTCTACCCGGGTTTGCCCCCAATGGCAGTCCAAGGTACTTGATAGGGAGCACTTCCACTTTGCATCCCATTATATCGGCCAACAACATCACAACTTCATGAGGAACATTCACTCCACTGAGAGAGCTTTTTGAGAAATTGATTTTTCATCTTGACTTCAATTGGAAGCACCTTAGGATTCTTTTGATGTTTGCCATCTCTTCCAGATCATTGTTGTAGAAGAGAGTGGTATCATTTGCAAACTGTAAATGCGATATAGAAACCCCATTGTGTCCCAATTTAGTGCCTTTGATGATGATGTTCTCCTTAGCTCTTTCTAGCATTAAGTTGAGTGCCTCCGCTGCTATATTATTAGATACCCAATAATGGGTACATCGAGAAAGAAATGGCAAGCATCATTGAAAGAAAAAAATCAATCCAATCATATGCATGCCAACAATCCCAAAAAGAGAAAAGAAAAAACCAACCAAGAGTCGAAGGAAAAGAGAACAAAAAGAAACAACAGTTCAAACTTTATGCTTTCTAATGTCTTCCAAATGGCTCCTGAAGTCTTCAACAAAATATGCTGCAAGATTGCATCTCCCTTTAACCCATAATGCCACTCTTAGTTTGATAAGGTTGACCACATCATCAATATTAGGAATTGAATTCTTGAAGACGATCATTTCTAGCTTTCCAAATGAACCATAAGACGGCATAAAGAGTGGTATTCCAACATATTTCCTCCAAGTTATGAAAAGAATTGGAGAACTAGAGATCAATCAGACCAAAGATAGTTGAAGGACAAACCCATGGGAATATTCCACCAAAGAAATATAGCTGACCAGATGTTCCAAGCAAAACTGCAATGAAGGACTAAGTGAGAAGGTGTTTTTGATGATGCAGAGCATAGAGGACAAATGCCAAGATTTGAAGGAATGATGTTTCTTCTCACAAGTACGGATCTTTTGGCAATTCTATCTTGAGCAGCTTGCCTAACAAAAGCATCAATTCTAGCTGGCCCAAGATTTTTTCAAGTTGAATTGAGGCTGCTGTTAACTTGAAAAGTTTTATTCTTTCAATTGGAATAATTCGATTTTACAGAGTAACAACCATTAGAACTCCATGCCCAAAGAGGGTGATCGACCCTTGTTGGAACTAAGTTGAAATTTTTGAACTTATCTTGAAGAGTAAGCAACTCACTTACCTCCCAAGGACGATGTCTTCTTCGAAAGAGGAGGTTCCAATCAACTTAGGGTGAAATAGGGGACACTTTATTTACCAAAGCCTCTTGTTGCACTGAAGTGAGAAAAAGTCTAGGATATAAGGATTTCAAGCTCCCGTTCTCCAACCAAATGTCATCCCAAAATTTAGTAGCATTACCTGATTGGACAGAAATTAAGAACCAAAGTGAGAAATGCTGAATCATATTCTCGCTGTAATAGTTGCTTTGGTTTTTCCTTTGTTATAATGATTGCATTGCTAATATTGGATCCATCTTCATTATCAATTCTAAAGTTGCTAATCATCTGAACCCTTTACATTGAAGCATATTCTTTTAATGTACCTAGGCGTTGGGTTCAACTTCTAAGTCTTCTGGATATATTCGAATTATGGTTTCATCTATTATACCCGACCGTTAGTAACATTCATCCTCATTATGGCCATTTTTATTTGTCTATATGATTGTATCATATATTTCCTCTCTTTCAGGGATGCTAGGTATCATTATTGGGTTGTGGGCATGGGTTATTAACAAGCAACAAGGGCATTCTACTTCTACATCATTGATTTGGATTTAGGTAAGTGCTTGAAACAACTAATCGTTCATGTCTATTTGTGCATGATGTCTCACAAGGTTTAGTATTTTCAGTGTATTTTTTTCATATTCGCAATCACGTTTATATTTTGGAGGTTTAATTTATTAAAAGGAAAGGCAATCGTGATTTGGTTTTTGTTTGCTAACTATGACTATGCTTAGGCCATCTACACACACAAAGAGATATTGAAATTTAGGAGAAAAATGTACTTCCCATAGACTTGTAGGGCTTGTGAGAGTATTTTTTCCTGATGATTGTGCATTCTCTATAATGTTTTGGCTGTAATGACAAACTCTCTGCTTGCTTGACCAGGTTGTGTCATAGTAAAGAGCGCCCCAAGCGTAGGGATAGGTTAGTTGTAGCATAATAAACTCGGAAGTCCGAGGTCGAATCTACAGGGAGCCAATGGAGTTAGGCCGGAGGTTTGATTTACGAAGGGTTTTTAGCGTTAGGATCGCCAACCTTTAGTTCGACTTTGAGATGACCAACTTTTGAGTGATGATAATTCTAATTACCAAAAAGATTAGAAAATGGAATTTGACAGGAAATAAAAGCGGTAAGATCTAGGGGCTCATTCCGCCCATAACTTAGGCCGTTCAATACTTCTCTTTGATAACTCAAGTGAGAGTCATTGTCATTTGATCTCACTCGGAAGATTTAACCATGAAAATCAAGTTTAACTCATACAACGGGGTTTGAAAATGGAAAAGAACTCATTTAGGCATTTTATTAAACACATAGATGTCATGGTTCTAAGCATTGGGTGTGCCAAGGAAATTTGTCTATACACAATCAAAGAAGTTAACAATCCTAAATTTAGACAAAAGATTAGAGTTCAACAAGTTCTTTGAGGTATTTTTGCAAACACCTAGAGTGACATAACTCCAAGCATTATATGTGGTAAGAAATCAAGTTCTTGCCTACACATAATCAAAGAGGTTAACAACCCTAGGTTTTGTTACATAAAAATGAACTTAATCCATTCACAAACCACATTAAGCACAAGAAATGAAAGAAGCCATTAAACTACCCAAGTTATGGGGTAGAAATCACCCCATGACCAAGCCTAGATCACTACTCACCCATAGTGGGTGTATACACAAAGCAAAATGATGAGAGAAATGAAAACATGGGCAGAAATGAAAATAAAAGCTAGATTAATGTAAAGAACAAGAGTACTTACAACATTAATAAAGGAAATCTACCCCAAAACCTTATCAATCCCCTTCCTTTGAAGAGAGAAAGAGAGCTAAGAGAACTAGAGAAGAGAGGAGGAGAGGGAGGTAGAGAGAGAAGGACAAATGAAGAATGCCCTAAAATCGGGCTAAGGGTGGTATATATACCCTCTTTATAAAATAATTACAAAACTGCCATTCAAATGTTCGTGCGGGATTAAGGGATCGATCCCTATGCTTTTTGGATGCTGCTGGAGCTATTAGGGTGGGGGGGGATCAATCCGCATACACAGGGGGATCGATCTCTGTGCTGGCTGGATTCTGCAGACACTTTTTCAACTTCACGGGCTCGCTCCGAACACTCTCGAACTTGGAATTGGGTGTTCTTCGAACCGTTGGAAAGCTTGTTGAGTCTATTTTTTAATCCAAGTGGTTTGGATCAAAAGTATTTTGTACATAAAAAGATATGACAATTTTACCCTCAGATGGTCGGAAAATGAATTGCTTTGGGTAACATTCTCGCATCTCCCGCACTTCCCTTGACCCTTAGATATCCTAAGTATGCTTTAAAGCTTCTTTTCATGACTTTTGGGATTGTCGTGGAGCGCCATGTGGTCTTGGGTACTTGGACACACTCGGGGCTATCCATGGCCTTCAAATGCACCTTATTCACCCGATTTACCTGAAAACGCCAAAAACACACCTTTCGTGCAATATCGTTCAAATCAAGCAAGTTATGCACTTGTGTGTGACAAAAATGAGAGAGATAAGCCATATTATTTACAAAATTGAGGGTTTATCACTCTCCTATTTTCATGAGTTGTATAAAATTTCATTTCATTACTTGAAAAGCCTTTGTTGTAAGTTTTCCTGTTGACTATAGTTAGCAATGTTTTAAAAGGCCCGAGGCGCATCAAAGAGCCAAGGGCACTTGGAGCCTAAGCGACGAAGTGCGTCTCAATTAAGTGATGCCGCACATTTGAAAAGTTGAGTAGAATATACCTTACCAAGTGACAAAATGACCGAATATCATCAAATATGACATCTATTATTGAATGCAACATACTATATAATAAGCCAAGTATCATACTTTGAAGTCCAAAAGGTAGAACGTCAAGAATCAAGTTGACATTCAAATGACCATATATGAAACGTAACAAAAGAACATACTATGCATCCATCAAAAACTAATCTTTCAGTGTTTAACGTGTAGAAATTAGAAACGTGATGAAATAATAGTATGCTAATTGCTTACGCCAATAACTTTGCCTTCAAATGAGGTTGAGACACCCCAAGCGGTTAGGTCGTTATTAGCATAATAAATCGGTAAGACTAGGATCGTACCTACAAGAAATCGGTAACAGCTTATTCGGATTGTAGGTGTAAGGATTTCCTTTGGTTGGTGGGGTTCTTTCTATCAGAATGATTAAAAATAGAATTTACTAAAGTAAAGGCGGTTAGGTCTCAGGGATTGATTTACCCACGACTTAGCCGTTCATCTAACTCAAGTTAGAGCGCGGCCGCGCAGACTCCACTGGAAGAATTAAAGCTGAAGACTACTTGTAACTAAACTCAAAGCTCGGATTCAAATTCAACTCATTCAACCTAAGTGAGATAGGAGAAAAGATCGGTCTCACGCATACGAAAATCAAGCACATAACATAGAGTGAAAGTTCTAAGCACGACGCATGCTAACTACACGACTACAAAGAAGTTACCAATTCAATGATCAACACCGGACATCATGGGTTTAATTCATTCAAAACCTTGATATTAAGTTAAAGGTTGTGAGAAACCATTTGAACTACTAAACCATGGAGTTAACCTCACCCTATGACCAAACCTATAAACTACTCACACATATTGAAAAGATTAGAAATCATGCAAAAACTGAACACATGTTTAATCGATAGAAACAGAAATAAACTTGATTTATACAAAGATCCAAACCATAGCTACAACATTAATAAGTGAGAAAATAACATACGACGATTACCTTAAGGAGTTCTTGAAGGAAATGACAAGAAAAACTTGAAGAAGAACTAAGGAGTTCCTAGAAAGCCAAAAAGACTTAGGTCTAAATCTAACTAATAGCCATCCATTCCATAAAAGGCATACAAGTCTATTTATAGGGCTTGCAAAATATCTCTTAAAAAAGACCAAAAGGTCTTTAAAATATTTCAGAAATATTCCACAAGTAGAAACTTTCTATAAATGAAAGGTTGAAAAAGTTAATAAAAATCTGCAGATTTTACTTTACTGGTGGTACCGGTACTGGCACTTCCTCAGTACATGTACCAATGTTTTTGGATGTTTTGGACAACTTCTGGACTGCTAGTACCGGCATTGGGGAATTCCCAGTACCGGTACCCGCTGGGTAGATTTTTGGACAATTTCACGAGCTCGCTCTGGACATTTCCGAATTTGAATTTGGGTGTTCTTTAGACCGTTGGAAAGCCTGTCGAGTCTACTTTCTAACCCAAGTGGTTTGGATCCAAGATAATTTGTACATCAAAAGATATGACGATTTTACCAACTGGTCGGAAAATGAATAGCTTTGGTAAATCCTCATATGTCTTTCAATTCCCTTGACCCTTGGGCCACCCGAGCAACCTCCAAACCATCTTTTCAAACACTACAACGGGGTGGCACGTGACCTTGAGTACTTGGTTGCACCCGGAGCATTTCTTGCGTTCAAACGCGTCTTATTTATACGAATTACCTGAAACACACAAAAACCTACCTTACGTGCAATATCGTATAAAAACAATAACATGTATGTACAAATACAATATACTAGAGGACTTAAGCACTAAAAATATGTATTATTGGGTGCTTATCACTAATAGTGGCCTAATATGGAAAGTCACAGTCTTGTAGAAGAAGTGCCAGTGGAAAACATATTAGGATTTGAGGCATTTTATAAGAGCTGTGATCTGGTGCTTTGATCACATTAAAAGCAGCTAAAATCAGGTGTGTTGTGTCTTACTCAGCGTTATATTCAAAGAATGTATGGCTCTGATTGAAGGCAAAGGTTTCTTAGAGTTAATGGTTTAGAGCGCGCTTTATGTGCCTTGGGATAATCCCAAGGCCGCGCGTTGCCTCACCCCCGCTTTGCCTCTTGCGCTTCGCTTCAAAGAGCTCACTTTTTGAAATCACTGATAGTTAGGATGCTTATATATGATATTTGGTTCATAAATGAGCCTATCTATTCATTGAGCTCCTTCGCTTGTTTTGATATTTAGTTGGTGAATAGTGAATTTCTCACATAATTTTCTCTATTAAGAGTAATTTCAGAGTGTGAATGTCACCATATCTGTTTGTGAAGTTAAGAGAAGCAATGTATTGGCATCACAGTTTTATCGTACTCACTATGGTTAAAGGAATGCTGGCTTTTCAACCTCCAAGTTTCCTATATCGTTAAGTACGAGTATCTACTACAAGCTCCATTTTCTCTACCTCTGAAATAAAGAACTATGTGGAATCCTTAGTTTTTAGGGAAAATGACGGCCAATGACATGTTTTGATAATTAATACCCGTCAAGGACGTTTTCAGCATTAACAATTGTTCTTAGCATGTCATTACAGGATATTAATTATCAAAATATGTCCTAGGTCGTCATTTTCCCTAGTTTTTAAGGGATTTGTTTAGTGAAGAAAGGGAATTCATAATTGAAGTACTTGTATACTTTAGTCACTTGCATCATTCATGAAAAATTTGGTGTACTGGTGGTTAGTTTGGGAAGTTAGCAAGTTGTGTTGCGTAGTCTCCTCATATTAAGTTGTAAGGGGAGCTAGCTATAGTTTTTTTTTTTGGTCAAACGGAAATACCCATAACTTAATCTAGTGAGCCATAGTTATACGGACTAAGTACCATATTACAGACTAATCTAAGAGGAAAAACAAGAACCAAACTTAGGTTCTAAGGTGTCCAACACCCATGGCGTCGGCAAGAACAAACTCCCCAGCTGCAAAAGGAACATGGAACATTTTTGGTAACCACCAGCTCCTCCTCTTTTTGGGAACCAGACGGGCCAAACAATCCGCAGCTTGGTTAGCCTGACGGAAGGTGTGGGTAATGGTAGAATTGGTCCTAGCTGCATTACGTCTCACCTCTTCGGCTATATATGTAATGATGAGCATGATCCAGAGAGGCACCTTCAATGCACAACTTGACTGCCACACTTTGAGTCGGACCCGATTATGACATTGGTCATCCCTTTCTCAAGAATGATCGTAAGCCCTCTATGAAGTGCTCAGATCTCCACTTCAAGGCTGGAGGAGCAGTCAGCTTGCCATGATGCATGTTAGAAGTTTCTATAGCATGGTGCAATTAAGCTACCCTCTAAACTTTATCATAATTAACTCATAAAAACAAAGTGGACAGAAGCAAATATAAACTTTTATCTTCCCTAGAATCAATTTTGAGATAATCTAATCCCGCAATGAGACGAATTATGAGACCCAGTGTTTGTTTTTCCGCAATTTTTACGTGTGCCGATCATGTATTTATTGAAATCCAATGAACACAATTTTTTATTTGATTAATGTTCTCGCCGAGATCTACAAAGTGAATGGAGCTAATCATCAAAGTGTGCTCGAAAAATGGCCAAAAAATTAAAAATAGACCGGAGGGGGACACCACCACCCCTCCTATCCTTGTTATGATATATTCATGTTTCTCTTAAAAGGGTTATCAATTATTAGGACCTTTCCATGGCCGCCCCATGCATCCAATTTAGTAAGGAAGAGCTATATATCCAGCTATCTATCTTTATAAATGGTCTGCTGTAGCAAGTGTTAGACTTGGAGATCTCTCTGTTACATCCCGCCTAGATTATTCACCTCGCGCATAGTTTATGCATTGACCACAACCTCAACCTAGCTCTCGATTGGGTTCCTCGATTACTGCCTCAACCTAGCTCCTGATTATGCATTGGCCTCCGATGAAAATCATCTCAAAAGCAATGTATCCAACTCAACTCTCTGGCAATGTTTTGGTACAATTGTCCGCGTAGGAGAGCTATATCAATTTTCATCCCTTGTTTAAAAGATTGAAGATACTCTGAGTTGTGTTGCAAACTTAGGAGATAACTCCTGAAGGCCTCCAGAACCAGTAATGCAATTTTAATTTGGGACTGAATTTCTACAGCTTGCATTTTCAGGATGGAAACTCATATTATGTTGTTATCCTTTCTATGGGATACCTACCAATGACATGTTTTCAGTAAAATCAACCATTTTGATTTGCTTTACGAAGTAGCTATGGCTGGTGGAGGATTCTTATGGTGGTCTTTTTGCTAGGTTAAAATGAGATGTTCTTGATTTTCCCAGCAATAAGTTGCACCTTCCAAATTGCTTACTTTCACCTTTGAAGCTTTTGCGACAATGTATTTAATTATCTCGATCTATAAGTGAAGCTAAGTTTTGCCCTCATCTTGAGACTCCATGTCTCTCTCTCTCTCTCTCTCTCTCTCTCTCTTGGAGATCATGAAATTATTATTTTTTTTTTGTTTTTTTTTGATAACTCATATTTGTTTTTGATAACTCAGGTTGTCTGAGCCACTTTTTGCACACTCCAACTAATTCTAGAAACTAATTCTATTGTTCACTAGCAGGGAGCCTAATTCAAACCGGATCGAAACCTTGTAACGACTGGCCCCTCCACCCTTCCCCACCTGGAGTTGATAGCATGCAGAAAGTTTTGAAACCGAGGCTTAGGCGGAGCAGCTTTGAACCCGAGACTTAGGCGGAGCAGCTTTGCTATTGCTACTGGTTCGACATTAGTGCCAACTTGTTTCTAATTCTTCAGGAATCACTTTGGCTCTCTTTGGAACTTAGGGAAAGAAAGGGGGAAATAAGGGAAAATAATTAAGAAGGAAATAAAAGGAAAATTTTTGAGAAAAGTTGACTTGGAATTCAAAATTTTCTCTTCTCTTCTCTTCTTTTCCGCTTCTTTACACAAGTTCCAAACATACCGTTAATGTTGCTTTCATATATGGTGACGATCATTAACAATTTGAATGGCGGTTTGTGGTTCTTTTCCTTTCTTCTTCAGCCTGGATTTGAACACATTTAATCGCTAATCGTGAAGTGTTTTTTTTTTTTTTTTGCTTGCACTAATATTGAAGTATTAAAATTAACACAAGTTGTGTTAATTATTTGGACACTACTTGATTTTGGATATTTGAATCTTCTATAGATTTCCTATTCAGATATGATAGATATTCTTGCATCACCATCTCACATGACTGACATGAGGTTCATTTATTATAGAATTTTTCGTACTTATTCTTTTCTTATTTTCCTTGAGCCTTCAAAAGATAGAATGATAATTTCTCTTGTCCTGTTTGCTTGGGTAATTAGACATACGATGAGCCGTATCTGGTGTGTGGTTTGTAAAATCGGCCCGCATTTGGGGGCTCTTTTTCTTTATTTATTTATGAATTACAGTAGTTATTTAGCAAACTGAATATCGTGTGATGCATACTCGTACGTAGACCTATAAATGCTTACGGTTTTATCAATAAGGGTTTGTTCATCTTGAAAAACTGGTAGGAAAAGGGAAGGCTACATATGTTATTTGTTCATCTGAAGCAGTATGGTGCTTGCTTGGTTTTTGGTGACTACTGATGATAATAGGTTCATGGATACAAACCATGCTATATATTTTCCATGAGTTCTGTTTTCGGTGGTTTTCATATATATGTGGATATATTTATAACTGTTTGTTTCAAGGTGTTGGAGAAGATTTGAGTATTACCATTGAATTTTCGGGATTCGTTTTCGATTGGTGGGTTTGATTTGGGGGAATAATATGGTTTTGGTTTTGATTTGTGAAGGGAGGAGTTCCCCGTCGGAGAGACTCTCATCGGTTCAGAACGACTCGTGTTCGAGACTCTCGTGAATTATCGAGAAATTGAAGTCGATGCCCGTGGAGTGAGTTCAATTGGGAGTCGTGGGGTTCGACTGCGGCAGCGAGACTGGGTGTTTCTGCCATATTTTCTTGGAAGATTACTGTGTTGCTAGACTGGGGCAGCGAGACTGGGTGTTTCTGCCATATTTTCTTGGAAGATTACCGTGTTGCTAGATGTAGCCTAGTAGTTACGAAACTTCTGTTAGATGGGTACAAATTAATGTTCTGCAGAGGATTACTGTTGAGGTGCACGCAACATATTCCAACTATCGGTTGGATGTGTTTGTATTTTTGGTGGCGATCCTAAGCTCTACGAGCTAGGCTGTTATCCCTCGATGTAACCCTGTGGAGTTATATAAAATGTTTCGTTTGCCGAGAAAAAAACGAGAAAAAAAACATATGGCAACACATGTAGCCTAGTAGTTAAGAAGACTTCTTATATGGGTCCAAATTTGGAATCTGGACATGTGCGTACAAATCACCTTTGAGGCCCGTCTCGGTCTCGTAAAGATATTCGGAGTTTACTGATTATTTTGTTTAAGATATGTTGTTTAGGGTCCTTGTATAAAAGTAGCTCAATCGAATATCGTTAAGGGCGTTTATGAAACATTCAAATTCAAGCTTAAATTCTAAAGCAAAGTTGGGTGTTTCATAAATGTCCTAACCGATATCCGATTGAGTTGTTTTTTTCACATGGACTCTAAATAATATATTTTGAACAAAATTAGCGGTATGATCAAAAAAAAATTACAAAAAAACAAAATTAGCGATACTGATCATCTTTGCGTGACCGAGACAGGCCTCAAGGTGTACACTTGACCCCATATTCTTTTTGTGTTCATAAATAATTTTCTTCGGGTCGGATTTCTGGGTTTGTTTGGCGTCGTCTGAGCAAACCCTAGATGTAATTATTTACAAGTTTTCATCTATTTCCATTGCAACAATGCTACAATTATATATAAACACTTAAACACACATTCACAAAAAAGGTGGGCCCTCCACGCATTGCACATGCACACACTTACAAAGGGGGTGGGCCGCACACACGTGTTGGGTTCACAGACTTCGGATTGGTGTTGTGCAGTGAGGTGCACAGCATTGTGTTGCACACTTTTGAGCTATCGGATCGTGCATTCGACGGCTCGAATTTTATCTCGGCAACTAACGATTGAAAGTCATTCATTGCTGAAATCAGATCCGAGCCGTCGGATGCACGATCTGACGGCTCGGAGGTGCGCAGTACATTACTACTCATATCACTGCATAACATCATCCCCAATTCGGGAACCACCCCCTTTGTGAAGTGCAATGTGTGGGGGTCCACTCCCTTGTGAGTGTGTGTAAGTGTTTACGTGTGTGCGACGTTGGTGTTTGTTGGGTTGTAAAATTATTGTTTCCATGCATTTACGGTTCGGAGGTACGCAGCACGGTGTTGCGCACGCCACTGCACGACATTATCTCCAATTCGGAGTCCACCCCTTGTGGAGCACAGTGTGTGGGGTCCACCCTTTGTGAATGTGTGTGAAAGTGTTTATGTGTGTATGCAACGTTGGTGTGTGGGGTTGTAAAATTATTGTTTCCATAAATGGGTGTGCCATGCCCAGATCTCTCATTGCCATTTCCTGCTGTTTCTTACTGCCATTTCTGGGGAAAAACGAAATCTCATCTACTTTTCCCCCCTTTATAATTATCCTCTCTTTCTCTGTGCTCTTTTCTTCTCCTTGCTTCAATTTTTCGGAAAACAAAAAAACTGACAGAAGAGAGTGAGCACACAGTGGTAAATTGGCTATGAATCTGTGTACCCTTGCTCTTGTGTGCTCACTTCTTTTCTGTCAATTTCCAGAATTTGATCTCTCTCTCTCTCTCTCTCTCTCTCTCTCTCTCTCTCTCTCTCTCATACACATTACCAATTACCATTTCTGTTGCCGTTAAGAAGAAGAATCCGGCGGTTTTATTACATCAATTTGTAATCGTTTTGGTTACCCAGAAATATTTTATTATATTTTGAAGGATTTAGTGTGTTGGAAGCGTGACTTTTGATGGGTTCTTTTGGTTTCATTGAGAACCTAACCCTAATTACTGTTGCTTAATTAATGGAGAAAATGTATGATTACGGGACCCCTCTCTCTCATTATAGACTGGTCCTCCACACAACCTCTCTCTCTCTCTCTCATCATCTTCTTTTCAGCTTCTTGCACTCATCATGTTAATGTTTTTGTTCCCATTTTTAATCATGCGCATGCAGTGTTTACTCGAGAATTGGGGAGTTTTTGAGTGTTTTTTTTCCATCTGAATCTGGCCATAATCAGGTGGTTTGTACGCTCAATGCAAATGGGGACCATTTCCTGATTTGTTTCTCCTCTCTCATCAATTGAATCTGAAAATCTTGTTGAGTTCAATCTCACTGGGCAAATGGGTCTAAACCAATTTTGTGAGTTTCTTTTCTTTTCATGTTCCTTTTGTCTCTCTAGAGTGTGCATCTGTTAGATTTTGTTTTTCTAATGGTTTTTTTTTTTGGTGTGTGGATCTATAAACTTCAATTTTGTTTCTTGCTATTTGGTTCGGATCCAATCTTTCCCCCCCTTCTGTTTGCCTCTTGTTCCTTTGGTTTTTTTTTTTCCCCAGGTATCCATTGTGATGGAAGCTTGAGAGATTCTGCGATGGACGAAAATGTCACAGTGGAAGATGAAGACCAGGTTTCTGATCATATACCTGAGTAAGTTTCATGTAATATCACTGATTTTACTGCTTAGAAACTTAATTTAGAAACTAATAATATGTAGAAAATTAAAGCTTATTCCCTTTGAGATTATGTGGAAATTTAAAGAGCAAATTTTTTTTTTTGCGTTTTGTTTTCATTCAAAATCGGCTGCAGTATGGGATCTGTGATATCTTTTCTGAGAAATGAGTGCAGGCGTGCAGCATTTCGTTTTGTGGGGTCATTTTATTTTGTAGCCTCCAGTTTTTTCTACTGGTATTCCATGACTCTTTTCTCCCTTTTATGAGTTTTTTTTTGCTCGGCAAACAAAGTTTTTATAAAACTTGAAAGGGGTACATCGAGGGGAAAAGCTGAGGAGTTGAAAAACTTCTCAACCCGACAATAGGAAAACAAGCGAAACAAATCACATACTTTTTGGAAGTCCTCCACAGTGTATATCTTGATATCAAACTTGACCTTTGTCCACATAGCCACACTGGTTTTGATTAAATCCCCCACCTCCCCAGCCCGAGAAGAAGCATTCAGGAAGATGTAGTCATTCTGCACAAGCCAAATGGACCATAGAGTACGTTACTTGACCGGAACAGCCGGTACTGGACCAATGCAGCCAATTCGTGGCCATTAGTTGATCCAGAAACTGTTCTTAAAGACCATGGCGCAGAGTTTTTAAATATCAGCTGCTACGTAGCATATCGGATGCTACCTAGTGGTCTTTGACCATCAAACATCTTTGCATGCCAAACATATCGCTGAGATTAAAAATTACAATCGTATTGGTCGGTTTCCATTACGTATAAAATTGTTAGTGTGTGAGAAGATGGGAAGATTAAGGTTTGTTATCTTTTAGATTATATTAAAATTGAAAGGCGTATCATTCAATAAAATGAGGAGTTGAAGCCAAACAGTACTTGACTTCTATCTGATCTGAAACCGAAAGTTTGTTTTCCATATTTTTCATGTGGCATTAGTTTTTGGTGTAAGGTCATCGGGATATATTTGATGTGATACCATTTCATCCTGTAGGTGTTTCATGCTTCGTTTTGCCCTTTTTGAAGGTTGAGTTTTGTCTTGACATGCTATAGGTGCAAGTGGAACAAGGAATGGGATTTCATCCTGGAGCATACCAATAGTCATTCTCTACCTGGTATTATCTTGTCATTCCGATTTTCTGTGATTTTTGTGAGGTTGTTAACTCATTAAGTGTTCAAATTTCAACATTGGTATGTCCAAACCATATCACTTGGACATAGCACGTAGTACTAGTAAGTATGAAATCTAAAGGTGGTGCCAATTGGATTGACCAAAAAATGGTTTTCACATTTCGGAAATTGGAATCCAGCCATGAAAATCAATTAGTTCCGCAACCAATAGTATTTGTGTGTGATTTATGCATGGACAATGCGTGAACATTGTTTTCTTGAGCTATTAATCTTTCTTGCATAGGGTGGGCCTGGCGCAACGATAAAGTTGTTCTATTGTGATAAAGTTGCTCCATTGTGACCTGGAGGTTGCAGGTTCCAGTCGCAAAAAAAGCCTCTTTGCTTGCAACGTGCGTACATCAACCCTTCCTCTGACCCCACAATGGCGGGAGCCTCGTGCACTGAGTTTGCCCATTTATTTATCTTTCTTTCATCAACTGTGTAATGTGGGATTGGGTATTTCTCGTTGAAGATTGTAGAGGATAGATTTTTGTGAGCTCCTTGGTCTTCTAAGCAAACTTCCCAAGTATATAAAGTACCTGAGACACACGACAATTGACCAACAGTCTGAGATGTGTGCCCGTAATTTAGGTAAACATTCACCTATGTGACATTTTTACTACTCAACTTTGCTATTGAACAGTTTGAACTCTACGTATAGAACTAAGATATATGACATGAAAATCTATGGCATCTTGTAAAAATAATTTATCTTTGAAATTTGGACAAGTATATTGAAGCCAATGGAGTTATGCAATGTCGCAATGCTCTTGACATGATAATTTGATAGGTCTTATACTAGAGTACATTTGGCCGACACTGTACCCGAGTCCATGCAAGATATCTTTTGAGAAACTAAAAATATTGTACACTTTTAAGGGATAGAACGAATACTTGACGTGCCTAAAAAGGGTCATAACATAGGGCCTTCATAACAAAGACACTACAAAGCCTCATAACTTTGTATCTATTTGCCGATCAAAAAAAACCTTATGCATCAATTGCAATAATTAACAAACAACCAGTGTTCGTTTGGTGAACACTTATCCTCATATAAAGGTTTCATTGATTGTATACGGCTATACATTACGGAACTAAGACACAAAGGTTAGTAACAACACACAAAGGTTAGTAACTTACCACAAAATCTTAAAACCTCAATTATGTTATTACATGCATACCTAAGACTTGGCCTTATGTTCTACTTGAACTAGAAGCATTCTATTATGTAAGACAATTTTCATTTTTGTCATTGAATGATGGTATTATGGGCCTACATTGAGTTGTCTTTAGGCGTAGCTTGTCTCCTGGTTTAAAATTTTGGTTTGGCTCCTTGAGCACTTGTTGGTAACTTGGTAGATATTTATTCGCCTTGAAAGAAAGACGTGTCCCTTCACTTTTTTTTTTGATCGGCAACGTGTCCCTTCACTTTGATATCGGGTGGTTGACGAAATAGAAAAAGAACTCATCTCCAAGACAACGTCTTTTACGCTTGTCAAACTGTTTGTCTTAATTATGACATTGAGGCAACGAATCAACTTTAAGTGCTATGTTTCTCCTTCCATTGATAACTGAATGTGTTTAAGCCTTGACTTGCACATGGCCCATGTCTCTAATATTGATAGAGCTATGTGTTGAAAATGCCTTCCTTCCATTTATCAATATGCCTTCCCATATCATTTTGCGAATCAAACACAAGTCAGTTACAACTTCATGTAAAACAACTTCATGTAAAACGATGATCTAAAACTTTCTTGATCTCGAAGAATGTTTCGCAAAAATATTTTCCTTTTGTGGTGAGATAGTTGATTAGGAAAGGAGTATTGACAACAATTGTTTCTACGATTCAATGATTCTAGAAATGGGTAATTCTTTCCCCTCTTCCTCGATCTTCTCTCCTCTACAACAGTATGATCATTTGCAGCATAATTAAATAAACTGGTACCAAAAGTTGGGGCTCTTAGTTGTTCATTACTAAGCTTTTTTATGCTTGATGACAATGGGAAACCTTTTTCAGTTCTTTATGGATCCTTCATTGTGTGGTTGATATTCCCGGCGAAAGTATGTGTATCAAGTACTTGAGCAAAATGTATTTTGTGAGTATTCTTTAAACGAATACATTTCTAGCTTTCTGTTCAATTTTTTTTTTATTGGCAAGAGGATTTATATAGTTTTCTGTTCAATAATCGAGTATTTAACTATGTTTTGTGATTCTTAGACAAGTCATGCAGTACTTTATTCCTTTTATGTTTGATACGAAAGAATTCACGTAAAGTTTTCTATGGGTGAAATGCATATCATAATTTTAGTGTTGGGTCCACAGGCCAACAAATGCTCTTAAAGAAATTTCAACATTTAGAAAGTTAGTATGTAACATAGCCTTTGGTCACATGGTCATCCTTAGAAGGTGTCATATGTTATTTGATGGGATGGTTTAGGCATTTAAAAATGTCGAGTCCTTCTAAATGTTTAATTGTTGGGAAGTAGGAACTTGTTCAATTTTCCTGTATTATACATAGGGATTTTCCAAAAAGAACTACCATTTTAAACAAGGAACTTATCTTGTAGAAAGGACAGACGATAAGAGTTTATCTCTATTTGACGGGATAAGTACATCCACAATGGTTAATTTACTATGTTTCTGTCTTGATCTTGGATCAATGAAAATTTTCCTTTCAATTTTTGTTGGGATTGGTTTCTGGAGGTTCCAGTATTCGCAATTTGACTTCCGAGCTAATTATTGTCATGTTGCTGGTTTCTTCTTCTTCTTCTTATTCGCCTTTTGGTTCCCTTGGCTCCCTACTCCCAAGTGTACGGTCCTGATAAGTTTAAATTATGTATGCATGGACCAGTCGAACTTCTAGGGGATCACATTCTACTTTAATGTAACTGGCCTCATTTGATTGGAGATGGGAGGAAAAAGCTAGAGAATATGACTGAAAATTTGGTAAACCATTTAGCTTAATTTTAGTAAAATAGACTGTTCAATTGGATGCTGCTGAATGGAAGATGGTTTTAAATTTTGATTTCAATTATTGCCCTTGTCTTAAATCTTGATTTCTTATTTTCATACTTGAAATTGTGGTGTATAATAATAAGTAGAGTAAGTTTCTAAGGCTTTCATTGGTTGGTAAAGTTTTTCTTTTCTATTTTTTTTTTCAAAAGAACTTAAATGCACAAGTTTTTTGCTTCAAAAAATTGTAACAGCCATTGAAACATACAGATTTTGACGGGAAAGAAATGTGCATTATCGCTTGTTTTGGAAATAAGTTTTAATGCCCTCTGGTCACTGCCTCCCCTTTCTCCAGCAATACACTACTAATGGTTATATAACAGTATGCGTGTGTGTGTTTCAGGAATACGATTCCTTCACACATGTTCTCTGATTTTGAAAGAAAACGAAAAACCTCTCTTACAGTATTGCTCTCCTCACATATTTAGGGAAATAGGAAACCTTCAACGTCAAGTAGCTGCTACTAAAAACGTAAAGAAAATTAATGGAAGAATCGAAGTGAGAAATGCTAAATCTTTTTCCCATTGTAGTACTTGCTTTAGTTTGTCTTTTGGTGCTGATATGGATCTCGCACTTTGCCTCGTATTCATGAGTTTTATTCTCCCTCTATGAAATGGAATCCTCCTTCATTATCAATCGCATCTACTCTATTTATTAGGTCAAAGCTGTGCAGCCATTGGTAAAGAAATTTTATGTCATTCCCATCCAAACTCTTTACATTGGACCGTAAATTCAATAATAGACCTGGGCATTAGGTTCAACTTCCAAGTCTTCTGGATTTTAAATATGTTTTCACCAATTTTATATACTAGACCGTTGGTTAAACTTGTCCTCATTATTGCCATTGTTTTTGTCTCTCTCATTGTATCATCTCTCTTTTGGTGATGTTAGGTTTCACTATTCACTACTGTATTGTGGCCCTGTGGTATTTGACAAGCAACAAGGGTTTTCTACTTCTAGGTCATTGATTTGGATTTAGATAAGTTCTTGAGACACCTAATCGCCCGTGTCTTTTTCTGTGCATGATGTCTCACGAGGCGTAGTATTGTTAGGGTATTCCTTCCATATTCCTAATCACATTTATATCTTGGAGGTTTACTTCTTTTAGAGTTATAAGGAATTCGTTGCTTAAATACGACTGATGCCCAGGCCATCTACGAGCACACAAGGACATGTACTGAAATTTAGGAGAAAGTTGGACTTATAATGGACTCGTAGGGGTCATGAGACTACTTTTTGTGCTGATTGTGCATTGTCTTGGCTTGCAAGGGCAAGTATTAATTTTTGGCTGTCATTGTAAACTCCCTCATTCTCATGCTTTGTACAAAATTTCAATACTTGAAAAGTGTTTGTCGTTAATTTTCCAGTTGCATCTAGTTAGGATTGCTTATATGTGATATCTAGGTCATAAATGAGCCTCTATTCATTCAGCTTCACACAGTTCATACAGAATGTCACCATACGACTTGAAGAATAGGTAAAACTCTATTCGTTATGTTAAGAGAAGCAATGCATTGGCATCATAGTTTACTGTACTTGCTATATGGTTAAAGGGATGCTGACTTTTTGGCCCCCAAGTTTCCTGTATCGTAAGTATCTACTAAAAGCTCCGTTTTCTCCACCTCTGACATAGAGAAGATTATTAAATCCTTAGTTTCTTAGGGATCTTTTTGGTGGAGAAACATGAATTCGTAAAAAGAAGTTCTTGTATGCTTTAGTTGCTTACATCATTCATAAAAAATTTGTTGTGCGTAGTTTGGAAAGTTAGCAAGTTATGTTGTGTCGTTTCCTCGTATTAAGTTCTGAGGGGAGTTATTGTTGCCGTAGCCATGGTCCTTGTTATAATTGTGTCTTTGGCATGATGCAATTAACCTACTCTCTTAACTTGGTCATAAATAACTCATAAATTAAGGACACCGACACACCCACTCGACACCAAAAACCGAGTGGACATAAGCAACTTTAAACTGTTTAGCTTCCTTGGACAATCTGATTATGAAATATTCATGTTTTTCTTAATGGAGTTATCCATTGTTAGAATCTTCCCATGGGCGCCCCGCGCCTCCCATTTGGTATGGAAGAGGTATATAGCTATCCTCTTTATAAAGGATTTGGTATAGCAAGTTCTAGGGTTGGAGCCTTTGAGGTCTATCTTCTTCATACCCGCCTAGATTATTCATCTCGTGTAGAGTTTTAATTACTCGACGAGACCTCAATCTAGCTCTTGATTATGCATTGGCCTCTGGGGAACAACATCTCAATGGCATCG
This sequence comes from Rhododendron vialii, assembly GCF_030253575.1. Classification (NCBI taxonomy): domain Eukaryota; kingdom Viridiplantae; phylum Streptophyta; class Magnoliopsida; order Ericales; family Ericaceae; genus Rhododendron; species Rhododendron vialii. The sequence goes on along the minus strand of NC_080558.1, from coordinate 42,608,900 downwards.
TATCCACCTCAATCCTCTGGTGATTTTTTTTTGTTATAATTGTCCAAGTTCAGCTATAGCAATTTTCATCCAGTTGAGCTTAGAGTTAAAAAATTTGGAGATCTTCTGAGTTGTGTTGCAACCAAAACCCTTAGGAGAGAACTCGCCTAGGCCTCCAGAACCAGTGAGCAATGTATTTTACTTTGCGACTGAATTTCTACGGTAATCATTTTCATGATGGTAATTCATGTTGTTAGACCTTTCTACTGTATACCTTCCAATGACATGTTTTCAACACAATGGACCAATTCGATTCGCTTTATGAAGTAGCTATGGCTGGCTAAGGATCCTTGTGGTGTGGTCTTTTTGCTAGGGTAAAATGAGATGTTCTTGTTTTTCCTAGCAATAAGTTGCACATTCCCAATTTCTTACTTTCAGCTTTGGAGCTATTGCTACAATTTACTGAAGCTATAGTTGTGCACTCTTTTTGACAGGGCTTCTATTTTATCCCCTCCCCCCCCCCCCCCCCCCCCCCCCCCCCCCCTTTTTTTTTAATTTGATTAAGAAATTAATTTTTTCTTTTGCATTTTTTCTGTTTTTGATAACTCAGGTTGTCAAGCTAAGGCCAGCTTACCCACACCTCGACGAATTCCTGAAGGGCTAATCCCTTTGTCCATTAGCGGGGAGCCCGATTAAAGCCAGATCAAAGCTTCGAATGGACTGCCCGTCCCACGCTATACCCAGAGTTAATAGCATGTAGAAAGTTTTGAACCTGAGACCCAAGTGGAGCAATCCTCTAAGTCCTTTTTGGTGTTGCTGGTCCGACATAATTAGTACCAACATTTTTGTTTCTAATTCTTCAGGAATTTCTTAATGATGCTTTCATACTGATGATCTTTGACAATGGGAATGGCGGTTTGTGGTCATTTTCCTTTCTTCTTGAACCTGGGGTTCAGACGCATTCGATTAGTACTTGTCATTTGTATTCATTTTTTTCTTTGCTTGGCATTAATATTGAAGTATTACCCCCAAGCTTGTTAATTATTTGGACACTGTTTGATTTTGGATATCTGGATCTTTAATAGATTTCCCGTTTCCATATAATCGGTATTATTCTATGATGATGTCTGTGTCTTCTTAGTTTGAATCTTCAGCGATATATGCACATTTCGTGCGACTGACAAGAGGAAATGAGGTTTCATTGATTGCAGAAATTTTTCATGCTCTCTTATTTTTTCTGGAGTAACCTCATATCCGAAGAAAGGTGATCCACCTTTGAATAATAATCGCAATAATTTCTCTTGCCCTGTTTGCCAGTGTAATTAGATATGCAGTTGGTATTAGTAAACCGAATGACTGTGTGATGCACACGTGCGTGAACGTAAAGTACTATTCTAGTATTCCTTCCGTCCCATAAAGTTAGGCTTTTACGAAACTGTGTAGTTTTTGAGCAGAAAAATAAGGTACTTATCGAAATAATTTTTTGTGTAATATGGATCTTGTTAATAGATTTTGATAAGATCTTTTGAACGATTCAAAAAGATCAAAAAGATCAGAAAATTCATTTGGTAAATATATTATTTTAAAATTTTAAAATTGCATGAAGTTTTGTAAGAGATTAACTTTATGTGACTGAGGGGAGTAGCTTTTTTCGAAGGTTTTACGTGTACTTTTTTTGTTTTTTTGGTTGAAAATAATTCCTTCTTGTAATTATTGTATTTGGGCTAAATATTTATGTATGTGGGCCATGTTACGTTTATGTTGGGTCATGTTAAATTATTTTGTTGATGGGCCTAGTGTAATGTTACGCCCAAGGTGTATAGTATAAATATCAATGTAAGAAGTAGGGCTGTCAGCAAATCAGTTTGGTGAGGATCGGTCCTGTTCACAATTCGATCCACTCGCGGCAAATTGTTGTTTCTTCATCCTCCAATCGTCCGTGAGTGTTGTTTGGTCGGTTCGGTTTGGTCCATTTGGATGCGATTTGGCCGAATCGGTTTCAGTGGATTTAAACATGCAATTTATTTATTTTTATATACACTTATGTTGCTTGTTTTTTTCTTTTTCTTTTTCTTTGAGGTTGATTATATTTATGGTGCATTTGTAGCATTAATTAGGGTTTGCGTGGAGATTACTGGGGTTTTGAATCCATGAACATAACGGAAAGGTCAGTTTAATTGAAAATGCGCAAGGAGTTGATCCAATTTTTCAACTTTTCATTCAAAGTTTAGGATCTTGTATTCTGAATCGAAACTTATCATTCAAAGTTTAGGATCCTAATTTGCCTCTTCGTCCAATGACAATTTGCCTCGTTTTTCCAAATAAATACCCATAACACCGGGCCAAGCCGATGCTTCTTGGGCTAGGCTCGGGGTTCAATTCAGCGGGAATTGGTGCAGAAGGCCGGCCCACCCCAAAATATGAAAGTAGCTTGCATTGTCGTCTAATCCAGCTTATTGGGCCGCGATTTGTTAGTTTTCCACAAGAAGTTTCAGCATAGCTGGGCTTTCCAATTTTAGCCCCCCATCTTTCTGATATTATGCTCCCAATAAAGTCCAATTTTTACCTTACTGCTTCATCTCTCATGGGGTATTATTAGGCCCCGTTTCAGAACTTGAATAAGTTCTTATTTTTTGTTCAATAATAAGGCTTGTTCCACAAAATAAGAAGTAAGTACTTATTTTTTGGTTAAGGCAACTTTAAACTCAAAAATCATGTGTTTACGCAAATAATTTTCCTATCAATATGGATCTTATTTGATAGATCTCATTGAGATTTTTAATACGGTGCAAAAAAAATTAAAAAATTATTTTTCATTTACGTTATTTTTGAGTTTGAAAATGTGAAATAAACTGCTTATTTGAGTTTTCTGGAACAACCCTTCTTATTTTTCTTTGAGAAGTTCCAAAATAAGTACTTATTTTTTAAAAAGGTTTCTGAAACGGAGCCTTAGTCATATTCATGGGATTTCCAGGTAAACTAATGCCCCTCATGGGGTCGATCTAAATTCACACAGCTGGATGAGACATATCTTTTTAGAACGCGGATTTCCTCCTGCCCTGGAGGTGGTAGGAGATCTTTCAACCTCGGACACATGACAATTTTTCATAGGCCCAAATTCTTTTCTCCTTAAAATCTCCATTAAATCTGCTGCATAGCTTTTTCCTACTAAACGTTAACTCCTTAAATCTCACGTTTTGTTAAACGGAAACTCATTAAATTTGATGTTAAATGCTACCAATCTCTTGTTTTTTGAGAAATTTCAGTTACTCTCTCTTCCGTATATTCTCAACAAAGCAAAAAAATAAAAAAAAAATGCTCCTAAGAATGGAGAAAACCTGCATTTAGAATAAGGAAGGGGAAAAATCTAATAGAACTTATCCAACTCTTGTGCTAATCTTACAAGAATCAATCAAAAATCTTGTTATTCGATGAATCATAGTCCAACTTCTAGCCACTACAAAATGAGTTATCGACGTCATTTCCCCCATCTACACTGATGAGAATATTTTTGGAAAAAAAACTGAAATAGTCCCTGTAGTTAAGTATTTGTGTCAATTTGGTCCATGTAGTTGTAATTGGCTCAATTTACACTCTGTACTTTTCATTTTGTTTCAATTTGGTTCAATTACTAACTTCCGTTAGTCCTATAAACAACAAAATCATATGGCCCCCTTTTTTGGGGTTAAAATAGATTCGTTCAGCTAAATAAGTCAACTGACTTAATTTTTTATCCTTATTGAAATTTTTTTCGTATTTGTTTGTTTTTCGTCAATTTTTTTGGGGTTATTGCATCGTTATGACGAGAGAAATCTAAAAAGTAAAAAACCATAATCGAAATCCATTTTTTTTTGAATAAAGACCAAAAAATTAGCTTATTGACTTATTTTTGTTTTTATTCAAAAAAATTAGGTTTCAATTGTAATTTTTTACTTTTTAGATTCCTCTCGTTATGACGATGCAATAATTTCCAAAAAAATGACGAAAAACTAATAAATATGAAAAAATTTTGAATAAGGACAAAAAAATAAGCCAGTTGGCTTATTTGGCTGAATAGGGTTACTCATTCCCCTCTTTCCCTAATATACCTCTGAACCAAAACACAACTCATTCTTCCATTCTCCATTGATAAGGAGGCACTTGGGAAGAAATTTGGTTATAATTTTCTACAAAAAGTTGCCATCGAATTCAGCATTTTCATGATCAGCCACGAGGCATCATAACCACTGATATTGTCTACATGTTCAACTTGGAGAAAAATACTGAGATGCCTTATTTTTCTACATAGTATTGAAAATGCACATAGAACCATGTCCTAAAATTACAACATGATATAGATTCAAAAGTCACAAAATGATAAATAATCATGTCCAAAAGTCAAAATATTATATAAACTCAGTTCCAAATTTACCATGTCATAACCTAATACATAGACATAACAAACCACTCAACTAGGTTACAATAAACCTAACTTAACAGCCCAAGTGGTTACAAAAAATAGTGCCCTGTCATTTCATTCATTTTCCTACATTTGGCCCATGCACTGATTCCTGACTAGGAATGTTGAAAAATAAACCTAAGCCAATTTTTTGGTCTTTATTAAAAAAAAATTGAATTTCGATAATAATTTTTTACTTTTTAGATTTTTCTAGTCATGACGATGCAATAACCCCCCAAAAAATTGACGATAAACTAACAAATACGAAAAAAATTTGAATAAAGACAAAAAATAAGGAAGTTGGCTTATTTAGCCGAACGGGTCTGTTTTAATTCCAAAAAAGGGGGCCATATGATTTTGCAATTTAAAGGACTAACGGCGGACTAACGGAAATTAGTAATTGGACCGAATTGAAACAAAATGGAAAGTACAGAGTGTAAATCGAGCCAATTATAACTACAGGGACCAAATTGACACGAACACTTAACTACAAGGACTATTACAGTTTTTTTCCCAATATTTTTTCAATTGATGTATGAAATTGTTGTTATTTGAACAACAATGACATTTTTGCTCCAGATTCTTTTGAATTTGATTGAACATCCAAATTAGCTATTCCAATTTTTTCTTTTCTAAGGCTTTTCTTTGGCGTTCTCCAAAAAAATCCTTGAATTCCCGATTCGTTCGGAATGGGTAACGGATCGAATATGAACTGGTTGGCCGAGATGGTCATCACTATGGAGGGGCAAGGAATGGCTCGTACGCTGGACAGCATTCTACATATCGAGCATGTACAAGTCTATTGAAAGAAATTTAAACAGCATCCTCAGCAGAACAATTTCCTGGGAAAAAAGAGAGTACAAGTTTGGTGAATATGACGACGACTCAGTCGGCGGGCAGCCTATATTATTAGGCCTAGTTTGGCATTATAAGCTAATGACTTATTTTTTTGTCGTTATTTAATATATTTTTTTTCGCATTTGTTAGTTTTTCGTCGATTTTTTAAGGATTATTGTTTCGTCATAACGAGAGGAATCTAAAAGGTAGTAAAAATTACAATCGAAATTCAATTTTTTTTGAATAAAGACGAAAATAAGCTAATTTTTTTTGTCTTCATCCAAGACTCTGTAAGACTCTCTTTGTTCTTTACCCGACAATCGAGCGTCGTTCTTTTTCCCAAACTATTTGCATTTGCATCATGGGTGTGGTCACTGTCCTCTCAAGAAGAATATATGGCTCTAAACTCCCTCCCTCGTCTTTTACTTCAAAAGAAACGCCTAACTTATGTACAAAAATGTGCATTTTTTTTACTCCATCTTAATATTAGTTAGTTTTCATTTAGTAATGGTTTTTGACAAATTATTAGTGTGTTATTTAGAAAAAACGTGACATGGGTACGGCAACCGTACGGAAAAAGCACGGGCACAAAAAAAGCACGGTTGAATTTCCAATTTACCAAAATTACAAATAAAAAAACACAGACACAGAACTACATTTCTTGTGTCAAATGTAACTTGGGAAATAGCAAATTAATAGGATGGCAAACGAACGGAGCCACTCGCTCGAGGCTCGGCACGACTTGATTCGGTTCGTGACTTAAATGAACGAGCTCGTGCTTGAATATTTAGCTACAAGCTGAGCTAGAGCTAGTCCAAGCTCGAACGTTCCCAGCAAAATCTCAAACCTAACCACGGCGCGCGATCTCTCTCTCACACACACTCTTATTTTCTCTCACTTTCAGCTTTAATTCTTTCCAATTTCTCGTCACCGGAGACGGTGGGTAGTTGACATCACTATCAAAAAAAATGAGCGACAGTAACAAAAAAATTGTTAATGAGCTGTCACTAAAAGTGTATTGCTAAAAAATTTTAGTGACAGAGCTGTCACTAAAATTTTTTAGCAACACACTTTTAGTGACAGCTTAGTGATAACTTTTTTGTCATTGTCGCTATTTTTTTTGGTAGTGCATATCTTTAGTGCCTTTTGAACTGCATTATAGAAGTTTATGTGGTTATGCATTCTTCTCAATTTTTGATCGGCAAAATTTTATTAAAAATGGGAGAGGGGAAAGGGGAGTACTCCAACCAAAAGTTGGACAGCACACCACAAGGGCCGAAGTCCAGCCACCTAAGGTCTAACGGGGAGCCAAAAAATAAAGCAATTAAGCACAACTCGGTACCCAAATAAACAACAAAGCCCAAAAAACAAAAAAACAAAATAGGCACAAAGACCCGCCTGACAGACCCAAACCCACAAAACCCTAACTCACTTCCTAACCACCGCTGTACAAAACACCGTAGGCAACATCGCCCGGACCAAATTTTGATTCTTAAAACCGGGTTTATGTTTATTTCTTAGTCAAAATCAAATGTGGATCAGGTTCCTCTTTCTTTTCAGTTGTGACTGTTTTATCTGATCTGGGGTGGGTTTCTTCACTTCTGCTTTTGGTTAAGCATTTGGCTATGGCCTATGGGTCTACTACGCTGTCCACAATTTTTTTTGTTTGTTTTTCTTCAAGTCCTTCTCAGGGATTCCTTGTTCTATCGACATAGCCCAGGCCATTTTATTTTTTACATGGCACTACAGTAGTAATCATCGATTTTAGTATTGACCGGGGAGGGGATTAATCGAGACTCGCGTAAGCTGATCCGGACCCCTGACTGTCCTACCAAAAAGAAAGAACTATTTAGCAGCTATCTATCTTTCTCATGCTATATATAACCAAATTTAAAGTTATTAGTATTTGTAAATGTAGGATGTCTTCTTCGGAGTCGAGTGACACCCATGGGGCTTCTTCAGAAACCTGGGCTGCAGGAATCAGGTCATTCCACAGGACTCTCACCATTTCAACAATCTGCTAACGCACAGAGCTAAAAGGATTTTTTTAAAAATTTTGTTCTTATTCAAAAAAATTTCGCGTTCATTAATTTTATCCTATAGTACTTCCTTAACAGCTACCAAGGGGCAGCTAACTCTTTTTTTTTTTTTCTTCTTCTTCTTCCTTTTGATCTGCTAAACAGCTATCTATCTTTCGCAATTCGATCTCATGGTATATATGACTAAGTTCAAAGTTATTATTTGTAAATGTAAGATGTCTTCTTAGGAGTCGATTGATTTTAGCTTCGGCCCATGGAGCTTCTTAAAAAATCGAGGCCGCGGGAATCAGGTCGTTCCACAGGACCCTCACCACTTCAACAATCTGCTAACGCACAAATTAAGCCGAGAAGAGAATCAAGAAAGACATCAAGAATGTGGAGGCACGATTCACTGTTGTTGACAAAATTACTAGTAGTAGATAGTTAAAAAAAGAAGAAGAGAGTTTACTCCTACTTCTCTATTTCATGATTAAAAAAAAAAAAAAAAACTTCTCTATTTCCAGTGAGAAAATTCATCAATCTGGAATCTGGATATATATACTACACGGCACAACTTACTTGAAGTGGATGCTAATTATAAACGCAAATGCTAACGGGTGCATCATAGCACCCCGTATGTGGGCCCTTAAGACATAATTTCTGGCCTCTGCAACCTGCAGGTTGAAGTGATTGAAGTTTTAGAGCCAAATTACATATTTGACCTTTTCACTTTTTCTTTGGCTACCCACCACGCTCCAACCAGCTGACGTGATGTGGTGGGCCCCAGCTTTTAATTACACCCTCCTTACCTCAATCGGAAGAAATACACAACTCTCGATCTCCTCCCAATCTTTTTTTAAATTGGGTTCGAATTAAAAAGTTGAGTGATTTATTTTTATTTTTTTGCATTTGCTTATTTTACATCAAATTTTTGTGACTTATTGATTCGTCTTGATAATAGAAATCGAAAAATAAATTTTTTTAATAGAAATTCATAATTTTTTTTAAAAAGACAATAATAAATAAAAAAGACTCAGGTGTTGTTCTGCTTTCTTTTTAAACTTTCTTTTTTAAAAGAAGGTAATTTCAAGCTCAAATATAATGAAAATAAAAAATAATTTTTTAATAGTTTTTACACCGTTTGAAATATCTCAATGAAATCTATCAAACAAAATTCATATTAGTAGAAAAATTATTTGAGTAAACACATGATTTTTTAATTTGAAATTACCTTTATTTTCTAAATTTTTTTTTTTGAAACCGGAACAGGGCCTCGTAATTTTTGGAATAAAGACAAAAAAAAGAAAGATTGAAAAGACAACTTTTTTATGCAGAGTTGATACTTTGAGACGACCACTTTTGACACGAACACATGTACAACTGATCTCACCAACTTGAAGATTATAAGGGACAAATACAGGTTAGACTCACATAACTCAATAATAACTCGTAAAGCTATTTAACTTTTCGTGTCGACACCTTAACATGAAGCAACACAACTAAAATACAAACTCTTGATAATTAGCTCGATGAGGCAAACTAATACTCCATTCATCCCAATTTGTTGGTCCTCTTTGAGAGTGCATGCTATTTTTCAATTTATAATCTTTTAGGTGATTTTAAGAAATTTGTATAAAAAATTTATTGAGATCTATCAAATAAGATCCATATTTAATATAAAAAATATTATAAATTAAGAGATATAACCAATTTTTTGATATTTTCAAAAAAAGAAAGAGGACCAACAATTTGGGATGGAGAAAATAATTCACAAACTTTTATGCAAAAAAATTCAAAAAAATAATGAATGCAAAACTAACAAATACAAAAAAAATTAAATAATAACAACATAAAATGTCAAATTTGACTTTTTTTTTAAAGGAAACTAAGCCCCATTCTAGAAATATTCTTAAAAAATAAGAAGTTTGTTTCACATTTTCAAATTCAAAAATAATGTAAATGAAAAATAATATTTCAAATTTTTTTGCATCGTATAAAATATCTCATCAAGATCTTTTAAACAAGATCCATATTGCATATTTTTATATTTCAATAAGCTCATAATTTTTTAATTTAAAATTATCTTCTTAAAAAATAAGGACTTTTTTTTGGGTTTTGGAACGGGGTCTAATCTCTACCGTAAAAGACGGATGCCTAAAAAAAACTGACAGAAGCCAATCAAAAAACAAGAAGATAAAAAAAGGTACTCCTTAAAAGACAGGTCTCTAAAAAAATGTGTAAGCGGAAAAGGTTCACATTGTTTGAGGGCAAAATTGTCATTTAATTATACATGGGAAAGCACGTTGCCTGTTGTGCTTTTTTCTTGATGTAAAATTGGGAAGTACACGTCCTTCATGGTCAGAAAAGTACAAAAAGTATGGAATGATAGTATAACTAAGCGGTGCACAGTAGCACTGGTTAGCCGGACCCAATTATAAATATCGAAAATGTTCCCCCAGCAAAACCTCTAACCCTTGCCACGGGGCGCGCTCTCTCTCTCTCTCTCATCATCCTCCTTGAAAAGAAAATAAAACAGGGGAAAACAATTCCACTGATTCTCTCTCATCAACCGACTCCAATCTCTCCTAATTTATGTACAGAAATGTACATTTTTATATATAGAGATAATCTTTTGGATCTTAATATTAGTTAATTTTCTTTTAGTAATGAATTTTGACAAAATTATTATAGTGTGTTGTTTTAGAAAACGTGGCACGGGTGCGACAATAGCACTGAAAAAGTACGGGCACAAAAAAAACACGACAAGCTGTTATACTCAAACTCAAACACCAACCCCAGCCGCCTTTGATCATCAAATTTGGTGTAGCCATGGTCCATGCCCTTTTAATCACCATCGGATGGTTGATCCTTCCAGAAACACCTAACTTGACGATTGATCAAGGGAAAGGAAGCGAAGATAAAACTCCAAAAAATGCGTGGGGTTAACGATGTGGATGAGGAGTTCAACGACCTCGTGGCGGCGAGCGAGGCGTTTTGAAGATCGCAGAGCACCCTTGGGGGAATTTATTGTGAAAGAAATATAGACCGCACCTCCCAATGGCATTACCATGATCATGTAATACGTTCCGGTTTTGTTCAAATCAATTGGGTTCGGAAGCAACGCTTCGCTTTTGTCTACTGTGATCACCAGTATCGTCAATAGTGGTGCGACGATAGTTTCGATTTACGGTCTGGAGTCTGGACAAGTGGGGTAGAAGGTTTCTATTCCTTCTGGGTGGCACTCAGATGTTCTTTTGCCAGGTATACTTAAATATATTTGTGTGGGTTTACCGGTGGTGGTGTGGTGGAGCGTGGTGACAGTGATCGGTTTGGATGGTGGTTGCTGTCTGTTGCAACGGGCGGCGGTGGGTGGGGTGGCTGGATGTGCACAGATGAGTGAGTTAGGTTTAGAGTTTTCTTGATATTGAGTTTAATTATTTGGATCTTACAGCCCCCTTGGCTACACAGGAGAGAAAAGAAAAGAAAGGGATGTGATCTCTTTTATTAGTGGGAAAAGAAAAGAAAAGAGCGTGGTTTCTCACCTTGTCAACCAAATAACCACGAGAAAGCAAACTCTTTCCCTCCCATTCCGGCGACCAAACATCTCCTGCGACTCTCCGGCAACAAAATCAAAGGTTCAAAACTCAGTTTTGATCACAGAATTAGCTTTGCCTTGACAAGACGAAGACGATGATGTAGGTACGACGACGATCCGACGAGGGGGTGGACCGCACGTGCTGCCGGAAGTCGACGAGATCCGTTCGTTCTCCCTTTCTCACGGAATCGCGCCACTTTTGGCGAGAAACGAAAGTCAGCCTGGAAGGGGTTCTGCTCTCCCACTGTTTCTCACCTCCCCCGCCTCTTTGATCATCCAAACGTGGGTGAGAATTGGTTATCCCTCCGTTTCTTTTCTTCTCCCCTGAAATCATGCCATCCAAACGGGCCGTTAGTGTTTTGACTCATTTGGGATTGTGCTTGTATTATTTTATCTAGGCCTCTGGGCCTTCTGGTGTACTGAGTTTTGTCCCTATGAGGTTGGGTTTATCCCATTTGGCTGTATTTGCCCAACTTTTTGTTATATTTCTCTCCCCTTTCCTTTTAATAAAATGTTACTTTTGCCTAAAATAGAAATATTTGTCTTTGTTTTCTCAATTGGCTTCGCACTTCCCAATAGTTAGTAAATAATACTCACATGAAAAGGGAGAATTTTATTTTTCAGTTGACATATGCACAAGAATTATTGTTTTCTTTATTTTGTGTTTACAAGATTACATATTGTGGTAACAGCTAGCTTACATTGGAGCAAAATTTGGAATTCAAGGGGAACCGGGAAACCTAACAAAGAGGTATGCTATTGCAGTGGTACTCCTCATATGCATCTCAGTTGCGGGATTCGCTTGGTCATGGGGACCCCTATAGGCTGGTCAGTTCCCAGGGAAATCTTCCCTACAGAAATCCGATTGGCTGCTCAGAGCATCAACGTGTCGGTCAACATGATCGTCACGTTCATCATCGCTCAAATCTTTCCCAACCATGCTCTGCCACCTCAAATTCGGTATCTTCCTCTTCTTCGCTTTCTGGGTCGTGGTGATGACAATTTCCATGTACTTTTTCTTGCCGGAGACGAATAACGGTCCCCAATCGAGGAAATGGTGATTATTTGGAAGAAACGTTGGTTCTGGTCCCGATACATGGTTTCTGTTGATCGATTACCAACATTCACAGATACTAATGTCGGCCAAGTTAGCTGCTTAGAAAGAAGCTGAAGAGGATAATAATGACAGCTCTTCTTCAAAGCAGAACCTGGCCTCATGGATAGAGGACTCTACATGCCCAATTATACGTATCAAGCTTAAGCTCTGCTAAAGGAAGTACCTCAATGTGTCCGAAAAGTTCTAGGTGGTCGGGATATATTGCGTGTCCCGGTCGACGAAAATCAAGCTTAAGCCTGGTAACCGAGGTCATGTCATCGTCGTTCACAATCGGGATAACACAACGCTTAGAGTGTTGTACTCCCTTAACGAAAGCACTCAGTTTCGCCTCCTAATCCATCTCTGAAGCATGAAACTCATTCCTAGCTAGCAACTTCCTGGTCCTGTCTCTCTCTTAGTCTCGCACAAAGTGGAGGAATGTGATTATTGTTAACGTACGCAAGAGCAATGAAAGGTAGGTTACGAGAATTATGGCTAGGGAATTTCAGCAGCAACTAATGGCTTTGTTTCTTTTTGAATGGTTGTCCAGTTGATTTGCATCACTCTTTATCATTTTCCTTTTTCTTTTTCTGGGATCTGTTCTTTTTCCCTCCGTAGTTACAAATTTTTTATTGAGTGTTGCTATATGTACCGACCACGGGGAGGGAAAACGTACCGACGGCCGCCGGCGGGCCGTCTCCGGCCACCGGACGACCGATCCGAGCCGTTCAAAAATTCTAAAAAATAAAACCGAGGGGGTCATCGCGGGAATCAAGGGCATCCGAGGTGTTTAGGGTGCTTGATCAAAGCACCCTTTTTTCGTGTATATATGTGTGTGTACATATATACACGAAAAAAGGGTGCTTTGATCAAGCATCGTAAACACCTCGAATGCCCTTGATTCCCGCGTTGACCCCCTCGGTTTTATTTTTTAGAATTTTTGAACGGCTCGGATCGGCCGTCCGGTGGCCGGAGACGGCCCGCCGGCGGCCGTCGGTACGTTTTCTCTCCCCCAATGGTCGGTACTCATAGATTTTTCGTTTTTTATTTGGGGTTAAGTAGTGTCCAAAGTCGTAATATTGACTACCATTACGTTTTGTACCCAAAAAAACACAATATATAGGTTTTCAAGGTATACCAATACAATTTGTTTTTTTTTTTTTTGGCAAATGTGAGAGGTTGTATTCAACTGTGTGGCGAAAACCTACAAGTACAACATGAAGGAACCCCATGGGGGCAAATGAGTGTCCATAGACTGGACAAACCATTAGAGAGTGCAATCAGAGTACAGTAAATGCAACCTTATTTCAAACTTGGCTAATGAGATCAGGTTTGTAGAAAATAAAACTAATACCAAACACATAACCAATAAACTACCGGACTAAGTCTAGACATAAATCGGACTAAATTCAGACAAAAACAAAATAAAGTAAAAAATACACTCTCCTTCGTCTTTGAGCATCACTTCTCTTGCCTTGCCCCCTACCGATCAAGCTCCCAAGCCAGCGACCCAAGAAGTCATCGGTGACCACGCAGCTGCAAACCCAGAAGCGGTTCGGCGGCGAGCGGAGCTGTGGCGAACAATAAGCGATTTTGGTGAAGAAAGGGAAAGGAAAACCAGATCTGAAGGTAGGGATTGGTCTTTCCCATCCCGTTGCCCAGATTAGCAAATTAGGGTGTAAACTCAAGGGGGACTGCCCCTGGATTAGGTTTCGATTTGGGTTTAACTTCAAAGCATTTGAGTTGTGTTCGATTACACTTTCATGAATTTTAAAATAATTTCTTATTATGTATTGTACAAAATCAGCTCAAAACGGATATCGATAAGTATTTTTTCGGATTTATAGGGTGAAACTGTTCAATTACTTAGTTTCGCCCCTACAAATTCAGAAAAATATTTATCGATATCCGTTAAAACTGATTTTTTATAAAATCTCATTAAAAAATATTTTTAATATATTTTTTGTATTTTTTCATACCTGAAATGGACCCCACAAGTGTACGATAAAAATATGCGGGGTGAATGTAGCACGGCTGTAAAATCTAAGGACTACTTTTTGAATATTTACCCTTGGACCATCTAAACCCTCCATCTGTTTCCTTAAAACTCATCACCTGCTGTAAGCCTGTAGCATCCCCTTCCTAACCCCATCGCCGCCCACCTGCTCCTGCTGCTGCGTACTATTCCTCTAGACACTCCCGCCGCCGAGGTTTGTGCTTCCACTTTGCTCTCTCTCTCTCTCTCTCTCTCTCTCTCGATCTCGAAAAGAGATTAAAACCTTGATATCAACGGCTGCACAGATATAGGGGAAACAAAAACGGAGCTTTAGAAAACTCGGAACTCTCATTCAAGACACAACTGGCCTTGCCGCAAAAATTAATCAAAGAACAGCTTTTAAGTTTGTATTATGAGTTTCTTATATGTATTACTACTAGCTTTTAAGCTAAAACTTGAGATAGGCAAGTAATTTCTCTGTAGTGATTCTACCTCAAGCCTCTGGGTACTGAAAAACTGATTTGGCCAAACTAGTTCGGTCAAACTGAAATCCCCGACCGGACCGACCCCATCCTGAACCCACACCGGTCCCTTCATGAATTCGGTTGGGATCGGTACGGGAAAATGTTGCCCCAAACCGAATCGGTCCCAGAGAATTTTACCCCGAGTCGCCCGAAGTCCTAACTGTTTACACCCCTACTGAGTACGATGACATTGTTCTTGACATAGGTTTTTAGTGTCCTTATGACTTCATTGTTACCATTAGCAGCAGATTACATGATAGCACTTCTTGATTGCTCCAAGGAGATATAAGATCCTCTCGTGAGGTCTCCCGTTTACATTCATATTTGAGATTTTGATAGATGTTGAGATGTTTTACATTTGTGACGTGAACAGCAATATCTTCCTAGTTTATTGGGATTTTTTGATAACATGTGATCCTTTTACCATTAGTCCATTGGTAGAATTGCGCACAACCGTACCTTCTCTTTTGTAAGTTTTCTGATAGCCTATGTTACATAAACGCGGGTGCGGGTATTGGGTGCAGCTGCGGGTATGCATATCGGATGTGGGTGTATATCTTAGGGTACACCACCGCTTCCAATTTGAGGATACGTGTTTCCAAATTTGAATACGGATTCGAGAATGCTCTCATAACAATTTCCTAATCGTCTTTTTATTAATACAAGTTCAAAGATTGTCAAATATTTTGTTACGTGATACTTGTAGACCAAATACACGATTAGCCTAATAAGGCTTTAGGTCATTCAGATTTTTTTTCGGGTCTAGCTTTAAGACTTTGGTCCATTCACATATAACTCAGTGGCCAAATTCCTCTCAATTTAATAAATCAGTAGTGGCTCATGCAGTTAATTGTTTCTCTGCAAAGTCTATTTTTCTCTTTAACCCGTATCCCATGGTAATATCAGAAAAGTTGTATGTAATGTTGAGTCTGTTTTTTTTTGCTAATCTGTGAGAGAAACCTTAGCTGCCATAAGCAAACCAAGCCCTAGTAGTGCCACGCATCAAACTCATTGGAGATTGTCGAATATCTAGGGCATTGGAGATCATCTGAGGTCCAGGTCATTGGAGATCGTTTCAAATCATCGAACACACGGTGATTCATTGAAGATCGCAAACATCTCATGTGGCTTCTTCTTCGATCTCTTCCATCATCAACTCGTTTTCTATAAGGTATTTCTCCTATGGTCTTCTTTACTTTTGAATCTCTAGTGGCCAGAATATAAAGGGTGAGTCTAGTATGTATCTCGCACCAGTGTTGTGCTGGTGCATCGGCCAAACGTGGATCCATGTAACATAGCTGTCGGCAAGGTCATTTCATGGTACAAAATTGGGCCATTATGCTATTTGTAGGAATGAGTGTTCTTCTTTAGAGCTTGTTATTGGTAGCGTTTGATGATGTGCTAAGTGCTTGGGAACAGTCTTTGGCCATTCCTATGATCTGTCGGAAGACAATATAGTTTTAGTTTGATTCACATTGGCCTTAGTTAGAAGTTGTCTGTATTATGTCATTCGGTAACTATTTGGTTCTTCTGCAGTTTATATCTTCAAAACTTTGAGCCTGTTAAGATGGGAGTGAAAAAAGAGGATGGTTCTCTTTCCAAGATTATGCCTCCTGAAGAACAGGTATTGGTTTACTATCTACTTTGAATGATATGAATGGTTATTTTAATGTCTACAAAAAGCAAGTGGTTACCAGACTATTCTGATTCATCGTTTCAAGATTTTCATCTGATTTTTTTGGTGGAATTTGGATAAGTAACACTATCTTGTAAAAATTTGGATTGACAAAAGGATATCTTGTAGAAAGAAAATGCTAAAACGTGAATGCATGCCATAGTACCAAAGGACAATTTGTGACAACTTTTGCCACATTTGCGAATATAGACCTTTTCTCGAAAGACAAAAGAACCTTAACGATTCTTACAAAAGAATCTGTAACATTTACAAAATGGCAAAGGTTGGCACTAGAGTTGGCCAACTGGCCCATCATGTGCTGTAATCTTGGGTTCCTGTCAAATTCTCTCAAGATTAACCCTACTTGTTTAATTTTGGTGTTATCGTGCCCAGTCGTTTTGGGATTGTATCCGGTTGCCATGTCAATTTTTTTTCCTGTTAATAGAAATTGTATCGGGACGTTAGCCATTTCCTCCAACTTCTTAAATTTCGTCAAACAAATTTGTTTCTTCCTCATCTTCTCTATTCTCTGCAATTGTTCTCTGTTTGCTGCCTTTGTTCTTTCTTCTGCTTCAGCTATTTACATCCAAAAAGTTGCATGAGAAGTCTTGACTGATGTTCCTTGGCTAATGCTGGCTGTCACACAAACTACATATATGAGGATTAGCCATCCTGTTCCCCTATTGTCTAATTGTCTTCCTTTTTTATGTTGCTTTTCAAGGTCTCTGTCGTTAATATCTGGAAAATGCTCTAGTACCTGTAAGATGTCCAGTAAAATTGTTATTTCGCCTGCTGTTTTCATTATCCTTTAAGTCTCACTTTGGTCATTCTTGTGTTGCATTGATTAACCATTGGTGTTTAGCCTTGGATGTATTCACGTTTATATATATTGCCATAATTTTTCCTGTGTTAATGCTTTATACTTCTCTTTCATGCAAATCTACTGAATGTGGCAACAAAATTTTGGTGTGCAGGATATTTTAGATGAGATGGATATTAAGGTAAAGAAGTATCTTAGAGGTGACAGTGCTAATTTTGAGGTACGGCACTGTTTGAGATTCTTAATCACGTTTTGCTTATTTCTTCTTCTATTGCACTCAAAAGTATTTACAATTTGCAGGCTTTGAGAGACAAAAAATTGAAAGGTCAGCTTGCTGCTAGAGAGGAGTTATATGGAAAATCTGCCAAGGCTGCTGCCAAGGTTGAGAAGGTGAGGTTTTTCTGTTCCCGTGATCTGACTTCAAATATTTAATGTGATCCTCTACTTCTTAAATATTACACAATTTGTCTGCCGAGCAACTGATTCTACTACCAGTTGCATTATATATCTCGAAACTGAAATGCCAGCTCGCAGTTGCTTGTAACTCTTTACTTAGAACACTGTGTTGTATGATATGAACCTGAATGGTATTCTGGACAGCTGTTTGCATGTCTTTCTGATTATTGCCCAAAATCTTTAAGGGAAAAAAAGTACCCTCTTATCTCTTTCTTTTTTTGCTTCTTTTCTTTTTGGGTCTGGAGACATCCGGGAAATCATGTGCAATATTTATGGTGCAAATAAAAGTTGATGTGTGCTATATGTATTTTTTGTAGTGGCTTATGCCAAGCGAGGGGGGGTACTTGGAGGCTGAAGGTATAGAGAAGACTTGGAGGATCAAACAGGAGGCAATTGTTCGTGAAGTCGATATATCAAGTTCAAAGAATCAATACGATATTGTCTTACCAGGTCAATACCTTCTATCTAATTTACAAATGAAACTGTTAGTAAGAGGACCCTTTCATAATATTTCTCATGTCCTTGGAATTCAGTGCGTGTTTGGTAACTTCCATGCATTTTTTGGCGTCTTAATAGGTCTTTGGAATATAAATGGTTCTGGCTTATCCTTGACAAATTGTTGTTAGAACGCCCAAAAACATATAGCCGAGAAAATGTGAAATGTTGGAAATCTTGCCTGTGGTTGAGTTTTCTTGTGGAACATTGATGATGAGCAAGAAGTCTGGAGAAGAGAGGAAGGCAAGTAGACATAATTAATCTCAACTCCAAAAGGCCATGTGTCGACTATTGACATTCCGTATAAAAATCCTGTTTGACCTTTCCATTCTTGAAAAAATATTGAAGAGGAAGGGTGAAGAATCTTAACTTGTTTTCATTATGGCAAGACCACATTCATCTTGGGCTATCTGTGGGATAATTGTTGTTAAAGAGAATTAAGTTTGTTGGTAATATGCAGTCCTCCGGATATTTTCTTTTTTCAACTACAGTGAGGTAGTATACACATGGTGCATATGTGTGTGGTGTTTGCATATCTACTTTAAGTTAGCCGGTATGTAAAAGAAATTAATTAAATTTTGGTGGTATCGGCGTATAGCACTAGGTGGTTATCTTTGTATCCTTTCCTTGAGTAGGATGAGTCACAGTTTACCAAATTCCTTTCAGATAACTCCTATTTTGTGCCTAAATAAGTTTCAGTTGTGCTTGTCTGATGATTTCAATATCATATGAGCTCAAGTTGTGGAATTGTGACAGACTTATGAAACAAAGTGTTTACAAGATTTGTCAGTCCATAGTCAACTCTCGACAACAAAAATAACATGTTTCATAAGTCCAACACTGGGCAATTAAGAAATAAAGATTCATATTTTCAAATTCAACATAAGCATGTTAGCGTAATTAAGTTCAGCCATGCAATTTCAAAATGAATGCAGTAAATTTTATAATGGTTTGAGGACTGGCGTTTGGAGTTGGCTCACTGTATTGGATTTCGAGTCTCTGTTTCAGGCATTGTAGGACACGTGTCACCACCCAAGGCATAAGTTGCTTGAGACTTGACATCATCCTCACCTTCCTTTCCGCTTATCACCAAGTACGAACAGTTTGTTCAGGATTTAAACTCAGCGATTCCAACTACACACAAGAATTACGCTCGTTGGGCACAGGCTTATATCACATCAGATTTCTAATCCACTGAATCATGAACGGGTTTTGAGTAGATTCTCGTGAAACTTAGAATCTCCAAGGGTATTCAATGGTCTAACCCACAACCATTACAATCACATCCAATTACTGTTAGTGGGGTTTTCTTGGATCAAACCAAAACCAACCACCTTGGTTCCACAACGAAGTACAAACAAACTAATGCTGCCATAAGCTTCCAAACATGTCTCTAAATGAGACACATGCACATATTTGTGAAGGCTAAAAGTGTGTGCCCAGTATAGACACCTGAGTTATTGAATAGCTCGAAATGAAGTCTACCAAGCCATAGTCCAAGAGATGAGGCCAAAGCCGCCAAACCCATCTGAGGTCATATAAGGCATGCCATTTGTGACCTCTGTTGAAGGGTTTGGTTTCATTGCTTGGTCTGTATTGTGAATCTATGCTTGGTAACCTTGGCTTCAACTGAGATCACCACGTATAGCTCGTATAAGGCATGCTTGGTCTGAGAGCATGTCATTCGTGTATATATATATCTTCCAAGTGTGCTGTTCAAAAACAAAATAAAATTCTGCGAAGTGTGCATATTATTTCCTTGTGATTTCTCATTTATTTATGGCTGTTGCAATGTGATTTATTGCTGACGCACAGATCTTGGTCCATACACACTGGATTTCACCTCAAGTGGTCGGTACATGGCAGTTGCAGGACGCAAGGGCCATCTGGCTATTATAGACATGATGAATATGAGTCTTATCAAAGAATTGCAAGTATATCACTGCTCAAGTTGTGCTTAGCATACATACATACATACATATTACATGAAAATGTTACAAGTACATATGCTATCGTCTAGTTATGCATTTTAAGTACTCCCTCCCCATTTTGTTTGTCCATTTTCGATTTTCGTTCCATTTTTTAATTGCTTATATCTTTCAATCTATAATGTTTTTTCGTAATAGTGAAAACTTTGTATTATAGTATTAATTGACAAGATCCATATTGCATAGTGTCACGAATATCGAAAATGGACAAACAAAATGGGACGGAGGGAGTAATAAATAGTTGCGGCATGGGTTCCATTGAAGTTTGCATGTGATAAAATTCTACGAAATCTTACTTGTATGAAGGAGATATACAGACTCATAGGTGAAGAAAATGTAACCTTACAAACTGCCTGGATTGGTGCATTGGCACATTAATTTTGTTTTTGTTTATGTGGTAGTATGTACTAATGACTCCTAGTTGTGCACCCGCACTCTCGTAAATTTCTGATAAATATTTGAGTGGTGGTGTTACATGAAGCAACTTTTTGGACATTCTGACAGTGTTGGTGTTACATGTTCAATGTGATTACCTTCTACGCCCATAAATAAGACACTTAAAATGGTTCATTGGAGAATTTTTCATTTTCGTCCGAAATAACCACTTAAGTCATCCATACACATAATCAACACTAATGAAACACTTCACTCGGGCATGTTTGGTGCCTTGAGTTAGTTTGTTACTGCGAGGCTTCACTTCTAGATGCTGATTACACGAGGCTGACACCATGGTTGCTAACTTGCTTGTGGGCTTGGCTATGAACATGGTAGACAACTTAACCAAAACTTGTGCCTTCCATTACACAACCCCTTAAATACTAGCAAATATTTTGTGCATAAATATGATCGCAGTTTTGAGGAGATGTGTTGCTGTCGAACCTGTAACAAACCTTAGGTGTCCCTTACCTAGGAAGAATTTTTATCTCTGTGCCAACTCAAGAAAATATATTTTCATTGATTCAACAAAAAATCTTGACAAAACATGAATAGACTCCCTCAAAACAATAAAGCAAAGGTAAAATCCTAGATATATACTAAATAAATTAAATATAATGTGATCTCTAGCTAGGCCCACAAGTGTCATCATCCAACCAAAAGGACATTGGTGGTTCTGACTTCCACTATCAACTTACTGGAATCACAAGAGTTGGGCTTGGGCCCTTGTGTCCGCACCATCTTTGCATTTACTAGTTATATAGTTGGCTTATACAATATGGTAGGTTAAACTTTTTCTTACCAACTAGGAGTGTACTCATCTAGAGTCTAAAAACTAATGGGAAGATATCATTTTTATTGATAAAATGGTTATACACATTAATGTGTACCAAAATGTGCTACAATCTCCAATAATCGGTTGAGGGGGATTAAACCAACAACTAACCCCCCCTCACCTGGCTCCAATCTATACAAAAGACTAATAAACAGACTTTAAGTCTGTGTAGTGGAGTCTCTACAACAAGAATAACTGACCCTTTTGATCCCCAACTGATGGGGGTATGAGCAGGGGAGGACTGGAGACCGGCCTAACTAACCTTTGTCAATATGTGCACAAAGTGACTGCTCTTGGAAGTTTTACCAGTGAAATAATGGCATCCTTATACCTCTAAAAATCGCGATGTTCTAAATGGCGCTTGGCGCTAGTAGGGCGGAGACCCACCTCCAAGCGCCAAGCCGCCTAGGCGCCGCCAAGCAATTCGGCGTTTTTTTTTTTTCTTAAACAAACCATTATCCAATCAAACTATATTCTATGTATCCATAATACAAGTTCAAAGTTCTACATAACCATAATGCAAAGTTTAATGTACAAACCCAAATGAAATTAAGTTAGCAACTAGACAATAAGTAGAAATAAACGAGATCGGAGATCCCTAATGCCAAGTTAAAAGTTCATCTCCTTTCTTTAACTCTTCTCCTCCATACCCTTCCAAAACTTGATCTACATTAGTTTAATACTATACATTTTAGGCCGCCAAATGCCTCCAAAGACGTCGATGATGCCGCCAAGGCCCGCCAAGACCGCCGCCAAGACCGCCAAGGCCGCCTAGGCGGCTGCCAAACACCGCCAAACCTCCCTGGGCGCCAAATCGCCGAGACCGCCATGGCCGCCAAGGCCGCCTAGGCGGCCGCCAAGACCACCAAGGCCGCCTAGGAGGCCGCCAAACACCGCCAAACCTCCCTGGGCGCCAAATCAAACGCCAAGGGGTATTGGCGTGGCGGCAGGGTACCTCCAAGCGCCTAGGCGGCCTCGGCGGCCGCCATTTAGAACAGAGAAAAATCGAGGAACTCAAAGGACGTGATGCCATCGATCCATGGCACCATTTGAAGCCGGAAGGCATCAAAAAAAAGAGCAGGCTGGAGCCTGTTTACTTTGATGCTTTGCAAAATAGTATAGGTTATCGTAATCGGTCTCAATTTCAAAGGTGCCGGCCTAGGGATTCTTGAAATTTTCTTATGTACACAAGGAGACTAGATATGTGCAAAGTTAAATTCATTGACCTTAAATTCTCATCCTTAATGTTTTACTAACAAGTTCCCAAACCTTTTATGTGAAGCATATGCAGTTAAAGGTTTCTCCTAGTATTTATTTATTTTGATTGGCGAAAGTTAGTATTGTTATTATATTTAGATTAGTATCTTGGAAGATGAGTTGAACTCCTGACATCCTATCTCCTGGCACCTAAGTGCACCCCTAATGCCGTTGTGCCAAAGGCCTCTTGGCAATGTTTCTACTAGTTGTTCTACGTCTTGTACTGGCCTAGACCTATATTTCTGTTTTTGCTTCTACATTAATATAAACTGGTCGTTTTCTTAATCATTTGAGGTGCTTATCTGCCTCAATAGAAATAAATTTGAGTTGCTATTGCCTATTTTTTAGGTCAGAGAAACAGTGCGTGATGTGGTCTTCTTGCACAATGAGCTGTTCTTTGCTGCTGCCCAAAAAAAGTGAGTCCCCATATTCTTAACTGTAAAAATGTCTGTGATTCTGGTAGGTTTACATAGAAATGACATTTAGGACATTCAGAAGTACCTGTTTGACAAGGTATAGAATTTAGATGCATACATGTCCCGTTATTAGTGCTCCTAGTTGGATTTTACCTTTAATGAGAAGAATTTACACTTGGAAGGCCATCAATGTTATATCATTAAAACAAATTAGTAAGGTTTTTTTTTTTGGTAACTTGCGCATTTTATAACTAACCAACACAAAAACAAGGGGAGTTAAACCCTCATACAAGAACCTATACAAAGGAAAGCCTAATACAAACTATCAGCTCTACACATATTTACGCCCCAAGAACTCTACTTGAAATATTCCAGCTACAGCAAAGTCTTTGATTTTCAAGAGCGTTTGGAAAATGCTCCCAAGTGCAAACCCAAAGTCGCACGTTATCTTCAATACTTGCCAATACCTTTGCAGCTCCTCTATGGATCCCTCCAAAAACTCGAGAATTCCTTTCCAACCAAATGTAATACACCCCAGCTGCCAAAACCAATTTGAGCAAGAAGGCCTTGAAGCTTTCACCTCTACAATGATCGATGGCCCACATAAGTTCACTATCCCATTCGTCCGGATTCCTCTGAACCAGGAATCTATGAAGAATAACCATCCAAATGCTTCTGGAATAACTATAAGCAAAAAACAAATGTTGCATTGTTTCATCCCTTTGAGAGCATAACACGCATACTGAATCAATGGTCATTCCCCATTGACAGAGTCTCTCCTTCGTAGAAAGCCTCCTTAAACAAGCAAGCCACGATATGAACGACCATTTAGAAACAATTCTAGAGAACCACACTAGAGAGCCCACTGGACTTTCTCTCCTCTATTTCTAAGAGCCTCCCAAGTATGCTTGGTATTATAAAGGCCAGTAGGTGAAATAGCCCAAATAACCTCATCTTCTCTATCCGTAAAGGGTTGAAGCAAGCTAGGAATTAACCTATGAATTTGAATCAAAGAGGATCTTGGGCGTGGCCAATTCCATTCCCCATTCCGAATGACAGAACTTACTTTTGCTGAACTTGACCTTCCCAGGTTAGAAAAGGCACGATCACTAAACAGCTTGTATAAAGGACCACTAGGGTGCCAATTATCAAACCATAAAAAGGTTCTCTGTCCATTGCCAATAACATGCTTTACCCAACGCTGACACAGCCCACTCAACTTCATCAGTTTCCTCATAGTCCAAGAGCAATCCTGTGGCAGTTTCATAACCCAAAAATTTTAATCCTCTTTTTTACACAAAGCCCACAAATGACGCATCATTGACACTTTATTCCAAATCTGCAAGGATTTCAAACCTAAACCCCCTTCAGCTTTTGGAGTGCAAACAGCAAACCAGCTAACTTTTGCACCCACTTTTGTAAGGTTAAGCCCTGACCACAAAAAGGATCGAAGCATAGCCTCCACCTCTTTTATAATCTTTGTGGTAGAATGAAAAGAGAACACCAATAAGTCTGCATACTGAAAAGAACGGTTGAATAAGTAAAGCTTGACCAGCATAAGTGAGAGACCTATTTGTCTAGCTATCAATACGTTGTTGAGTCCTCTCCTTTAATTGCACGCAATCCTCATACCTTAGCCTTGTTGAAATGAGAGGCACCCCTAAGTATTTAACTGGTAATGACCCTTCTGGGATAGGAAGAATATTCATGACTTCCTCTTTAACCATAGAACTTACCCCTGCAAAAAAGAATTGGCTCTTGTCGAGATTAGGTTTCAAACCAGTGGAATGAAAGAATTCCTCCAAAGCATCTTTAAAGATACGAATGGATGATGGGTCAGCTCCAACCAAAAGAAAAAGATCATCAGCAAAAGCAAGGAAAGAAATGGAATGCAAACTGCACTTTGGATGGAAAGTGAAAGGCCCCTGAGAGATCCTCCTTTGAAGAATAGAGTACAGCCCCTCCATGACCAAAAGAAAGAGATTGGGTCTCCTTGCCTAAGCCCCTTCGCCCCTTTAAAGAAACCTTCAAGTTCACCATTATCCACAACAGAGAACATAGCAGAGGTGATACATGACCTGACCCACGAAATAAACAAAGAAGGGAATTCCATAGCCGCCATGACTTCAAACAAAAACTCCCAGTCTACCGAGTCATACGCCTTCATAAGATCTATTTTAATAGCACACCTAGGCACCCCAAAATCCCTCTGGTAATTTCTAACAAGCTCTTGCATCAAGAGAATATTATCAGATATAGATCTGCCCTTAACAAAGGCAGCCTGAGCTTTGTTAATGACAAAGGGGAGGACTGGTTGCAATCTTCGAGCCAACAACTTGATAATAGTCTTATAGATTACATTGCAATATGCAATTGGATGATACTCTTTCATAGATTGAGGACAGCTGGTCTTTGGAATTAATACTAGCGCAGTTGCATTAACATCTCGAAGTAAAGAACCAGAGTGAAAGAAAGAAAGGACAACATCTATTACCTCTTTGCCAACCACAGCCCAATTCTTTTGGAAAAAACTGGCATTAAAGCCATCTGGACCTGGGGATTTATCACCATCAATGGAAAAAAGAACCCCTTTGATTTCTTCAGGAGTGATAGGAGAGGTAAGGCCTTCATGAAATGAGACAGGAACTGTATTAGCAAAGTGAAGTCTTTCCTCTGAAGGTCCTTTCTGATCAAACTTGGTACCCAACAATTTCTGATAGAACCTTAGAATCTCCCCTTTAACTTCCTTAATATCTTCCAAACGCTGACCATTCTCATCACAAATGGATAATATCTTGTTCCTCATTCTATGACTAGCAACCTTTTTATGGAAAAATCTAGTATTATTATCCCCCAATTGTAGCCAACGAACCTGGATTTCTGCCTACACCAAGCCTCCTCAGCAACACAGAGATCATTGAAATTCAGAAGGCAAAGTCGTTCATATTCCATCAGAATGGGGTCCCCAGGTAACTGAGCACACCAAGTCTGAATGTTACTATGCTCCTCCCTAGCCACCTTCACCCTATTCTGAATATCACTGTAAAACTCCTTATTAAAATTCTTCAAACATGGTTTTAGTCTTCTGAGCTTCTCATAAAGATAAACATAGGTGACCCTACTTTATCCACTGGCCTATCCCATGACTGAATAAGCAGAGGAGAGAAGTGCTTATGATTCATCCAGAAGTTAAAGAACTTAAAAGGTTTCCTTCCTCCCTTGTAGGGAAGCACTGTCACTAGAAGTGGGCAATGATCAGATACATTAGGAGCAAGGACAGCAACTTCAGATTCAGTGAACTCAGACTGCCAGGGTGAATTAACAAGAGCTCTGTCCAGCCTACAACTACAATGTCCTACACCCACTTGCTTATTAGACCAAGTAAACCACAGGCCTTCTGAAGTAAGTTCCTCCATTTCAATATCCTCTATACAACTATTAAACTCCCCCGTAGCATTAGCATCAAAGTGACTAGAGTTAGACTTCTCTTTCTGCCATCTAACTACATTGAAATCCCCCATAACAATCCAAGGTTGGTCACCAATAGAAGCAAAACCAGACCTTAGATCATCCCAAAGCTGCTTCTGGGACCTACTTGATTAAAACCATACACAACAGAGAGCAAAAATTCTAGTTTCCACCTGAACAGAAAGTAACATCATGTTGATCAGAGGAAGCTAACACACTGACCTTTGGACCCTGAGTGTCCCACACCACAATTATCCTAGCAACAGAACCTGTCCCAATGTTGTGAACAAAATCCCAACCATCAGGCAAACACTTCTTCATGGCACCTGCCATATTTTCCTGTCTAATTTTTTATTCAACAATTCCCATCAAAGACAATCTATTGGAATGAATAAACTTCCTAACCTCACCTTGTTTAGTGGGGTTGTTTAGACCCCTAACATTCCAGGAAGAGAACTTGATCATCGCTGCTTAGGTTTCCTTCCCCTCTTAGCTGCCCCAGGGTTCTTCCCTTCATTAGGCTTGTGAATGTTCTCCATTTCCTTAGAAGTCAAAGCCTGGAACAAAGCATCAGGATCTGGCATACCCACCCCAAGAACATCAGGTAGAGTACCATCCTGAACCATCTCCATACCCTTGCTTGAACTGGGATCAGACCCATTAATAGCACCAACCAAGGAGTCCTGAATAACTGAATCACCAAAACCCAAACTCACCTCAGCAACCTCTACACCCATAACCCCTATACAGAAGTGTCAATAGTAGAGTCCCCCAACTGTAAAGCTTCAAATTGATTAGAACATGGAAGCTCCCAAACAGTAGAAGCTGGTATGATTATAGCAGGCTCAAAAACCGCCAATGGGGTTGGGTCCGAGTCTCCCCCTCCTGGTTTCACAACCCACACTCTCCCCCTAGGAGCATACAGTCCCCTATCAGGGATGTCAACTGCTTTCACAGGAGGCTGCACCACCTTTTGGTTGCACTCAGAATGGCCAAACACCCTACAAGAATTGCATTTTATAGGCCTCCAAGGATATTTAATAGCAATGGAAACCTTCTTCCCAGATGCAGTAAGAAGGTCCACTGAATGAGGTAGAGAAGCAGTGACATCAACTTCAACGCAAGTCTTAGCATAGCTAATTCGCTTAGCAGTTTCAGTCAACTCATCTGCATAAAGGGGTTTACCAACAGAGCTAGCAATGTAGCTTAAGCCCTCTGCAGTCCAAAACTGGAGAGGAACATTATAAAGCTGAATCCAGATAGGTAACTTTGCCAATCCCTCTTTCTCATACTCAATATCAGGATGCCATATCTGAAGAACCATCAATCGACCACCAAAGTGCCATGGTCCTGATTCAACAATTTGTCGACAAGCACCTTCTGACCCAAATTGGAAGAAGTAGAAACCCTTGTCATTAGAAAGAACATCAACTAGACCATAATCAGCCCACTTCTTGAAAGCTACTGAACGAACAGCAAGGAAGGGGATCTTCTTATCCACAAAATGCCCAACCAGACAATCCTTCCATTTCACCGCCGCTTGTGCTTCCACAGCACTAGGTGGGGATACTATAATCCTTTCCCCCTCCACCGTAGGAGGAAAATACTGAAAATTCATTCTAATACTTCTAACACCAGTAGGGGCAACTTTATCTTTCCATGAAGGTCCCATCTCCACACCCCCAGGTAAAACAAAACCAGAACCATTCATAGACTCAATCAAGTTCAGCCCTTAGTGCCCTAACCTCCTTATTTAGCCCCTTAATCTGTTTAACTGTAGGAGTGTCATCTGCTTGAATCTCAAGATGATCAGAGTTCAGGACAGATACAGATTCCAGAAAATCAAGCAAATTAACGTGACCCACGGAACTATAAACCCCTTGATTATCAACACTATTACCAGAACTATTAACCAAAATAGGAATCGAACCGCAATGTAGAGAATTATTCGAAAGCAACGAAACCGATTTATGAGGAAACCCTAACTTCGAAGCAGAGGTAGAAGAAGACAGCCCTAACGGAGGAAAAAGAGCATCGAAATTCTTACCAGAAGAAGCCATCGGGATGGAGGACTTTGAGATGTGAAGGATGATTCAGCAGAATTCAGCGAGAGAACCCTAACGAGCCCTGTCGCCCTTCATTGCCCTTTTACTTACACTTGTAAATATAAAACAAATTAGTAAGGTTATCGTTGGTATTATGGTATATGTGTGAGGATTATTAATCCTTTGTAGAGTTTGGAGTGGAAACTCAAGCAGGTTACACTTTGCATTAAGATGTTTAATACTCTCTTACCGAATGCTTTCCATGCCTGAATTTTTCTTTCTTCCATTTTTTGGTCAACAAAATTGCTTCCATGTAGACTTGTTGACATTTGAGATACTTACTCATACTTCCTTAATCCATCTTTGTGGTTGGATATGATATTACTTTACCTATTTCTATGTGAGTATTGAGTTGTTTTTGCTTGTGGCTCACATTTATACTCTTGATGAACCCTTTTTATTATGGTTTTAGATTGCTTGGAAAAAAGGAGGAAATGGTCGTTCTTGGTTTTACTTGTATACCTCATTCCTCATAGATTGAAGAGTTGGTATTCTTTGGAGGGAAAGACATGGTGGGCATGCTTGAATGGGGAAGAAATTCGCTCCTCTCTTCCTTCCAAAGACTATGGACTTATGGTACTTTCAGTTCGAGCGAAGAAAAAGTGGGAGGTAGGAGGCGACAAAGAAGTATTGACGAGGAAATTCAGTACTCTCATCCTCCTTTCGCTCTGTTGAATAGGGACGAAAATGGAAAGGAAGGGGTGTGTTATTGCTTGATTTTACAGTTTAGTAGAAGAAGGGCTGTTTTTGGGCAAAAAAGATTTAGTGCATCTGCAGTGGCAATCCATCCTTCTCTCTCTTCCTTTTCTCCCTTGACCTTTCAAAGTGAGCACAAAGGGTTGGTTGGGCCTAGAAGGAAAGGGCATTCTCACCTCTTCGTTTCCTTCCCCTTCGTACCAAATCAAAAAACAAAAGAAGGGTTGATTCTCTTGGCTCTCCTTTGCCCCTTCTCTTCTCTCACTCTTATCTCGTACTCCCTTGGTTCCACTTTGTTATGCCTAGTTTGACTTGCACAAAATTTAAGAAAACATTACAATTAGATTGACTTTTGATCAATTTTCCATTTTACCCTTTTAGAAAATAGTATTGGAATACTAAAATTTTGTTAAAAAAAATAATTGAATCCACCAAATCCAAAAGTACTTTCCTGTCATGTCTGGAGAGATGGAGCCAAATCAATTTCTTGCCCGTCCTTTACTCCATTTCCTTTCAAACCATGTTTAAAATTCAAATTTGGGAGGGAGAAAATTTCTCCTTAAATGTAAAAGAAAATGAGTGGTAAAATTGACATCCAAATACGGAAAGTTTTGAAACAAGCGTATCATTTTGGGACATCCCAAAAAGGAATAAGAGTGGAACAAAGTGGGACGGAGGGAGTACCAGGTTAACTGTATAAAGTTATGAATCACCTTACTCTTTTACCACTTTCCCTTCTACTAAGCAGACCAAAGGCTCCATTATTGCAGGTTGAAGACTAGGATTAAGGAAATTGGAGAACAGAAGTGAGGGGAGTAGTCACTTTTGTTGTTTGATGGAGCGGAGAAGGCAAGAGAAAGGAAAACTACGGGGCATTTATACTTGAGAATAAGGGCCTGGGGTCTTCCTTTTACTCTTAGATGGATGGATTAGGATGAAGTGAAGAGGCAGACCTTTTAGTTTTACTTGTTAAACTCTTATGATGTTGCTGAATATAAGAATTTGTGCCATGGTAAAACCAATATTCCATCTAGTGCTTTTCTTGCTCAACTGAAGAGCATAGGGATGACAATATATGCTCCCTCTTGTATGTTTTGCTACCTTCTCTTCATTCAACTGTCTTTTATAGGAATCCATCCAGATTATCTGCTTCTCTTTTTTGGGAGCTAAATCCAGCTACTCATTCAGTTGTCGTCAGTCAATGGGGTTTGTTTTGTGGATTTTTCTATGCCGCTTATGTACTCCATTCATTCTATTTTATTTACGCCAGGGTTTCTGTTCAAGTCATAAACCATCCTATTTTTTTGTTGAAGTCTCAAGTTGTAATGTTTTTCATTTTTGTTGAAGTCTCATATAAGTAGCCGTGACCTATTAGTTCTTTGGACTAGCACAACATTTTTGTGAAACTGTTTGAGTCTGTTTTCTCACCTGATCCTTCTGTTTTGATCCTTGTTCTAGTTTAAGCTAGCACACATCACCAAGCGATTGTGAAGTTATAAGGTTGTCAAATAACATTTTCCATTTAATTTGAATGGAATAAGTTGGTCAAGCAAGAAATTGAAATATATCTACTTGTATTGTGGTACACATTTTTTCCTCTCTTTGAAATCGATGTCTTATGATCCTCAATAATGCTTACCAAAGAAAATGTTTTGCTCGTTGATTCAAGAATTCTGTTTCTTAGTCAAATTCTCATAGAATGATGTCTAAGCATAAAACATTGTGACAGGTACACATACATTTATAACCGGGATGGCACAGAGCTTCACTGTCTGAAGGTCAGTCATTGGTTTAGTTACTTGTATGTGACCAGCTGAACTATGCTGTGGCCTTTTTTTGGGCTCATACTGTAGTTCTCTTCCTTTAACCTGACAGCGTTAGTGCATAGACAGGCTGTGCACGATCTTGTGAAATGACTTCTTGTAATTGAATTCAGATAGTCGTGTATAAAAAAGTAGACCACTATGATTTTGTTAACACGGGTCTGGGAGGGATATTTTGGATATAGTCCGAACTTTTGGTGTGATATACACAAAGTGGTTACCCTCAGATTTGAAGTTCAAACCCATAACCTCAAGGTTACAGGCCAAGTTCTAAGTTCTAACCAATGAACCAATTGCCCCTGATTCCGACCTATGTTACCTAGACTGTGGATCTTCTGGTTCGAGGAATGGGAATGTAAACGAGGTACGGTAGGTTTGCTAAATGACGAGGTTGTAGGAGTCTTTAGGTGACAAAGTGTAATGTGAGTACTTCTTTCAAGCGATGGAACATCCAATAGAACTCAATATATAATTTTCCTATTTCTTTATGCAACTACAATTTTTTGACATTTTCTCCTGCCACAAACTCCGCCCTCTCTAGAACTTTAGTTTATTACGTTTTGATTGTTTGGGAAAAATTCTAGGGACAACTTTAGATCGTTTAATTGTAGATTTGGAATTGAAGTTGTAGCACGTTATGGAATGTGCATACTTAAACTTAATTTGCTATGGTAGTAGCTTTCCGTGGTAAACATATACACATACTAGATTTTGACCGGTGTGCATCTGTAGTGCTTTGTTAGTATGAATGTATGATGTAGCAAAAACTATAAGAATTTGGTTGCGGCATTTTGGGACTCATGACCAGTATACTAGAAGCTTTTGATTCCATGCATGCCCAAAGCATATTGGCTGCCTCGGCTATCTTAAATCCCCTGAATTTTTACCTTTTTCCTGACTGCTTTGTGACTGACGCAGACTGTTATCAACGTTGACCTTGCATTTTCAAGAATCATAAAGATCAATTCAAGTTTGAATTTGTTCATGTGGAATCTGGGCTGCTTTTCCTTCTTTCTTTTTTCTTTTTCTAATTTTCCCAACTTACGTCCTACAGGAGCATGGTGCAGTATCGAAACTCCAATTTCTGAAGAACCATTTCCTCTTGGCATCCATTAACAAATTTGGACAGCTCCACTATCAAGATGTCACTACGGGCTTAATGGTAGGTAATTTCAGAACTGGCCTCGGCGGTTCTGACGTGATGCAGGTGAATCCTTTCAACAACGTCGTCGCTTTGGGCCATTCTAATGGGTCAGTAACCATGTGGAAGCCCACTAGTGCTGCTCCCCTTGTCAAGATGCTGACTCATCACGGCCCGGTTTCCGCCTTATCATTTCACTCCAATGGCCATCTCATGGCAACAGCCGGGACTGATCGGAAAATAAAGATTTGGGATTTGAGGAAATTTGAAGTTCTTCAAACTTTACCTGGACATGCGAAAACATTGGATTTCAGTCAGAAAGGTTTGCTTGCTACTTCTACTGGTTCTTTCGTACAGATTTTGGGAGATTTCTCTGGATCTCAAAATTATAGCCGTTACATGACGCATTCGATTGCCAAAGGTTACCAAATACGGAAAGTTTTGTTCCGACCGTATGAAGATGTTCTAGGGCTTGGGCATTCTATGGGTTGGTCTTCGATTCTTATCCCTGGATCTGGAGAACCCAATTTTGATTCTTGGGTGGCAAACCCTTTTGAAACGCCGAAGCAGAGGAGGGAAAAAGAAGTGCGGTCTCTTCTAGACAAACTCCCTCCGGAGACAATTATGTTGGACCCAAAAAAGATTGGTAATTTGAGGCCACCTACAAGGAGGAAAGAGAAGCCGAGCAAGGTGGAGAGAGAAGCCGAGATGGAAGCTGCCGTTGCAGATGCCAAGAACAGCGTTTCGACTAAGAGGAAAACAAAGGGGAGGAGCAAACCGAGTAGGAGAGCAAAGAAGATGGAGCAAGCTGTCGAGAGAGCCAAGAGGCCTTTCTTGGAGCAACAAAAGCAGGAGGAAGAATTGTCTAAGAATAAGAAGCAGAAGACTAGTGAGCAAAGTGAACTGCCAAAGTCTTTGCAGCGGTTTGTTTCCAAGAAAGCTGCATCATGATTCTGTTAGTTTTGGCTCTCTTTTTTGTGTTTTCGTTTGTAAGATATCCTCCACCCTCCGCCCTCCACCCTCCGCCCCCTACCTCGTGCTTGCATCTCCGGAAATCTCAAAGCGAACCAAAAGAAAAATAGAAAATGAAAAAGCGGCCACGCGAGAAGGGTGGTGGCTCTTGAATTGATATTTATTTATCTTCTCTTTGTTGAGAATATTTTTTGCGGTTTTTTAGAATTGATAGAAGGGGAAGTGGGGGAAAACTTTTGTTTGGAACGATGAGTCGGCCTCTTAATGTATTATTTCACATTTTTCCTTTTATATTTTCCTGTCTGTGTTGTTATAAATGTATGGTTTTCAGAAAGGTAGATGAGCCGTTTTTCACGAAGGAATTTGATGGTAGCTATTGCTGTTCTGGTAATGATTTATTTCTTGCTAATTTCAAATCTTGAATTCTTTTTGGTAATGAGACTTTAGAAAAATTTACAGATCAAAAAGATATTCCAAAGGTAATAACACAAATACTTCTCTCTCTCTCTCTCTCTCTCTCTCTCTCTCTCTCTCTCTCTCTCTAAAGGTCGTTATACTAATACAAATACTGCTTCCTCTCTATTTCATCTCTATTTTTTTGGTTATGCTTCTTGGATCTTTTTCATCTCTATTTTATCAAGGAACGTCATGCTCATTCTATTACGTCGCACATCATAACTGTATATTTCTCACGCCACTCATCATGGCTTCATTACCACCTGCTCTATCCTCTCTCCTCTTTCTCACCCTTGCTTTGATTCTCGTATCTGTTACGCCGGCATTTTCCACGTCAAGACAAGCTCTTGATCATCATCAGGATGAACCGATGAAAACTGGTTTCTAAATTTCTCTAAATCACGTTGATTCGGGTGGAAGTTTCACTAAATTCGAGCGTAATTACAACAGCCAATGAAGTGTTCAAGTCGCAGGCTCAAACGGTTCAACGAAAAAGCCCAAATCACCCGAGGATCTACAGGGTTCACAACGATAAGAACAAAAATGCCCAACCTATACCCAAAATAAAAAATGAAAAGCCCCGAACACCCAAACTTAGGCCGGCCCACCCAAACCAGTTCCCAAACCCTAACCACATCAGCCACCATCGCCGTACAAGATACCGGAAAATAACCTCACCGTTAAGAAGAGCCGACCTCTCCTAGATGTAGAGGCCACAACCTCCGATCATTCCAGACCACCCAACACCGCTAGACTCCCAGAGGAACCAAGGAACCTCCGACCGGAGGAAACCGAGCAGAAGCCCAGCCACCACACCCTCCCTTAGAAAAACTGCATTGTTGGAAAACCATGTATAGGAACTCACTAATGTTCGGTTGGCGTCTTGCCTTCTCTTAGGTCTCAAGTGACTTTTTGCCGGTGTGCCCTTAATCCTTTTAATCTTTGTAATCCTTTATAAAGATTGACAAATTCTTTTCGCTTAGCAAAAAAAAATATTACGGATACCATGTGATGTGTCACTATTATATTAGTAGAATACTACACCTCACTTGTTATGTATACTCAGTGATGACACCTCACATGATACATATCCAAACTATGGTCACCAGAGAATCTTTGGCAGAGATGATCACCATAGCATTGCTCATATGAATTTCATCCAATATCAACGCCCATTCGTTCAAATGGCAAACACAAAATTTTAAGTTAGGAATCATCTTGTAACGTTTAATATACAAGCATAGGATTAAAGGAAGGGATACATGGCTGGCTTCTAGTTCTTTAAGTTCTTTTCGTCGTTGAAAAGTGAACACTAGGGTTTTAATTTTCCCGGAAGGAAAAATAAGACGGAGGTCTTACGACGTTTCTTAGATTTTGTTATTGCAAAATAGGATGAAATCTTTTGTTTTTTTTTTGGTAAGCAATTTTTATTAAACCACAAAAAACGCAAAAAGTTACAAAAGATTAAAGGGGCATTCCCCCGAAACAACAAAAGCAACAAAGCCTATAGTCGGCCTAAGAAAACTAGGCAACATGCATAGAATTGTTAAGTGCAAAAATACTAGAGTACATCCAACAACCAAGTATCATAAATCTGACAATTCTAGGCAGAAAACTTGATGGTAGACCAAGTGCCATCATATTCATATTCATGCTTCTGATCATTTTGTTTCTTTTCTTTTCTTTTTTGCATCATATTCATGCTTCTTCTTTTTATCTTTTTTTGAAGGGCATCATATTCATGCTTCTACTCTACAAAATAAACTGAACCCCAAAAAGTTAAACTTAAATCTAGAGTGTTAGGAATAATTTATGTTTCCTCTCAGAAATATGTACGATCTCATAAACCATAGCGTTTTTGTGTCTTCTCCGTTGCCTTTTTTGGTTGGCTTTTGGCCTTCTTCCCCTCTCTCCATTTGGGGTTGACGGTGGCATGTGATTGTCCATATCCTTCATGCCAACTTAATCGGGATCAAGGCTCGTGGTTGTGATGCCATCGTGCCCGCTCTCCAATAATCTTTGTACTCTTCTCCTTGATTAAACTGTCTCATTGATTAATCTATCTCTTTCTATCATTTGCTGAGAAAAATATTATATAATTAATTAATTCAAGTAAACCACTTACGAAACCATTGAGTTTATTCATTGAAGGAGAAACAAATCAACCATAGCTCACACAAACCACACTACAACACGCACAGAATGAAAATAGGTAAAGGCTAGAAACAAGAAAATGCTACAACGCACACCCGGCCATATCGGTATGCACTCTCTCGAATCGCTTTGAGTCAGCCGTATCACCCTGGTAGAACAAAAATTCGTAACATACGGAAGTTGAATTTCATATGCGAATATTATGAATTGTTGTACGAAAGTTATGAATTAAAAACATATGTTATAAATTTTATACTACATGTATTCGGATTTGAGGCAATTAAAGAGGCACATATTATACATAGTAAAATAGAGATACATCATAATAACAAGAAAAACTAACACGAGAGCTCAAAACTTGTAACACTCGGTCGGCATAAACGATAGGGTTTCGTTGGATAAGTCATACTCCACCAAATAGTTCTGCTGCTGTACATTCCCAAATATGGAGAGACCAAATATTGAACCTCCCATGGCCAAACATATCACCCCAATACATGAGTTCATGACCATGTAGTTTTCCGTCGGTAAATGTAAATCTGCATCCATAAAATGGAATACTAATTAATGCGGGTATCTCCACACTAGAGGCGGCATCAGATCGCAACTTGAAGCAAAGATCAAGCCCGGTGGAATTATGAGCATCGACTACCGGAAGCTTTACTTGAGAAACAAACTCCTCTCTAACAAGAATACAAGCACTCTCCACCAAATATGTAAATGTTGTGCCCGAGTACTCTATGATTAGGCCTCCAGACCCATCAGGATTGAGAGCAAAAGTTGTTTTGTTTATGGGCAACCTAGTGCTACCAATTGTGATTCCTTCGAGAGAAAGATAGTAAAAAGTAACAAATGGTATTAATGGGTTTTGAATTAAAGGGGTGGTTTTGATCTCTCCACCACCACTAGATGAATTCACACTTGCTTGGGAGCCAATCAAAAGGGTACTATGTTTAGTTCCATCAAAAGAAGTTATATGAGAACTTGGACTCACCCAACTGGGAGACAAGGGACAAGGGTCCGCGCCCGAGCCCCACCAGGCCGACGCTCAACTTTAGCCCCTCGCCCCCGTTGGATTCCTCACATCAAACCCTATTTTCGGCACCGATAGGTTGTCGAAAGTGAAGGTTTCGGTGGCTAAAAAACCTACAGTGAAGCCACCACCTCCGTATAAATATTCATACTCGCACCCATCGTTACAACTTGAAATGGGCAGGGCTTTGCAAAGTTTGTTGGAGCACGACACATTTGAATAAGAGGAGGATTTCTTAAGGTCAAACACCGGCATGGGCTGAGAAAAACAACGCAAACAAAGCTTGCATTGAGTCCATATCAGGTCTCAGCCGGTATCCATTAAGGCAGAGTATGATATTGTTGGGGTCCCTATCGATAAGTTCACAAGGAACTCACCGTCAAATCCATGATGGTCATCCAACTTTTTGTTGGATTCCCATATTCCCCGTTTTTTTAATAAAATTTCATCTTCTGCCGATAAAAAAAAAACAACACAGTTTTTCACTTCTTTTCTATTGTGTTTCTATGAATGATCATGAAAATGTCGTTCTCATCCCGAGTTCGGATCGCTGGCTACAGCTGCTAAAAAATTTCATCAACCCATATATTGACTCCTTCAATTCAAATCTTAAAAGATGAAGTACTAACTTAAGAAATCTTTACATATCCCATAATTTAAGGTATCATCCACATCTCTCAAGATTTGCGGTCTCTCCATTTCATGGATTGAATGGAAATCTACACTCAGTGTAAAAAATGATCGACACCTTCAAGGGCGGAGCTTCTAAGGGAGTGGGGTGGTGCGGCCGGCCACCGTCATGGGTTGGATGGAAATTAATCTCATTTGATCTAAGAAATGATACACATCTTAAGGGGTGGGTAGGGTGGCACGGCACCTTCCACCAATTTCAATGGCTATTGTTTGGTGGATAATTCACCTCTAAATTTTTTTTTTTGTGGGTATTATGTACTCAATAAAAAAATTAGAAAAAGGAAAAATATATTTGGGAATTCGAAGAGGTTGATTAATATTAGAGCACATATGCTTTTTTGATATTATAAATAGTGTCAAGTTCGTCAAATGAGAACTTAGAAAATTTATTTCGGTTAAGAAACTAAAAAAAAAATTTCCGCAAAATAAATACTAGATATCAATGAGTTGTTTTTTTTTTTAAAGATTTGAAAAAAAAGTTTGAATTTGTTTGAATAAAAACATATATTTTTTTAAGTTTTTGATTTGTGAACAAAACATTCTTATCGATATTTTTTTGTGCCACTCACAAGTTTGAATCCTGACTCCGTCACTGGACACCTCATCTACCTTCAAAATGGATGCATGAGATCATCCAAGTCTTTCTAATTTAATGAAACGTGCCGTTTTGATCAACGAATTAAATTTATTTTTATTTTCAGACTTGAAAGAGAAAGGTGATCTTTTATGATTAACCACGGATTTTTTTTCTCCACTTTTCAACTTGAACTTACCTCAGATCTCCAAAAACTATTGGTTAAAATTATGACTTACAAATTAATTTACTTGAAACATATTTGCCAAACAATTGATGCAACCATCATCAATATAACATGAGATCAGCTTCAGTGGTATTGGATTACCAATTTCCGGTACCATAAAAGTATATTATTTTTCGTGCATCTTTATAAACAAAATGAACTTAATTAGCTGGTGAAAACGACATAATTTTGTTTAATTAAGGCCGGCTTAATTTGATGATCCTGTGCATCAATTTTAAGGTAGATGCGGTGTCAATCATTTGTTGTTGTTGTTGTTATTTTTTTCCCCTCTTTCTTTTAATGAAAATAGAGATCTCCATTTCATGGGTAGAACATTGGAGAGGATGCGGACGCGTCCTCTCATGGGTTTGTTCGTTTTGGGGTCTCAAAATCCAAGCCGAACAGAGCCTTACAGATTCTCCGGATCTCTGTCTCAAAAACCTAGAGCTATAGCTTAGCTGTGCCACCATAGCGATGGATTCACTTTTGATTACGTGGAAGAAGTGTTTATCTGAGGTCTGTATTTGATTTTTTCTCGATGTACTCTTTGTCGAGTTTTTAATAAAATTTTGTTACCTATAAAAAAAGAAGTGTTTATTTGCCAGTGTTGCTTGCCGGCCCTCCCTATCCTTCCCGACACATGGAGATAATGGTGTTATTAGTCCACCACTGGGAAAATCTCACGGAATAAGAAATTGACATTCTTATAGGAATACAATTTAAAGGAAATTGATTTACGCACGCCACTTTCTTTGTCCTTTACCATGTGAATTTACCAAATAGTCCCTGCAATTTATGAAAAGTGGGATGTTTAGGGACTGTTTGGTAAATTCACTTGTGAGAAGTGTCATTATTCCGTTAACACCTGGTCGACTTTGATTGTGATCGCTTTTGGTAATGGAATGACGAGTCCATGTGTGTTTTTTATCATTATTCAAAATCCAGGTATTTTTATGAGAATTGGCTGATAGTTCAGGTGCTTTTTGTTGAAATAAATAGTAAGCTTGATTGGGTTTGTGGAATTGGCAGCCATTGTGGACTTTGTGGAATGGATGAGGCTCAGCCGAATTCGTGGAATTGGCAGCCCACGCTTGAAGACTTGGCTCAGCCGAATTCGTGGAATTGGCAGCCCACGCTTGAAGACTTGGAAGCCTCGCATGGCTATGAACAATTGTATGAGTTCCTCTATAAAATACAGGTTGTATTGAGAGAAAAAAATGTGAGTGGAGTAAGAGAATAAGAGAGTTACAGAGAGAGAAATTCCTCCTCTTTGTATGTTATTTTCAGATTGAATGAGTTCAATATATGTGAGTGTGTTTGTGCAATTCTCTTGTGAGTTTCATACATTATAAGTGTGTGATCAATACTCCTCCACCCAACAAAGTGGTATCAGAGCTCTTAGGCTAATCCCGAAAAAAAAAATCTCTCTCACAAAACATACCTTCGCCCTGCTATTTTTCAAACAGACTCAAAATCAATTTTTTTGGTGCTGCCCAGTTTTTTGAGTGCGCCGAAAAAAAAGAACCATCTGTTTTTTCCACCAGAAAAAACAGAAGTGATCGACACTCAGTTTTTCGATTCCATAAACTGAATCGTCTCACGCCGACGAGTTCAGTCCCGGCAAGATCGAAGCCGTCCGACTGGAGGTGAAAGCGCAGCTATTCATCTTCCACAAGTCTGGTGAACCAAGCCGAATCATTGAGACGAAGCCGGAGTGGTCACACCCGAAGCCAGACGGACAGTGTGTCTCTGTAGTTCCAGATTGAAGAAGCAATTTTTTCTTCTTTGGTTCCATCGTCAAAATCAAAGAAGAAAGGAGCAGGTGTCTTTGTTTTTTTTAAAAAAACAAAAGATTACATTTAATTTCACCACCAGACAAGTTGTCTGATCTCATTACTCCTACCGAGCTACTTTCCATAAAAGCTGGTCCACCGAAGGTTCAATTGCAGTCTAACTCCTGTACTTTTGAAGTTATCTAGTCAAAGTTCAAAAGTTGCAAAGATTTCACTTTGACCCCAGTAAACTAGATTCCATCATTTCTAGTTTCGATGGCTAATGGAACATCCCAAGCTGTTATTCCAAAGCTCACCAAGGATAATTATGATAATTGGTCTATCCAAATGAGAGCACTGCTGGGTGCTCAAGATGTTATGGAGATGGTAGAAGAAGGTTACGATGAACCCGCCTCAAAAGAAGCTGAAACAGCTTTAAAGGAGGAACAGAAGACCACACCTCGTGCCGAGCGAAAGAAGGATTGCAAAGCCAAGTCCATCATCTATCAAGGACTTGACGAAGCCACATTCGAGATCATCGCTTCCGCCAAAACTTCCAAAGAAATTTGGGAGAAGCTGCAGAAGACCTACAGAGGTGCTGACAAAGTAAAGAGGATTCGCCTTCAAACACTACGAGGTGAATTCGAGTCTTTACGAATGAAATCCTCAGAATCTATTTCTGAGTATTATGCTCGAATTATGGTGGTTTCAAATCAAATGAGGAGAAATGGCGAAACTCTCACCGACACGAGAGTTATAGAAAAGATCTTGCGATCTTTGGATCGCAGATTCGACTTCATCGTTGTTACGTTAGAAGAACTTAAAGACGTTTCAACCATGTCTATTGAAGAGCTCGTGGGTTCGCTGCAAGCCCACGAACAGAAGTTGCACAGAGACGATGATAGAGCCCCGGAACAAGCTCTACAAATGAAGTTATCCCTCAATGAAGGAAGGTACGAGCAAGGGGGGACATCTCAGAGGGGACGAGGCTATGGTTCCCATGGAAGAGGCTCTAGAAATTCAAATTCCAGAGGCAGAGGTGGCAGAGGATTCTCCAGAGGAGGGAATCAAAATCATGCTCCAAGAGGAGGTGGTCGAGGACAACAAAATTATGCTCCAAGAGGAGGTGGACGAGGACAACAAGGTCATAATCCACGAGGAGTAGGACAAGGCAGAAGAGGCAGTTACAACAATCGTTCGAACGTTGACAAAAGTAACGTTCAGTGTTACAATTGCGAAAAGTATGGCCACTATAGCAACGAGTGCCGGGGAAGATCAGTATCAGATCAAGTTGGCGAAATAGCCAACTATGCAGACAAGGAGCCATCAGGAGGAGATTCAATGAGTCTCATGGCACACAGCCCAATCGAGCAGGATCAAGGTACATGGTTTCTTGATTCTGGAGCCAGTAATCATATGACTGGCTCAAGGCAGCTTTTTACTGAACTTGATGAAAAGGTTCAGGGAGATATTTCTTTTGGTGACCTCTCTAAAGTACCAGTTCGAGGGAGAGGTGATATTATAATCAAAAGGAAGAATGGAGATCATGCATTCATCTCTAACGTCTACTATGTTCCAGACATGAAGACTAATATTCTTAGTCTTGGACAATTCCTTGAGAAAGGCTATCAAATTAGCCTGAAGGATATGCAGCTGACGGTTGCGGATGCTCGAGGGAAGCTGATAACTCGAGTAATGATGGCGAAGAACAGGATGTTTCCGCTAACTGTTCTTCATGACACGCCAAAGTGCCTCAATGCCATTATCAATGACAAAGATTGGATATGGCATCTCAGATATGGGCACCTCAACTTTGAAAGCTTGAAGCTGTTGGCAAATAGGAAGATGGTTAAGGGCTTACCTCATATTCAACATCCAAATGAGGTATGCGAAAGCTGCATTCTTGGCAAACAACACCGCAATAACTTTGGAAAGCAAGTTGATTGGAAAGCATCTATGCCTCTCGAGCTAGTACACACAGATGTTTGTGGTCCATTAAAGCCAATCTCAAATGGTCAGAACAGATACTTCCTCACGTTTATCGACGACTATAGCAGAAAGACGTGGGTATACTTTCTGAAATTGAAGTCAGAAGTATTTGAACAGTTCAAAGAGTTCAAAGCTCTTGTTGAGAAAGGAAGCGGCTACCACATTAAGACATTGCGGTCAGACCAAGGAGGAGAGTACACTGGAGATCAATTTGAGGGATTCCTTAGGCAACAAGGAATCAGACACCAGTGTACACCTGCCTATACTCCTCAACTAAACGGTGTAGCTGAAAGGAAGAATCGCACCATTCTCAACATGGCTAGAAGCATGTTGAAAGATAAAGACATGCCCAAGAGATTTTGGGCCGAAGCAGTTCAGTGTGCAGTTTATCTACTGAACAGGTGTCCTACGAAGAATGTGCAGTCGAAGACACCACAAGAAGCATGGTCCACTCACAAGCCAGGTGTGGGTCATCTCAGAGTGTTTGGTTGTATTGCCTATGCTAAAGTTCCGGAGGCTAACAGAACCAAACTCGAAGACAAAGGAGTTAAGTGTATCCTTGTTGGATATGGTGACAGAACGATGGGATACAGGTTGTATAATCCCATCACTCAGAAAGTGATTTTCAGCAGAGATGTCATTTTCGAGGAAAATGAATCCTGGAGCTGGGGTCAAATAGAAGCTACCAAGAATATGGAGCTAACACTTGAAGATGA
The DNA here is from genome assembly GCF_030253575.1 of Rhododendron vialii. NCBI lineage: Eukaryota > Viridiplantae > Streptophyta > Magnoliopsida > Ericales > Ericaceae > Rhododendron > Rhododendron vialii. The sequence goes on along the minus strand of NC_080558.1, from coordinate 42,566,222 downwards.
AGAACAGGTACAAACCAGAGATGTACCTGGTAGACCAGAAGATCAACCAGCATCTTCCCGTGGTTTCTCTTCACCACAACAAGGTGAACCATCCTCACCAGTTGAACGAGAAATTTCAGACATGAGGCCCAGAGGAATTCGGAACTTGAATGATCTGTATCAGAATACAGATCAGATGGATGCAGATTTTACCATGTTCTGTCTGCAAATCAGTTGTGATCCAGTTAGTTTCGAGGAAGCTACCCAAGAAGGAAAATGGAGGAAGGCTATGGATGAAGAGATTCAGTCCATAGAGAAGAACAAGACTTGGGAGCTAACCTGCCTCCCAAAAGGTCACAAGGCAATTGGAGTAAAGTGGATCTACAAAGCTAAGAAGAACGCTCAAGGAGAGGTTCAGAGATACAAGGCAAGGCTTGTAGCAAAAGGATACAAACAAAGAGAAGGCATCGACTATGGCGAAGTATTCGCCCCTGTTGCCAGGATGGAGACAATCAGGCTAATAATCTCATTAGCTGCTCAGAAAAGATGGAAGATCTACCAGTTGGATGTCAAGACAGCATTCCTGAATGGCCTTCTAGAAGAAGAAATCTATATTGAGCAGCCATTTGGATATGTGAAGAAAGGTCATGAAGACAAAGTGTACAAATTGACGAAGGCGCTATACGGGCTGAAGCAAGCGCCTCGTGCATGGAATACCAGAATTGATAAGTACTTCCAAGAGAATGGATTCGAGAAGTGCCCTTACGAACATGCACTCTATATGAAGAAGGAGACTGATGGAAGCCAGTTGTATGCATGCCTCTATGTTGATGACTTGATTTTTACAGGCAACAATCCAGCCATGTTTGAAGCATTCAAGAAGACGATGTTTCAAGAGTTCGAAATGACGGACATCGGACTTATGGCTCACTTCCTAGGCATTGAAGTGACGCAAAGTGACGAAGGAATTTTTATCTCCCAAAGCAGGTATGCCATGGAGATACTGAAGAAGTACGGGATGGAGACATGCAATCCTGTGACGACTCCAGTCTACAGTGGACTGGAACTGAAGAAAAGTGATACTGGGAATGTTGATCCAACCTATTTCAAAAGCTTGGTTGGAAGTCTGCGATATCTAACCTGTACTAGGCCAGACATACTCTATGGTGTTGGGCTAGTCAGTCGATACATGGAGACGCCAGATCAGTTACACTTGTTCGCAGCAAAGCGGATTCTCCGCTACATCAAAGGAACTCATAATGACGGACTATTCTATCAGTCAGGCGGTGACCTGAATCTTTCCGGCTATTCAGATAGCGATTGGGGAAGAGACTTGGATGAAAGGAAGAGCACAACAGGGTTCGTTTTCTTCATTGGAGATACTGCCTTCACTTGGACATCCAAGAAGCAAGCGATTGTAACATTGTCATCTTGTGAAGCTGAGTATGTTGCCGCTAACTCAGCTGTCTGTCATGCTATATGGTTAAGGAATGTGCTGAAGCACTTGGGCTTTCTGCAAAAATTGCCCACAGAGATCTATGTCGACAACCGCTCTGCAGTTGCGCTTGCAAAGAACCCGACTCATCATGAAAGAAGCAAGCACATCGATACCCGCTACCATTTCATCAGAGAGCATGTAAAAGCAAAGGAAGTGGAGTTAGTTTCTTGCAGGACATATGATCAAGCAGCAGATATCTTTACGAAGCCCCTCAAACATGAAGCTTTCGTCAAAATGAAGACAATGCTTGGAATGAAGAATCTCTGAGAATCAAGCTTAAGGGGGGATGTTGAAATAAACAGTAAGCTTGATTGGGTTTGTGGAATTGGCAGCCTTTGTGGACTTTGTGGAATGGATGAGGCTCAGCCGAATTCGTGGAATTGGCAGCCCACGCTTGAAGACTTGGCTCAGCCGAATTCGTGGAATTGGCAGCCCATGCTTGAAGACTTGGAAGCCTCGCATGGCTATGAACAATTGTATGAGTTCCTCTATAAAATACAGGTTGTATTGAGAGAAAAAAATGTGAGTGGAGTAAGAGAATAAGAGAGTTACAGAGAGAGAAATTCCTCCTCTTTGTATGTTATTTTCAGATTGAATGAGTTCAATATATGTGAGTGTGTTTGTGCAATTCTCTTGTGAGTTTCATACATTATAAGTGTGTGATCAATACTCCTCCACCCAACACTTTTCTCCCTTAAACCCTGTATAAATACTCGATATGCATGTGTCTTGCTTCACACACCACTCATCATGGCTTCATCACCATCTCTATCCTCCTTCCTCTTTCTTACCCTAGCTTTGATTCTCATATCTATTTCACCCGCGTTTTCCACGTCACGTCAAGCTCTTGACGATCATCAGGATCAACTGATGAACACTGGTTTTAAAATTACTCTAAACAACATTGATTCGGGTGGAAGATTCACTCATTTTGAGCGTTTATATCGGGCGGCAGAACGTTCCAGTCAAAGGCTCCAAAAGTTCAACGAAATGGTTTTGACAGCCAAACATCCAAAACTCAAGACCACGGTTTATGCTGGAGTGGGCGAATACCTTATGAGCTTTTCGATAGGGACCCCGCAAAGTCCTACTACGGTATAATGGATACCGGCAGCGACCTCATATGGACTCAATGCCAGCCTTGTCTGAAGTGTGTTCCTCAGCCCGTGCCGTTGTTTGACCCAATGAAATCCTCCTCTTTTTCAAATGTGTCATGCTCCAGCAAACTTTGCCTAGACCTTCCATATTCAGAATGCGACCAGTTCGTTGGGTGCGAGTATGCCTACAGATACGGAAGTGGTTTTACTTTAGTTTTTTTAGGCACCGAGACCTTTGCTTTCGAGAAGGTCTCAGTGCCGAAAATAACGTTTGGTTGCGGTATATTTAACCTGGGAGCGGGGTTCACCGAGGGCCTGATAGGCCTCGGGCGCGGACCCTTGTCGCTCATCTCCCAGCTAGGCGAGCCCGAGTTCTCGTATTGTTTGACTTCTTTTGGCGATACTAAACCCAGTACCCTTTTGATAGGCTCCCAAAATCCCTCCGACGGCGGTTCTGAGATCAAAATCACTCCTTTAATTCAAAACCCACTAATACCCACTTTCTACTATCTCTCTCTCGAAGGAATCACAATTGGTAGCACTACGTTGCCCATAAACAAAACAACTTTTGCTCTCGGTGCTGATGGGTCTGGGGGCCTGATCATAGACTCGGGCACAACGTTTACATATTTGGCCCAAAGCGCTTATAATCTTGTCAGGAAAGAGTTTATCTCTCAAGTAAAGCTTCCGGTAGTCGACGCTTCCGACTCCACCGGGCTTGATCTTTGCTTCCAGTTGCCATCCGATCCTTCTAGCGTGAAGATACCCTCGTTGGTATTCCATTTTACCAGCGCGGATTTAGGTTTCCCGACGGAAAACTATATGCTCTTGAATTCGAATATCATGTGCTTGGCCATCGTTGGTTCGGATGATACTTCTTCCATATTTGGGAATGTGCAGCAGCAAAATTTTCTTGTGGTGTACGACTTACACGAAGAAATCCTTATGTTTCAGGCGACGGAGTGTGACAAGTTTTGATCTCTTCTATTAGTTGATCTTGTATTCATTATACATCCCTAGTTTAATTTGCTATTTACGGTATTGTACCACTGGAATCCCCTCAATAAATTCATCATTCAGCATACAAATTAATAACATCAATCTTCAGTTCCTATCCTTTTTATAGCAAAATTCACTACGAGAAGAAGTATATTTGTTGACGAAAAACAATTTTTTGTCACTTTTGGAAACGAAAATCTTGTTTTTCGTCACCTATGGTAACTTCTGGTGACAAAAATCTTGTTTCGTCACTTATAGTAAAATTAAATTTCGTCACCATTTTTTTCGTCAGCAAATATACTTTTTCTTGTAGTGATTCTTGTTTGTAGTGTTGTCAATTATCTCTTTGGGTTAGTGTGAGTTATGGCGGATTTCTCCTTGGAACCCATTTTAAATAACGGAAAAACTTATTTACGGAGGGAAATGAGTAATTACGGAGCCCAATTGCAGTCATCCCAAAGTGTTTTGTACGGTTCAGATTGAAAAACAATTTTGACCGGTAAAAAATAATTGTGACTGGTCAAAATTAAAAAAAAATCTCAACCATTGATTGTGCGAAACCATGAATAGCTTACTTACGGCCCCTCCGTAAATAAGTTTCTCTCTTTAAATAAACTCACTGTTTCCATCAGTGGTTTGCTTAATTGAATGAAATCAGTGATATGAATATTTCAAGCATCTTTTCTTCCAGTACTTCATAAAGGATTCCAACATCTTTTACTTCGATTTGTTGAATTCTCTCTCTGCTCCATCGTAGAACTATAGAATTTGTTTTAGAGTGACTTTTGGAGGGGAGAGCCATGCATGAGAGTGCCAAATGGCAATTACGATATATTAGTTGGTTTTTAAAAATTTTGATTTCATAAACATTCGCCAAAGAATCTTTCAAGCCAAGAAAATAATACAGATATTGAGATTTTAAATATCATTTAAAAGTGTTAGGACCACAGGCCACGGTTTCTTTGTGTTGACAAATTTCATGACAAAACACACATTTATTCGTCCCCATTTATCGAGTTGTATTTTATTTATTTTTGTTTTTAGAGTGACTGTATAGGAAGTGGAAAGAAATCAATATTATGTGAGAGATTGAACTTTTACATGGAAGAAAATCAAGGAAGATCAAGGCAATCGAAGATTTTGACATTTAGCAATTTTAAAAGGAAAGAAAAATCAAGGGAATTGTGTTTCCGGTATATGGCAACTTCACGGCAACTGTACACAAGCATTCTATATATATCCACGTCTGTGAGGATTAATTTTTGGACGGAATAGTACAGAGCAACGTCGTATCATATTTCACGACTTCAGCCCCGTTTGATAACTCTCTTAACCCTTGGGATTGGACTACACCAATTCCAAAGGACTTCTAAACCCTTGTTTGATAACCTAAATAGATCTGGACTAATAATTCCTAGGGATGAGTAGTGTGACCTTTAGAGAGAAGGATTCATAATACTCCTTGGGACTTGATATTGGTAATCTAATCCTAAGTAGGTTGATGCCAAAATACAGAGTTGTCCTTGGACTAGTATTGGAAGCTACTTTGCATAAGGGAAAAAATGAAAATATATACTATCAATCCAATCCTACCCCATGGGCTAAGGAAACAAACATGGTATTAATAATTCCATCATCTAATCGCATCTCAAACAAACATACTTATTATCAATTCTTTCTCATTACCAATCCCAATTCCAATTCTATCTTATTACGAATCTCACTCATCATCATTGTTATCAAACAGGGCCTTAGAGAATATTAAAAAGAGGGTTTTGCTTGTGGGTCTTGGAGTACCTTGGGATACAATGATAACTCTAGGAAATTTTGTCACCATTGCTTCAACTAATTGAGTCATCTTACGGTGGATTTTTGGAAGTATCTCGAAGGACTTGTGGATTCAAGGCGTGTGGCAATCAACCACTTGGTGCGGTGTACGTGAATTCATCAATTCGATCTTTGGTCAGTGAGGATTCATGTTTGTTTTAGTTAAGATCGTTTTGTAATTACACAATGTTTATTTTTAGTGGTTTGATTTCCTCTCGTAGTTTTTACTCTTTTTAAGGAGGATTCACGTATATGACTAGGGGTGAAAATTTCCGACACGACACGAGAACACGACATGAAATTATCGGGTTAGGATTAGACATTTCTCACACGAAACACGAATATGACACGACATGATAACATGAAACCCTAAAAAGGTTGGCTTAAGGTGGAGAGAATTCCGACACGAATACGAGATGATACGACACGATACAAGAATTTATATAAAAGGACACGATATATAACATGACAACACTAACCCGACACGAAATTAGCGGGTTGGGGTTGGCTATTCCTGACACAAAACACAAATATGACATGATACAATAACACAAAAAATTAAACAGATTTGGTTAGGATTTAGAATTCTGACACGAATACGAGATGACACTACACGATACGAACACGACAAGACATGACACGATACCCACCCCTACATATATCCTTGTATTCATTATTTGTAACGATCCGAATTTTTTTTGCCTTTTTTTTTTTTACAAATTTATAATGTTAAATTCTTAATTCAATAACTAATTAGATTGAATTATTAATTATACATTATTATGTGTATAATTGATATTATTTTCACACTTATATAGGATATATATTTATAATTTAGATATATAAGTATCCATACTCATCTCTTATCCTATCTAACCAAAATTCTATCAAAATCAATCTTCTACTTCCATTCAAACTCTCCCTAAATTATATCTCTCTCTCTTTCCGCATTCCACCACCTCCATACTTATCCCCAACAATCCCCACTTCTCTCTTACAATACAACACTCCTAGTCCACTACATAAACAGAAACAAGAAAAGAGGGATTACACCCTTTTAATTTTCTTCCATATCACATCCCTCTGTTCACGGCCTGTTTCTTCCTAGTTGTTGTCGTTTTTAGGCCTAAGTTTCTTCACGAATGATATAGAGGGCGTCGAGAGCTTCGATTACGACCCAAGAGTCACCCAAAACGGTTAAGGATTGATAGAGTTATCGCTGTCCAAAGATCAGTGAAATTCTCGGATTTCTGTTTCCAGACAGAAAACGTGACTTATGAAAACCCCCACTTTTCTCCTAGTTTGAATGGTTTTCGGGCTTCGATTTCTTCACAAAAGTTGTAGGGCTTTTCAAGATCTTCGCGTTAGACACAAGAATTGTCCAAAACGGTAGAGGTTTGGTCAAGTTATTCCAGTCCAAAGTTACTGCTAGAATACCGATCTTTCGCCGCCAAACGAAAACCCACCGGACTCCACCGAATCGTTTTGTCTGGATTAAAAGTAGATTAATCCTTCTCCTACTTCTCCCTAAGTATATGTACTCTTTACATGAGGATTTTTAACAAGTTTCAATTGCTAAAATCGAACCCATGAATCGAAATCATATAATCCGACGTTTTTTTCCTGTTTTTCAAAACCCACTGTTCCTGGACGTATTGTTTTTGAAAATTAACACTAAAAATATAGTTAACCCCTTTAGTCTATTGAATGTATTGTTTTGGTCCAAAATTTAATGATACGCTATTTATAAATTGCAGTTTTAAACTCGAGATGGTTAACTGTACAGTTTCGACCCACTGTTATATTATCACTAATATGGTAATCTAACTTCATAAATCGACTAATAAAAGTATAGACTTACTAATATTTGAATAAAATTATTATTTATTTATTTATTTATTTTTGATAAAAGTTTCTTATATTGTTATTAACTTTTGATCATACAAGATTAAGGGTAACGGTCCGTTCATAAAAAGTTATGTAATTACCTCGCTTGTTGTTTGTTTATTTCAATTATTATTTTGGTAATATGCATATTGTTCAAACTCTTGCTTGATATGCTAGATTGGACCCTGGAGACATGGGGTGGTATGCGAATAGAATTCACCTAGACGATGCTAGGTAATGGATGAATTTGAAAGTTTTATTTTTAGAATGCCTACATGCGTGATTTTGAAATATGATGAGATTTGTGATGAGATTGAAACTGGTGAGTGTTCAGTGATGAATTAATAAACTGACGTGTGTCCAGTGATGATTGTGAAGTGATTTGTGAAGTGGTGTATAAGATAAGCGAACTCTAGTTGTGGTTCAGGCATGATAAACTTTCCACTTGTTGTAGTTATTGGGGTGCACACTCGGTATATAACTTAGGTGTATCTGCGACAATAAAAGGAAGTGATCTCATGGGACCGAGCATGGCTAGCGGTTGGGGGAGGAAAGATCTCGTAGAGAGATATTAGATTTCACATTAGGTTAATGGATAGAAATAACTGATTTATATGGAAAAATCTCTGTTTTACTTGTCGCAACCTTATTATCCAATTACTTGTTAGCTGTAAAGTAAGAGGGGTAGTTGGATTGGATTATTCTACTGAGTGATTTATGACTCACGGATACGTCTGTATTCTGGCAAATCGTTTGCTTCGGCGATCAATTTGCCAATGGGCGCATGATTCAATGGAGGGGATTTAATGATGATGCAGTTCGACACGAAAAGAATATCAGGAACAGAGATCGAATATGCTCGGGATTCGTATCAAACCTAGAGTCAGCGCTGAAGTTAATGTACTTTGAATCAGTAAATTTTTTTGAGATTGTATTAGCTAAACTTTATTCTGAAAAATTATATTTATTTAGTAAATTTTCTTAAGTTTTTATTTTATATTGCTTTCGAAAAATCGGAGCGTTACATTATTTATTATTCTTCAATTCCTCTTATTTTGTTTGTTAAGTACTTAGATAGCAAAAGGAATTTTCAAAAACAAACCATATCTATTACTCCCTCCGTCCCTAAATAAATGTCCGACGCGCAAATCTAAGCCTTACAAAAGATGCATTTGGTTCGTTAAAAAAATTAAATTTTTTTTCACAAATAAATAAATAGCAATGAGTTCTATTAGATTTTGAAAAAAAATTAAATTTTTTTAACGAAAAACATGCATCTTTTGTAAGGCCTAGGTTTACGCACCGAATACTTATTTAGAGACCAGATGGAGTATATCCAATCCAGTATAGTACTGCAATTACTAGCTCTTAGCACGACAAATGTTCCTAATTCCTTACACATTTCATAAACCTTTTTTTTGTGAAGCGGTGGGAGCATACAAGTATGAGAATTACATGAAACCGTAAACAACTCTACAATTACTATAAGTCCAACCCAATTTCTAGTAGTATTAATGGGAATAACAATCCCAAATAATTCCACAATCATATATTACAATAATTATAAGCCCAATTCAACTTCTATAATTTAGCTACATTAGGGGGATAAATAGTCCCAAAAGATACCAACCCACAAAAGTCATGTACAACTGAAATTGCCCAAATTGGTTTAATTTCATAAACTTAGCGATAATGCCACGATTGAGTTTATTAATGCCAGGATTGATTGCAACCACCTTATAACTTTACCTTCACGTGTAAATTGCTAATCCCTCCTGACACACCCCCTGGCCCCACCTCCCTTCTCCCAGAGTACTACCCCTCTCTCTCTCTCTCTCTCTCTCTCTCTCTTCCTTTTCTTTCTTTCTTTCTTTATACAGTTTGCTTCTTTTCTTTTCTTTTTTTCCTTTTCTTTCCAGTTTGTTTTTTTTTTTTTTCATTTCATTTCCTTTTCTTTTTTTCTAGTTTGAATTTTTTTTCCTTTAATAATAGGTTCAAGTCTAATTCTAGGCTTTATAAAGTAATTGAGAGAAAAAAAGTGTTTCAATTGATCATATTTATCCGACTGTTTTATTTTTCTTTTTTTTATCCTTCATAGATTAAAAAATATAGTTACGAAAATAAGTGTTTCAATTTTCAATTTGTTTGAACCAGTGCAAAGATGTTATTTTTCTAATCATTTCATCATAAATGGTCGTAATAAATTTTTGGCTCCAAGGCCTTTCAATGAACACCCTAAGAGAGTCTTGAACTAAATAATGAGTCTTAGGGTGCTCATTGAAAGGCCATACAATAAATGTTATATATATTTAGGATTACTTTTTTTTAACTATAGTACAATTTAATAAATTTGTTAACCATTATTTAGCATAGATCATCTTAACTGATTCAGTAGTATATTGCTTCAAATCACGTTTCTACTCTATAGGATTGCAAATGGCTGGTTTCTATTTTTTTTATAACTAAAACGGAAACGTTTTAGGGGCTTCGTAGGGGCTACTGTGCCAATGGGGGCAGCAGAGCCCCCGGGTCCCCCCTGCTTTTTAATTTATTTTTTATTTAATTACTTATATCTTATTTATTTAATTTCTATAAATACACCTTTTGTATATTTAAAAATATAATTCAAGAATTAAGTACTTTAATTTTCAATTCAATTAAATCAGAGCAAAGATCGTTTTTATTTTATTTTATTTTAAATGATCATAATAAATTTTTTGGTTTAAGGCCTTTCAACAAACACCTTAAGACTTATTATTTAGTTTTAAGACTCGCTTAGGGTGTCCATTGAAAGGCCTTGAAGCCAAAAATTTATTATGACCATTTAGGATGAAATGATCAGAAAAGTAACAACTTTGCACCGGTTCAAACGGATTGAAAATTTGAACACTTATTTTTGTAACTATATTTTTTTTATCTATAAAGGAAAAAAAAAAGGGGAAAAACAATCGGATAAACATGATCAATTGAAACATTTTTTTTTCTTCTCTCAATTACTTTACAAAACCTAGAATTAGACTTGAACCTATTGTGTAAGAAAGAAAGAACAAATTTTTTAAACGTAAGAAATAATAGTTTGATTAGTAGCATGGTTACCTATTGTGTTTTTATGTATTTTAATCTTTTGACAATATGTACTCAATTATAATAAAATAAAATTTTATTTCAATTTATTATTGTTCATTACAAGTTATTTTTATTATTCATTATTAAGACTAATTAATTAACTAATTAAAATAATATAAATTTATTAAGTATAAAGTCAATTTTAATTGAAAATAGAATTTGAGTTAACCAAAAAAAAAATAAGAAGGGAGGTAAATGGGAAAAGAAACAAATAAAGAAAATAATTGAAAAATAAAAAAATAAAAAAAAGATTCAAAGTGGAAGGAAATAAAAGGAAATAAAGAGAAAAAAACGAAAAAAAAAAATTCAGCCGAAAAGAAACAAAAGAAAATAAAGAGGAAAAAAGAAAGAAAAAAAAAGTAAATGAACGGAGGGGGAGGGGGGGAGGGGTAAAAGGGGAAATAAGGTGTGGGGCCGGGGGGGGGGGGGGGGTGTTGGGGGGTGGGGGGGGGAAGCAGGCCTCCTTCACGTCCGCTCTTGTGAGAGTCACACCCACCAACACCCCACCTTTTCCCCCTTGCTCTGTCTCTCTCCCGCTCCCCTATCTATTTTTTTTTATAACTCACGTGTACTCAGGCTAGTTTATGCGCAACTTGTCTATTTTTGATTAGAGGGTCCATTCCCACCGCCCACTAATCCAGAATCCATCCACCGCTTCTTGACACCATGAGTGATCTTCGAATCCAGAAACCCCATTGTCAAAGTTCTTCAAATGTACCGTCGGGGATCTTCAATCAAGAAATAACAACATAGTTTACCGGCCCATGACTGAAACTCTTCTATTTTTGGTAAAGACGTTTTGTTATTGAAGCTCAAACTCATTACGATCTCTTAAGGGCATACCCCAACTATACAAAAACCAACCAATCGCTAGATGCCAACAAACATGCTATAAGAGAATATTACTCCACTCTTATCAACCAATAGGACCAAAAATCTTCTCATCAGAAAGACCCGAAAGGCCCCAACTGGAGTTTGGAGGATGAAAAGGTTTTGTGTTAAAACACCCTCCTATTTCTTTCCATCCATAAACTATAAACTGTAGCAGCCAACTTGCTTCTCAGGACAATGCTAGCACTAATCCCGTTTGGCTAAATAAGCTAACTGGTTTTTTTTTTTTTCTTATTTTTTAGTTTTTTGTTAATTTTTTGGAGATTATTGCATCATCATGACAAGAGGAATCTAAAAAGTAAAAAATTATGATCGTAACCTAATTTTTTTGAATAAAGACAAAAATAAGCCAATAAGCCAATTTTTTCGTCTTTATTGAAAAAAAAAATATTTCGATCAGAGTTTTTTACTTCTTAGATTACTCTCATTATGACGATGCAATAATCCCCAAAAAATTGACGAAAAACTAACAAATACGAAAAAAAATTGATAAGGATAAAAAAATAAGCCAGTTGGTTTATTTAGCTGAACGGGACAATATGTGGAAACTTTATATTAATCTCAAAATTAAGGGTGGCAAATTGAACCCAAACACATTAATTAACCCAAACTCATCCACTGAAAAATAGATCCAACCTAACCTATTTATTAGTTGAGTTAGAATGAGTCTCAACGCATCTAACCGATTTATTAATTTGATCTCAATTGGATCAACTTAAATGACCTATCAAGTAATGTAATGAATATAACCCACCAAAAAAAAAAAAAATAGAACGACCACCCTCGTCAATGTAGAACAGTCGAGTCGATCAATCCAAAACCTCTTCACCTCCCTCTCCCGCCACCGCCCCTGGCTGAGTTCTATGCTTTGGAAATTGAAAGAAACTTATTCTTTTTTTTTTTTTGAAAGGCGAAAAGGAATTTCATTAATCAATGTGAGAGCATTCCAACTATGTTGATAGCCGAATCCTTGACAATCACTTGTCCAATCACGGACCCAAACAAGAACAAGTTGACAAGGAGTCAACGAATCAACAAAGTACATTGTTTTACAAACAGAATATCTAGCAATCTCATCACCGAAACTTCCTTCTGAAATACAGAACAACAGATTGCTACCCTTTTGATCCTTTGAACCGGAGATCACAGTAAAGCTATTTCCTCAATTAATCAAGATACCAGACATCCCCAATTTGTGGACATTACCATTCGCGTTGATGAGTGAACTCCCTTGAGAATCCTTAAGAACCCTTGAGTCGTATCCCTTAACAACCATTAAGCCAGCCATTCTGTTGATGAACTTGTGTATCCTCCATGGGATCTGTTGATGAATAAGCTGTTGCTGAAGTATTCTCCATGATCCATTGTCTGTCGTCTCCCGTAGGATCCTTAAGTCGGCCATTCTGTTGATGAATTGGAGCTTCCGGTAAATCTTTTGATAAGTAAGCTGTTTTTTTTTAGGCAACACAGTTTTGATAATTAATATTTGCCAATAATATTTTCAACATTAACAAATGTTCTCAGTATGTTCTTGGCAAGTATTAATTATCAAAATATGTCATTGACCGTCATTTTCTTGCTAGTCTTTGGTTGGGTTTAGAGTTAGGTTGTGGTGTTTGGGTTGGGCTTGGTTTTTGGACTGGACTTGGCCTTTGTTTATGTTGAATTGTATTGATCTGGGTTTTTAGGCCTATTTTAAGTGTGGACTTGTCCCAATATGTGTATCTTGGTTTAGGCTCAGCCTGTTGGGCCTATTTTAGTTCCCCCGTGTGGTTTGGAGAAGAGGGTTTTGGATGGTCAGACCGATGTATCCAAATTTCTATTATCTCTGTAACTTCGTGTTTATGAGTTAATGACGTTAATTTTTGCTAATAAAAAAAAAGGAGAAGAAATCCAATAAAAAGTTGGATGAAAACCTATTGGGACAAAGCCTAAAACATCATATGGGCTTCAAGATGCCCAGATTTAAACAATAAAGCTCAAACATTACAAAGGCCAGAAAGCCTAGATTAACAATACAGCCCAAATCCATAGCAAGGCCCAAAAGGGCCAAACCAAACCCTAAGCCCGACACACCCAAAAACTGCTCTGGATCATATCACCGCCGCCACAGCCGCCAACCCAGACCACGAGTCAACACCCTACCCCGCAGCTGTTGCTGAAGTATGTTCTTCTTCTTTTTTTGTTTGGTATAGGTGCATTAGATAAAATTAGGAAACATACAAGAGTCTTAGATATGAAACCTCACAGGCGTCATCGCGTAGTTGCGAATTAATACAAATTGGAGCAATATCTAAAATACGAAAATCTAAAATAGGAGCGCGTTCTTCTATGATCCATTTGCCAATCTTCAGTCCGTGGTAATTTTATAAGAGCGCGCACTCACACCTCAACACACACTTTAGTGGAACCCACACACGCACAGCTTTAGATGACACGGGCAAACACACACCAGCACACGCACAACACCACACACCTTTAGTGAAACTTATTTACGGTTTTGCGCAATCTCATCTGTCCATTTCGGTAATCAATGATTTGAATTTTAAAAAAAATGTGATAAATGAATTGATAGTCAAGTGGTGGACACCTTGTACTCCTTGTGCCCGTCACCAGTTTCATTACATTTCTCCTAGCTAGATTAGAAATAGAATAAAAACTTGTCTCGTAAAAAACAAAAAATCACATGTACCAACAAAAAAAATTAACGTGGGTGGATTTTGAAGGTATAAGAGGTAGTAATTTCCCCCCCCTTTTCTCAAGTAATTAGATTACCTCGTATCCCACAGGATAGTGGAGGTTTGAAATTCCTTTTTTATTTAAGAATGTGATTGCTCTTGAATTGGAAGATCAGGAATCATTCCTATTCAATCACCACCCAAACATGGGAATCTCAGAGTGTGTGTGGGAATCATTTTCCCATTTTCCTTCAAGATGCCTGCCATTCAAACTGAGCTTTAATTTGAAGATAAGAATGGCATCAAATTTACTCATTCTTCCTACACACATTCTGTTTCTTTGTTCTTTTTTTGATCCGCGTTTCTTTGTTTGTCAAAGTATATACTCCTTCCGTCCCTTTTTAAGTGTCCTGCTTCGTAATTTCAACTTATTAAAAAAATATCATCATTATATTTTTTACATCAATTTTTTCCTCCACTTTCCCTACTTACCAATCATCATTACACTTTTACTCACTTACTTTTCAAAAAGAAATCTACTTTTAGGGATAAAATAGACAATGTACCAACTTTTACCCTGTAACTTTACAAAATGGACACTTATTAAAAGACAGCCCAAAATGGAATACAGGACTATAAAAAAAGGACGGAGGGAGTATTATTTAATTTATATACATCCACATCCCATAAATATGAGCAATAATATCCGTTAATCTAGATGACCATATATATTTATTGACAATTAACATCTCTATTATAAAATAGAAGGGTGTGGGGACAAATTGTTGGAACAACTTAGATTCATGTGATCCAAAGGTTATAGTGCATCCTCCCACTTTTCAGTTAAGTGTCCATGCTTTTCACCTAAATCACACAACTGTCATCCCCTTCCAATCGGGATACATAGTGCCGTAGGCACGAGCTAGCACTACTAAGTAATATAGAGTACTAACTTTTCGGGAAGAGAGCTATGATTGCGTCTAGATAGCGATATACTTGTTGACAGTGGCGACGGCATGTTGTCAAGGATGGGGTCGGACGATCCCACGGGTTGTTTGTTTTGACTAGGGGTGGGCACAGGTCGGACGGGTTGGGTTCGGCCCCGACCCCGACCCGACCAGTCGGTTATCACTGATTTTTTTGGTCGGGTCGGGTCGGGTCCGACCAAAACCGAAGTAAACTATATGAATTCGTTGCCTTTTTGGTCGGGTCGGGTAAGAAAAAACAGCACCCCGAGCTCCGAACCGAAAACTGATTTTTTTGGAAAATTGTACCCGTACCCGACCGAACCACATGTTCGGCCCCGCCCGAAACCCTTCGGGTCGGGGTCGGGTTCGTCGGGTCTCGGTTTTTTTGCACACCCCTAGTTTTGACTGGTTTTGGTTTTATACTGTATTTTTTCATTGGTTGATAAATGAACCTATCAAATATAGTAATTACTAATTTAGTTTATAAAGACCTCATGGTGTCAACACACAAATAATTTTTCCGAAGTGTTAAAAGAACCGCACGCGCGCGCGCGCGCACACACTCAAGCTCTCTAAATAATCTAAGCTACTAAAAATTGAGCTTATATTCGCTCGATAAGAGCTTGTTCAAGATCAGGTTGTGATGCCGCTTTTTCTTTCCTATTTCCTTCTCCTGTATCTCCTTTCCCACTTAATAAAATTTCTTCTTTTCCGTAAAAAAAAAAAAAAAGAATATTCAAAACTCTCAAGCATTCAAACAAAATTTGACCAACATACTTGACATTAGCTTGTAATTACCTCAAAAACAAAATTTGACCAACATACTTGACATTAGCTTGTAATTACCTCAAAAGTTCGTTTGAGATTGAGTAGCGTCATTAACAAGTCAAACTTGAAGCCGTTAAAAAAAAAAACAAGAGTCAAGCTTGAAAATGTCTTATTAAGATTCCAAATTTTGTTGCTTCCCTTGAGATATTGAGTTGTTGCGTCATTAACGAGCTGTTGCTTTCCGTGAATAGTAGTTTATGGAAGTGAATTATGTCCGTCCAAAGTGTATTGGATGGTCCAGATTTTAATAAAATTTTTCCGGAGATGAGTCAAACTTTTTCCCGGAAAAATTTCATTAAAGTCTGAACCGTACAAAACCAAAACAGATGGCTGAGATCAAGCGGCTCTGTAAATTATCTGTTTACAGTAGCTCCGTGAATAAATCATATTCTTAGCCCATAGCAAACGCAACGATAAAAATTCTGAGCTTCTATTTCTTGTGATAATTACTAGTGCTAGTAAATGCATACACTACATTTGATTGCTTGTATTAGCTTCTGTTTCTTGTACCACTAAACATAAAAGTTTCTGGGGGTATTTAACCCCTACAACATTATCAGTTTCTGGGGTATTTAACCCTTACAATATTATCGTTCAGTTGGCGTAAAATAAAATTAGGAGGTTCCTCAAGCTGAAAATAATTAAAATAAATACTAATCAAAAAGCATTTTTTTGGCGCCAAAGTGGCGCCTGCGACCCATAAACACCAACACACCAGAGTTATCGTTCAGTTTCAGAGTTGAACGAAACTGGGTGAGTCGAGCTCAAGTCCATCAAATATAGGCCGAGTCGAGCCCGAGCAGCTTAAAGCTCGGCTCATTTACGGCTCTACTTTTTTTTGAACGGCGAAAAAGAAATTATATTAATAATGAAAGAAATCATGAGAGTAGCATCCCACTAAATTGGCACCCTGCACCACGACAACCATATGCTATTCTAGCACCAAGGATTGACAAGAAATCAACCCGAACAACACACCCAAATTTCAAGATTCATAGACCCAAATTACAAGCAAATGCTTCACCCTAAAAGTCTTTTCCTGATAACAGTTGGACCTACCAAAACCCATCCAAAACTCTCAACCAGTACACATAATTTAAGACCCAAGGACTATCAGATTGCTTGGTGGTTTGTTTCCATACAATTAAGTAAGGTTTGAACCTTAGAGTCAAGTCGTAAGAAAACTAGAGCTCTACCCGTACTCGTACAACATAATGTTTGGCGTACCCATGCTTCAGAGACTAGATAATACACTTGCGTAAGGCCAATACATCCTAGTATGAGTTGATTCACCCACCCAATTCACCCACGGTTTATAGGAACTTTTTATTCATACAACTTGTTCTTTAATGTTATCCATCGAATCGTATCGTATCGTATTGTGATAGTAGTTTTATCGATCAAAAGTGCAAACACAAGCGCAATTACTCAACTGACTTCAATGCCTAATCACAATAAAAAATTACAATTGCTCCTCTCTTACACTTACGCACGTACAACTGCTCTCTGACTATCTCCACAGTATTTCCCTCTCGCTGTTTTTGTGTTATTACTTTGGTTTGTTGAATTTCCCACGACGTGCTTTGCACGTGGAATTCTTCAGCTTTAGTGATTTTTATGTTTTTGTGAAAATTTGACTTTTCCTTGCCTTCACAAACGTCATTGGTAAGTATAAAAATTTACTATCTTATTTTGGAATGACAATTTTGATACATATTTTTTTTTTAGGTCATTTCAACATTACAGCAGATTGTAAAAAAAAAAAAAAACATTACAGAAGACTGTCAACAATTTTTTTTGTTTTTTGGGTTGCCAAAATAGATGGGTTCATTCAGGACAATAGGGGAACAAGAAACAGATATACATCAACAAATAGAACAGGACTGCCTACAAGGGGTACCCATTCGTGCAGGATAGTAGTATTTGTTATGCCCAAATTAAAATTTGATGATCGGTATTGCGTTTTATTAGAACTAGAGTGGGATAGTTGATTTTGGGGCTAAAATATTTTGTATATACAATGCTCTCTGAAAATATGGCGACTCTCTTATTTTCTCCAGCAAATCTCTTCTCGCGCCCCCTGACACACCCCCGATCCCACCCCTTCTTTCGAAAATACCCCACCCCCTGACACACACACCCCCATCCCACCCATTCTTCCGAAAATACCCCGCAGAAAATACCCCAACCCCATTTTCTCTTATTTCTCCTTTATTTACTTGATAATCTTTATATATTTTTTCATTTTTATTTATTTAATATTATTTAAGTGTTCCGATTTTCAATTCGGTTGAATTGGTGCGAAGATCTTATTTTTTTTAATCATTTTATCTTCAATGGTCATAATGAATTTTTGACTCTAAGACCTTTCAACGAGTACCTTAAGGCTCCTTATTTAGTTTCAGGTCTCTCTTAGGGTGCTCATTGAAAAGCCTTAAAGGAAAAAATTCATTACGACCATTTAAGATGAAATGATAAGAAAAATAAGATTTTCGCACCAGTTCAAACGAATTAAAAATTGAAACATTTTTTTTACATAATTTTCTTTTTTATTTAATTTCTTAATCCATTTATGTTATTTAATTAATTACTCATTTATCTATTGGGTAAAATTATGACTTACAAAATTTAACAATTGATCCAAACATTTCAATATGGAGTAATCATAGACACCACCACGCCAAAGGAAAGATGATGGACCAAGGGATACGCACGTGTTTTTTAAAACACATGTACTTTTTTTGTTAAAGTACAAATGTTTGTTCGTGTCTGAAGGCATGACTCGAACGCTCAATTAAAGTTCTACCATATATGAGTTTTACTTCCATAACAATAAAATCAAGGAGTTTTTAAAGATTCATCCTCAGATTCCATCTCACGTAAGTATCCATCCTAGTCATTTTAAACAATTATGTTTTCATCCCCGTTTTTAAATAACGTCAAGATTTTTTTTATTTTTTATTTTTGCTCGGCAAAGGAAACATTTTACTAATCTCGAAAGGGGTACATCGAGAAGAAAACAAGTAAAGAAAGAGCTAGACAAATCCCGAATTTACATACACCTCCAATCGATAGTTGGATGCACACTTGAAAACTAGGTTACAATCTCAGTTTTTGGACACCATCTAAGAAAATTTTAAACTCCTCAACAGTGTAGACCTTGATGTCGAACTTCGCCTTCATCCATATCGCAACTCTAGTTTTGACTAACTCCCCCACCTCCCAAACTTGTTTCGTTGAATTGTTGAAGATAGAGTCGTTCGTCACCAACCAAAGAGACCACAACGTTGCATAGAAGCAAGCTTCCCACACATGTTTTTCCAGGTTGAAAAATTCATTCGCAAACCACCAATTTGCTAATTCCGGAACAGAGAGTGGACAGACCCAATTGATGTTCCACCAATTTAGGATTATTGACCATACACTCCATGAAAAATGACAATGAAGAAACAAATGTTGATGGGTTTCAAGATTCGAGGAACAAAGGGGACACAAAGCTAATTGGATCTCGCTGATCAAGTTTTTGCTGAGAAGGATCGACCTTGTTAATGCTTTTTCCTTAACTGCCATCCAAGCAAAGATTTCCACCTTAGGAGGGCCCAAATTCTTCCATAGGGACCCCAACAACGCATTGCTCGGGTAGTTTAGCAATTCCCAGTTCCTATAAGCTGACTTGACAGAGAAAATACCATCATTCGTCCATCTCCACTGCAAGGTATCAGGTTTCGAAGGGTGTAGAGTGACTTGTTGGAGCCTCTGTTTCAAGTTATCCATCTCTTGCGTCTCTCGCCCAAACATTTCTCTCCTGAACACTAACTCCCATGATCCTTCAGCCCTCAAATTACTGATCAACACCTCTTTTTGAGTGGATAACGAAAACAGCCTAGGATAATCTTCGTTCAAAGAAGATTCACCTAACCAAATATGATCCCAAAACACAGTTGCATTGCTTGAGTTTACCTGGACTCGAAAGCTATCTCGAATGGAATAGCCCAGATGGGAGGAAGGATTATCCAAAGAACAAATATCTAACCATATTCTGGAGGATGAGCCAGAACCATGAACGTAGGGCAGCCAACAGTTACCATCCAAACCGTATTTTCCTCTAATCACTTTCACCTAAAGAGTTTCTTTATCCTTGCCAAATCTCCACCACCATTTTGCCAAAAGAGTTAGATTCTGTTGCATCAGTTTCTTGACCCCCAACCCACCAATAGATTTCTTCCGAGTAATCTCATCCCACTTGATCGTGTGCATTTTCTTTTTGTCAATCGTGTCACCCTAGAAAAATTGTCTTTGGAGTTTCTCCAACTTCCTCGCAACAGTTGCAGGCATTTTAAACAGGGACATGAAATAAATGGGGATGTTTGCAGTGTTTGAGTTCATAAGAGTCAACCTTCCCCCAGTTGAAATACAACGAGAACGCCAAATATTCAACAACTTCTCAGTCCTTTCAATGACAGAGTCCCAAGTTTTAATCCTCCCCGGATTAGCACCCAACGACAACCCGAGATATTTGATCGGTAGCTGCTCCACTTTACAGCCCATGATCTGGGCCAAGGAATAAGTTGCTTGAAGTGGAATGTTGACACCACAGAGGGAGCTCTTCGAGAAGTTAATTTTCAGGCCAGACATCAATTGAAAGCACCTTAATATTCTTTTAATGTTTGCCATCTCCTCCGGGTCATTATTGCAAAAAAGAATTGTATCGTCCTCAAGTTGTAAATGAGAAATATTGACACCGTTACTCCCCAATTTGGTTCCTTTAATAATATTTCGATCCTTCGCTCGTTCTAGCATTATGTTGAGGGCCTCCCCGAGTATGTTAAAGAGAAAAGGAGATTGTGGATCGCCTTGCCTTAGCCCTTTTTGTGTTTGAAATTCCGGTGAGGGTGAACCATTGATTAAAATTGACATTGAGACCGAAGAACAACACTCTAGAATCCAATCCCTCCATTTGTCCCCGAAGCCCAACCTCGATAGCATGTTGCACAAAAGCTCCAATTGACACAGTCGAACGCTCTTTCAAAGTCTAGTTTCAAGACAAGGCCCTCGTGTGCCCTGACTTTCCAACTATGGATTGCCTCGTTGGCTATAAGGACTCCATCTAGAATTTGTTTCCCAAAAATAAAAGCAGCTTGGGCCTCTCCAATAACTGATCGCATCTGCCCCTTAATTCTGTTCGCTAAGACTTTGGACAGAACCTTATAGACCCATCCCACCATACTAATAGGCCAGTATTCCTAAAGACAGGACAAACTACTTTAGGAATTAAGGAGACGAAGGTGGAATTGATACCTTTGGTAAGCTTCCCATTTGAGTGAAACTCAGAGAAAAATTTGATGACCGTCTCCTTCATGAAGACCCATCCTTTCTTAACAAAGGAAAAGTTAAAGCCATCGGGGCCGGCGGCTTTGAAGCTGCTGCAATCATGCAAGGCTGTTAAAATTTCCTTCTCCTCGAAAGGTATCTCAAGCTGCATTGCACTGGCCTGGTTAAGTTTTCTAGAAAAGAAACCTCCCAAGTCAGGTCTGATCTTTCTCTCTTCTGTGAAGTTGACCCGAAAATATTTTGTTGCAGCAACTTTGATTTGACCCGGGTCCACCAGCACACTCCCATCCACCCTTATTGATCCCACCAAGTTCCTCTTGAAACGATTGTTTGCTGATATTTGGAAGAACCTGGTATTTTTGTCCCCTAGCTTCAGCTAGTTAACACGAGATTTTTGCTTCCAGAATGATTCCGATAAGTTATAAAGCCTCCAAAAATTTGACTTTAGAGTACATCGCACTGCTCTTTCCTCATCGGTTAGTTGTCTAGCTTCAGAGAGGGAGTCAAGATGGTGAAGCTTAGACTCAATATCATGGAGAGCGCAGTTGATATCCCCAAAGTCTTGCTTGTTCCACACTTTCAATCTATCTTTCACTGTCCTCAGCTTTTGAACTAAGATGTAACCTGCCCAACCATGCACCTGGGCTTCCTCCCAAGCTTCTTTGGCTACCTTCATACATTTAGGATTAGAAAGCCAAATGTCCAAGAATCTGAAAGGTTTTGGACCCCAATCTCTATTATCATCCAATAACATGATCGGGCAATGGTCAGAAACTGGCCTTGGTAGGCCCACTGCACAACCCTGAACCTATCAAAGAAAGATTGGGATATCAGAAACCTATCTAGACGGCTATGAATGGCGTTGTTCTGGAAGTTGGTCCATGTGAACTTCCTACCAAGCATAGGGATATCTGTCATTTCCATGATGTTACTGAATTCAAGAAAGTCTTTCATTTCCCTATCTAATCTCATACATCCCACCCTTTCAGAGACATCTCTTATTTCGTTAAAATCACCCCCGATACACCACGGATCCTGGTAAGTTGCTTTAAAGGCCAATAGTTCCTCCCAAAGATCACAACGGCCTTGAACGCCATTGGGAGCATAGACGTTCACTATGGTTTATTGTTCCGAAATATGCCACGTTAAACAAAATTTTCATTGTTTTTATGGTGAATTTGCAGAATTAACCATGAAAAACATGGTCGGTTTAAATATTGTATATGTTCCAAAATGTTTTTTTTATGGTAATTTGGCAAAAAATAATTCATGAAAAACATGGTCAATCCACCATGTTCTAAAAGGTTTCATGATAATGCATAGTATAAATGGAAAAATAAATATGATTTTTGAATTTGAATCGGGGAAAAATAAATCGTTGAAATTTGGTTACTACGGATTTTTTAAATTTTGAAATCAACTTTTGTAATTATCTTATGTAATTATTGAGAATATTGAATCCCACTAAATTAGGAAATGGTTGAATCCCACTAATTTAGGAAGTCAATTTACACACACATATGGATACCTTATTAAAAGGGTAAGATAGGTAATTATTCATCATCTGAAAGGATGAAAACATAATTAGTTCAAAATAACCGGGATGAATACTTAAGTGGAATGAGTTCTGATGATGAATCTTCAAATCTCCCTAAAATCAACATGGATTGTGTCGACTACTATATATATACGGGACGGTTTAAGGAACACCCAAAAAAATACCCCAAATCTCAATCTCATAGTTTTCGATCAAATTTTTATGATCTGAACCGTTCAATGTGTGCAGAATGTGATTTTAAGAGTGCTCGCAAGAAATTAGCAAAAAAAATGACCGGGGAAGACTTGATTTGAGCAGTTTTTATGTAAACCGTTCAATAAAAAACTGTTTGAAACTATTCAGATCAAGCTCTTTCCGGTCATTTTTTTTGCTGATTTCTCGCTGGTACTCTTAAAATCACATTCTGATCACATTGAGCGGCTCGGATCATCAAAATTTGATCGAAAACTATGAGGTGTTTTTTTAGGTGTCCCCGGAACCGCCCCGATATATATATATATATATATATATATATATATATATATATATATATATATATGTATCAATTAAAGTTCTGCTTCCAAAATCAGTCCAAAATCATTCCTTTTAGATAAGTGTTTGGAAAATTGATCCTAGCAGTTGGTAGCAAAACATAGATGGTCTAGATTTATAGAAACTCTTGAAACTTGCTAACCGTAGGATTTAAAAATGAAGAGTCTAGATTTATAACTACGTATATAAGATTCAAAAATTAAGCTCCGTTATTATATAGATATAGATTCTCTCCGTTCCAAAAAAGTATCCAGTTTGCCAAATGAGAACTTAAAAAATGCATTTTGGTCTAAACCCTGACGCTGCCTCTTCCCTCTCTACAAAGGCTCCATGGGGGAGGGAGGCGGCGGCCTCCGCCTCTCTCCCTCTCCCTCCCCTAATGTTTTTCTGCAGCCTCTTCCTCTTCAAGATCTCACAGCCTCATCCTCCTCCTCCTGTGGTTTTCGCCGCCAGTCATAGCCCTTTTGGGTCCGTATCGCCGTCGTGTTATGGGTAGCCTTGATCTCGTTCTTCTCCTTCTTCTCTGGATTCGCCGTGATGTATTCGTTTTTCTTACTCTCTGTCGCGGGCAGTTCGCGGGAGCTGCGGAGGAGGTTGGAGCGGGCGTGGGAGCTGCCGGGATCCAGACGGAAGGGGTTAGTTTCGAAAGGTGTTTCGTGCGGTGGCGGTCTTTTGCTCGGTGCTCCTCTCATCTTCATTCTTGGATGATTTCGGGTTAGCCTAACGGTGTTGTGAGCTCTCTGGCGGCAGGGGGCGGTGCTTCTCCGGTCGGGTTCGTCACCTGGACCAATCCGGCATGCTTAACGGCGATGGGATGCAGTCGGTGTTGGAGCGGCTGTGGTGTGTCTTTGGGCTGGTGGCAGTGCTTCTCCGGGTGTGTACCGGAGCATTTGTTTTCAATCTTTAGTCAATTGTCAAAAATAATTTCCTCTTTCTCTTCAATGTGCAGGAATCTTTTCAATCATTTGTCAATTATCGAAAATGATTTCGTCTTTCTCTTTAATGTGCATGAATCTTTTTGAGTCTTCGTCTTTACCTTTCTCCCGTCTTCCCCATTTAATTTGTTGGGAAAAGGTTGGTTGATTTTTCTGTAATGTGCTAGCTCAATGAATATTACATAGTACTTGACTAAAAGAACTAAAAATAAAAACAAACGATTTGGAGCCACTCTATCTAGTCAAGCATGAGATTAACCTCCGGATAACAATGCAACACAATTTTCCTCAAGGACACGGCTTTGTTGACTTGGGGTTTTTAGAACCACGCCTCTCTCTCAGCACGATTTTCAATAAATTTTATATACACTTATTAGTCTCATCTCACTACCTATTTGTCTCAACTTATTATCCCAACATGATTTTCAATCAATTTCATTAAGTTTTACACTGGATTGGTCGAAATATTTCAAATCTGGATAGTACATTACTGCAATTATTGATTATATCACCGAATAGTAAAGATTTGAACTATACCGTCCAGTTTAAAACTTAGATCGGAGAGAATTCAAACCCTTATTCAAATCTTTTCTAACAGGGGTCACCTCTATCATAGCTTGTAGTTGTAGTGTGCATTCTGATGGTATT
The DNA here is from genome assembly GCF_030253575.1 of Rhododendron vialii. Classification (NCBI taxonomy): domain Eukaryota; kingdom Viridiplantae; phylum Streptophyta; class Magnoliopsida; order Ericales; family Ericaceae; genus Rhododendron; species Rhododendron vialii. The sequence continues at coordinate 42,541,441 of NC_080558.1, read as the reverse complement.
TGTTACCATCTTTTGCCTCCATATTCACTTGTTTGACCGCCTCCATTTTGTATTGATTCTTTCATTATGATGGCATACATGATAACAAATATTTAGTTGGTTATAACCCCAAGGGTTGGCCAAGTGATCCTTGTCTGGGACTTAGGTGTTTGTGTCATTCTATGATCTCAGGTTCAATTCTTCTTGCCAACAACTCTTGAGGCCACCTCATCTGAGACACCCTGCATTATCAAAATAAAAATATATATTTAGTTGGTAAATCTTACAAACTTAACAATGTACTGCTTGACTTGTTGGACTCGTTAATTAGAAGTCTTGGGCTATTACTTAGTGTTGTAGTTGATTCTTTTCATTTAGCTAGATTTGCTTTGTGGTGTGTTTTTTATGGGTAATCTAATGACTTTGATTTTCATCTTCTTCTTTTTTAAACGGCAAAAAAATTATTAAGAAACTTGATAAGGGTACATCAAGTGAAAGTGAGGGTAGGGAGATTCAACCAAAGGTTGGATAGCGAGCCGAGACCCAAACACCAATGGGACATAGCCCCAAACACCAATGGGCCTTCAAATGCCCAGATGAGACATTACAAATTAAACCAAATAGAAGTTTGACTTTGATTTTCGTCTGACTTCATAGGGCTTCTCATGTTTGCCTTACAGTTACGAAGACACAAAAGCTGTGTAAAAGGTGAAAAAAATTCAAGTACAACTGGGCAGCGGCGACTTTAGGATTTTGAAAACAGGGGATCATTCATGTGCATAAATTCTCTTTCCAACCATAAGTTAAAAAAAAAACAATCGTAATGACAATCAATAATCTAGTTCGACAAAAAACACATCAAAAAGCTCAACAAGCTAGCTTTTCAACTGAAAAATGAAAGATATCAAAAGGTTATGTACAAAAATCTTTTTTCAAGTTTCATGGAAAAAAAAATCAGAACTTCTACAATTGCGTTTTATAGAGTTTCGCTAAGTTGTCACAGCCGAAAATGGTAAGTGACCGGCCGTGAACCATGAGACTAATCCATGGAACACACAGCCTAAAAAGAAAATAAATTTAATGCCAAAGGCTTTGAATAACTGAGTAATTTTTATTCAAAACAGTATCAGCCAAAAAGATTCAGACAAAAGTATGGGGCACAAACATCCCATGAACCAAATAATACCAAGTGATCCATCAATAATAAAAAGAATTCAATAATTGACAAATGTTTCAAATGCGGAAGCGATTAATAAAATAAAAATATGATGAGACACCCTAAGGAGGTCGAACTAAAAGAAGTCCCCGAGATGCCACTAGAGTTCTTGTCTAAATCCCCGACTAGCCTGAAAAAGAAGTTTGAATAAATCCGTCAGCTGACGAGCTCAGTGAATGGCAAAATATGTAGATTAAATACAGTTCTAAAATAGGGATCAAAATACTTTACCATGTCAACATAAATTTGACATACTGGTGAACAATAAAATAATTAATTAAGGGAAATGATATTGGCACTCCAAAAATTGATGCAGGCACTCCAAAATCAGTGTAACTTCAAAGCCACTTTCTTTTGTTTTTTGGAGTGTCTGCATTAATTTTTGGAGTGCCAATATCATTTTCCTTAATTAATCCAATGAACGATTTATCCGATAAATGTTAATGGTGATCTCAATACAATCTCTAACAATAATGGGGAACCACAACCAATACCAAATAGTTACCAAGTGCCAGTGAACAAATATCTCAAAATTAGATCCAATATCAAAACTTAGAGTCACCACGAGTAGGCAGCCCGTAGAACTTTTCTCTAAGAATGATCCGGTCAATAACAACCGTTGAGCATTAGGGGTCACCGACCTAATCCAGTCTCTTCCCTAATGGCCAGAGTCGCCTGCACACAGAGGATTAATTTCCCTGGACTTTTGAAATATGTTCCCAACAATTAATATCCACAAAGTTCTCACCAAAAAGATTATCCGAACAATAAATAGTTCACCAAACCGCATGTCAATTTTAAGAACCAAATAAAATAAATACATGTTTCCAATATCAATCGTTAATTTTCTAAAATAATAATTTAAGGAATACGAGAAAGTTGACAAATATGTAATATGCTTAACCACTCACCTGAATCCCAATTGCAATGCAATCGAACAAGGCAAAACGAGTCTAGCCTGAACAAAGAATTAATCATATAGCAATATTATCACTAACTGAATCAAGTATAATATTACGGTTATTATTCACTGTAGTTTAAAGCTACCTAAAACTATACTAATCTAAACCTAAGAATGATTAATTCAAGTGACTAGTCCTACCAAAACCATTACCCAATTTCCATTCCCATTGCCATAGCCTTCCGTTCTTCCATGTACACTCAAAAGCCAAGTGATTTGCTCCATGGCCTTATGCATTCCACTTGTTCTCTCTCAACCAAATCAAAACTATATATAACCACCATTTGCATCACACGCACACCACATCACACAGACACAAACACAAAACACCACAAGCACACACTCACTCACCTGCCATGCTCTCTCTCTCTCTCTCTCTCTCTCTCTCTCTCCCCGACATCCATCAATTAATTTTCTGCCCAATTAACTTGCTACTGAATCTACTCAGGGTAGTGAAACAAAAATATTTATTCAACTTACCACGATTGAAGACGAGTACGAAGACGATCTCGAACCTTTGACTATGCAGTTCTTTCCTTCTCAATGTTCTCTAAAAAATTATAACCCAAGTCTGTTCTGATTATCTCTATCTTTAAAGCTTACCTCTATCTTTATGGAACTGCCGTCTAACTCTCAAAACCCCTAATTTGTAGCTAACTAATTTATTTAAGTATTTAAACGGGGAACTAAACTATTACTAAAAAATAAAATAGACCTATTCCCTCAAAATTATAATGACAATTGTACCCATAGTGTGCTCAAAATAAATAATTACGATCCAACCACAATATCCAATTACTAAAATGGCAATATAATTAATTAAATAAATAAAAATGCTAGGCCGTAACAAAGTGATGCCCCAACAGCCCTCAACGCGACACATTTTTGTAGTGTTTAGGACTATTGGGGCACAACTTGGCGGCGCCCTAAGACCACCAAATAATTTTTCTCCAGAGGGTAAGGTGGGTGTAAGCGGAAAAATAATGTAATGGGGCCGGAGCGTTCATCAAATTGCAATAAGGTTGCGTTCTATGTTTTAACTTTTACGAAGGAGAGGATGGATTTCAAGTGGAGGGATAATCTAGTTTGGTGTCCTCATCAAATTATAATGGTGTCATTTATCAATTTCAAACACAAAATTCAGTAACTGCACCTTGAGAAGTTGAGAACACGAATTGATGCTATTTCTTGTTTTATTACCTAAGATTATGATGGGAAAAAAAACCCCCCGGCTCCGATACCAATCTTATGCTTTGATACCACGTGTTGCGATAACCCGTATCCGACCCACAAGGGAAGCGCAACAAACAAAAACAAATTACACAAGAACGAGAACACAAAAGAAATTAAAATACATGGTTCCCCAAACTCGAGTACATCCGCGGGTGAGAGAGATATTCCACTATATGAAAAAATCGACAATTACAATGTGAGATGAAAAAATCCTCTCGAGCTTCTAACACCATGGCTCACACGATAATTTTCACTCACCCCATCTCTATTTTTCCTCACATGTACTCTCCTTTCACCTCCCGGCCAGTGTATCCAGCAACCCCCTAAGGGGCTATACACTCACCCTTTCTCCTTTTTCACACTCGGAACATGCTTCTTTTATACACCCATGACATAAAGCCCTTCAACTGCCAAAGAAGAATTTAAGGGTTCTTCCGGGCCCGTCCTATGTGAGTGAATTACAGTATGTCCCACTAAGCCCGTGCACACAAATAGCGCACAAGTATTTTCCCACGAAGTCCTACTACACACGTGTACACCATTTCTCTCCTCCCTTCCCCCTCTCGTTGTACAGCGCGCGCATACTAGACAAGGTTCTTTTCTTCCCCACGTGCTCTCTCTCTCTCTCTCTCTCTCTCTCTCTCTCTCACGTATATTCTTCCTCCCTCCTCTCTATTCCAGTATTCTTCTTCCATCACTCCTAAAGCTGGACAACACACACGAAACACGATAACACGACACGAACCGGACACGAAGTTAGCGGGTTAGAGTTGAACATTTTTGACACGAAACACGAAAATGACACGACTCGAGAACATGAATTCTAAATGGATCGGATTTTGGTAGAACACGTAAGACACGAAATTGACACGACCAACACGGTTACTAATCTGTGTCACCCATTAACATGAACATATATATATATATATATATATATATATATATATATATATAAATATATATATAAAATATAGTATATCTGTAATTCTATATAGAGTTAGGCAACGGATGCGATAACATGACACAAACTGGACACGAAGTTAACGGGTTAGTATTGAGCATTTCTGACACGTAACACGAAAATAACACTACTCGAGAAACGCGAATTCTAAATGGGTCGGGTTCGGGTTGGGTGATTTGTGACACGAACCCAACTGACACGACACGAAGACGACCCGACACGACCTGTTACCCAAGTCTAATCACTCCCACTCTCTCTCATCCCTCCTTTTTATTTTAATGTTTAAAATCTTACTCTATAAAGATTATACGTAGCTTTTTTTTTCTATACACTTATTTTTTTTTTAATAAAGTTTATATTTTTAAAATCTACTCATAAAGATGTAACTAATGCGATCAATATTGAATATGAAATTATGAAAAACTAAAATTTTTAATATTTGTTTTATTTCGTCTAAATTTATAATTAATAGTCTAAAATTTGATTTTATTAACTTAATACTGTGAATTGTGAATATTTGTTTTATTTTCATTGTTAATTAACAGTGTTAGTTGTTAATTAACATTGTTAATTATAAAGTTTTAATATTGTTTCTATTTTTTTATTGTTAATTAACATTGATAATAGTAAATTTGATAGTATTAATAGGCAATTCATTTGTTAATAGACAATTAATAATTGAAATCGATAAAAATTTAACAATATAAAGTTGGGGGCGGATCTGTAGACAACCAAACAAACACCCAAACAAACACCCCATCTCAGCCCTTTATTTCAAGGGCTGAGATTAAATCCTAGCCCATACTTAAAACTAATTACACTCTTCCCCCCTCTCCTCCCATCTCTCACGTCAGACACAAGCAATCCTCTGTGACAGACCATCCCTCCACTCCGACTCCACCTCCCTCCACTCCGACCGACGTCCTCAGCCCCCGCCGTCGACAACCCTCAGTCCCCCGCCGCCGACGCCCCTCTCTCTCCACCGACGACCCACGCCTGACGACCCCTCTCTCTGGTCGACGACCCACGCCCGCCGACGCCCCTCAGTCCCCCGCTGCCTGCACTTCAACCAACGACCGATGAGACTCCGTCGACGCCGACCCACCACTTCTCTACTTGAGGTACAGAAGGGATTTTCCAAAAATGCATTTTTCGAAAATGCGCGCGTACATGGAAAACGTTAACAACGTGAAAGAGGAATACGGGCTAACAATAGAAAACTAAATTGGGCTAGGTCTCATTTTTAGGTAGGTAGTTTTACTTTTGAACCGGTTCTTAGGCCCAAATTCAAAACCTGGAGTGGATTTAGGGAGAGATTGTTCAGTGACCCAGGCCCCTCCATGCGGGGTGATTTTTAAGGTGAGGTGATTGTGTTGTACTGTCATACTCAAAAGATTAGTAGTGAAATTCGAGTGTCGAATTCACAAGGATAGATTAGCTAAATTGCTATATAATTTTGATTGATTCCTAGATCTTGACCAGCGGGCCAACCCCTTATATTTAGTTGAATATGATTTTATCTTTAGATCTCAAAAAGATTTTACCTATGTATGACATACTCAAATTCGATTTTCATGAGGTAATAAACCAATATAAATACATACATACGTGGAGGGCCAACCATTAGCAGCAGTTAAGTACAACTAATCATTAAATATCTATAAGCATTTCCTGAGTAATTCTATGAGTCATGAGCTCACTATTTATGGCTAATGTAGCTTGTGAATATGACTGTATTTCAAAATCTCTTGGCTGTGCCACCCAATGTTGTTGAACCCTAACAACATTGGAAACATAATCAGGATTTACTACTTGAATTAAGAAAAGAAAAAGACATTCGTGTTAGTTTATGCATACATTGACTATTTTCTAGGGACTCAATTTTATCGTTTGCTGACACATAGCTCGTTTAAAATTAGGGTAATGCCCTATATAGACGAACTCATAAGAGTTCATGATACATGAGAGGTATCGAACGTGAGACCTTAAAAGAAAAAATACACATCTTAATTACTTTACAAAGAAGCAAAAAAGTATCATCTGCCTTATAACTATATGGATCTCTTTTCTTTTTCTTGCAAACAACTGAAGGGTGAACAATGGAGTTAGTGGGTTTAGATGATGTCGAAGTAGATGATACCGAGACTGTAGATAATATTGTGGAAGGTTTAGTAACACCGACAATTGGGATGTATTTTGAGACAATTGAAGAAGCACGGAAATACTACGAACGTTATGGTCAAGAAAATGGATTTTGGATTCGTACTCGAGCTTCAGGCAAAGGACGAAACCGGTTAAATGAAGTCACTAAGGTGCTATTTGTTTGCGGAAAAGAAGGAAAGTATGTTGCGAGAAATCATCAGGAGGGTATTGTGGAGGTGAATGATGAGACAGTTGGAGAAGAGAAAGTGATATCAAAGAAAAGAGTTAAAAGTTGTTCAACCGTTAAATGTGGATGCGAGGCTCATATGCGGATTATGCTTGACAAATAGAATTACAAATGGAAAGTAATAGGTTTTGATGAACGTCACAACCACCAACTAGTGACTCCATCTAAAAGGATGAAAATGAAGTCAAATCAAAACATGCCCAAAGCAGTTAAGGATTTGACTGAGGTATTTCATAAAGAAACTATAGGAATTTCGAAAGTTCCTTCAATTTTTGGTGGGGAGTACATTGGCTTTGATAGTAGGGACTGCTACAATCACTTGAGAAATGTGAGGCATAGAGACCAAGATTGCGGGGATGCACAATCAGTTCTTGACTACTTTTAGAACAAACAAGCTCAGAATCCACAATTTTTTTATGCAATTCAATGTGATGAAAGTGAGAGGGCAGTTAATTTTTTTGGGTGGATTCCTGATCTCGCATGGCGTACCATTATTTTGGAGATGTGGTCACATTTGACACAACATATCGAACACATAAGTATGATATGCCTTTCGCACCATTTACGGGAGTAAACCATCACATGCAGTCGATAAAGTTTGGATGTGCACTTTTACAAGATGAGATAGAGGTGACGTTTGAATGGTTGTTTCGGACATGGCTTGACGCTATGGGAGGACGTCCTCCAACTTCTATCATCACTGACCAAGACTTGGGAATGAAAGGAGCTATTGCCACAGTCTTTCCCAACACCCGTCATCGTCTCTGTCTTTGGCATATTAAGAAGAAATTTGTTGAAAAATTGTCACAAGTGTACTACAAGAGATCGAAATTCAAGAAGGATATCAAAAAATGTATTAAAGAGACATACAAGAAAGAGGACTTTGAAGGGAGATGGATGTTATTGATGAAGGAAAACGAGTTAGAAAGCAACAAATGGCTTCAAGGGTTATTTGATATTCGTGAATCATGGGTACCCGTTTACAATCGTGGTACATTCTTTGCCGGTATGAATACTACCGGACGAAGTGAGGGTATTAACTCATTTTTTGATGGTTTTGTAACTCACACGTCAAATCTCAAAGAATTTGTGGTGAAGTATGAGAAAGCCTTGAATAGGATTGTGAAAAGGGAAAATGATGAGGATTTTGAGTCCGAACATAAATTTCGGATTGTTAATGACCATGAATTTTTGTTGAAGCATGCGGGAAAGTGTATACTAGAAACGTCTTCAACAAGTTCAAGGAATCATGGAGTAAAGTCTTTGACTACAAAGTTGAAAATGTGAGAAATGACAATAGTTTTCAATCTTTCGTAGTGAAGTCAAAAGATGATGAACTTGAAAAGTTTGAGGTGACATTGGATTCGCAAACCTATGAGGGAAAGTGTGAATGCCAACAATTTGAGTTTGTTGGGATATTGTGTGTGCACATTTTGAAAGTGTTTGTCCGACTAGACATTGATGAAATACCGGAACATTTTATTCTTCCACGATGGAGGCAAAAGGCCAATAAATTTAGGATAATTGATTCCCAAGGATTGGTGCATGACGATGGCAAAGAAGAATCTAAGGCATTAAGACTTAGCCATATGTGTCAAGAAGCTACGAAATTGGCTTGTTTGGCCGCCCCATCAAATGAGGCATACACAATTTTTATTGAAGGTATGAATGATTTATTTGAGAAGATTCAAAAAGTTTCTAAGGTGTCTCCAATTGAAATTTGTGCTGACAAAGATAATAAGAAATCTATCGAGCCATCGTGGGCTGAGATATTGCTTTTGGATCCGAACATCTCACAATGCAAGGGTAGGAAAAAGGATGTCAACGGCAAAGCCGCTACTACACAATCCGAAAGATTGAAAAGTGGTATTGAGATGTCATTAAATAAGAAGAAAAGAAAGTGTCACATGTGCTTTCAATTTGGACATGATAAGAGAACTTGTCCTTCGAATCCAATGCGTAAAACTAGCAAAGGTAATTCAATTACTAATTCTATTTTTCTTATGGACATAGATGTTCTTATTTACTAATGTCATTTTTTTTAATTGTCAATTTTATTCAATAGACTTGGAAGAGGAAGTGGAAGGTTCAGATAGTGACCAGGAGGAAGGCTCAGATTGCTCCGAATGATCTCAGAGTATTTTGGCATGTTAGCTTTGTTTCGTAATGTAATGTAGTTATTGTGCTTTAAATTTGGAATTGAATGTAATGGAATTGACCAGTTTTTATGTTAATTGTAAGAAAGCTCATTTTATGAATCAGTTTTTGGGATGAAATGGAATGTAAGAAAGTTATTCTCATGGATCAGTTTCAATGTTGGTATTGAATGTAAGAAAGTTTTTTTTTTTTTTTTTGGGTGGAATTGATCAGTGTATAAAAGTTCTTTTTATGCCCTGAGCACTAGCCTTGCTTCAAATGATCTTAAGTTTCAATTTTGGTAACACTTGCTTCATTAGGTGCTGAAAAATTGAGTTTTAAAAGTGCTAAAATTGAGTATTTGGAATGCCGGTGTCCGTATCGTGTCCGTTCACAAAGGTAGGTTTTGAAAAAAATTCGGCAAAGTCTCCCCTATTTTTGGTTGGTAACACTTGCTTCATTAGGTGCTGGAAAATTGAGTTTTAGAAGTGCTGAAATTGACTATTTGGAATGCCGGTGTTCGTATCGTGTCCGTTCACAAGGTAGGTTTCGAAAAAAATTCGGCAAAATCTCCCCTATTTTTGGTTGGTAACACTTGCTTCATTAGGTGCTGGAAAATTGAGTTTTAGAAGTGCTGAAATTGACTATTTGGAATGCCGGTGTCCGTATCGTGTCCGTTCACAAGGTAGGTTTTGAAAAAAATTCGGCAAAATCTCCCCTATTTTTGGTTGGTAACACTTGCTTCATTAGGTGCTGGAAAATTGAGTTTTAGAAGTGCTGAAATTGACTATTTGGAATGCCGGTGTCCGTATTGTGTCCGTTCACAAGGTAGGTTTTGAAAAAAATTCGGCAAAATCTCCCCTATTTTTGGTTGGTAACACTTGCTTCATTAGGTGCTGGAAAATTGAGTTTTAGAAGTGCTGAAATTGACTATTTGGAATGCCGATGTTCGTGTCGTGTCCGTTCACAAAAGTAGGTTTGAAAAAAATTCAGCACAGTCTCCTCTATTTTTGGTCCTAACCCGACGTCTCGCGTCTCAGTCAGTACAGCAATAACAACAGGCACCACATCAGGTTATGCATAAGCCCACGATAGGCATTTCTCATTCTAAATCACCATTCACAGGCCACATTCACAACAACTAAATAATGGAAAAGTGAATAGAATAGAATTCATAGGCATATTGGACAAGTGAAGGATATGTACAAACGAGTAGAAGAACACCAAAAAATATGTATAAACTGAATTTTTATTGAAGTTCTAATGTAATTACATCATCTGAGTATAAGTTACAAAATTAATCTCTCTAAACAAAATTCATCTCTCTGATGATGCATCATTCCCTCTTCCCGAAGGCATGAGACTTTTTTCAATTTGTAAAGAAATAGGAGCATCCAATTTTTCTTGTTTCTTCTGACATAATTGTACAGTCCACTTTTCTTGCTTCCCATAAAATCAATCAAATCCTTCATAGCTATCTTTGCGTCATGAAGATTATCATCCGCAATGCATTTCCGTCCCTTGATAAAATATAATTCAGCATCTGCAATTTTAACTTTCTACATGTTGACATGGGATCATTAGAATAAAAGGAGGATATCCCACGAGCATTTCATACATAATAGCACCAAGCAACCACCTAAAAAAGCACCAATCATAAGTCAACTAGAAGTCTAAACCAAGCGTTCACCATTTTGTGAAGTTCCATTAAAACTGCCTGCCCCTGAAAAATCCTTCTCTTTGAGAGCGCTTCAATCTAAGGGTTTACATAGTCCAAAATTTGATAGTCTCAAGTGACCATATCTATCAAGCAGCAAGTTATCAGGCTTAATGTCTCTGCAGCAGGCGAAAAGAAGGAATCAGATTATCTGAAAGTAGTAATCACAATAAAACTTTAAAATACAAATAACATTTATGCATCGAACACTGCTAGCTACGAACCTATGGATATAGTTATGCTTATGAATGGATTCAATCGCCAAAACTGTTTCCGCAATGTAAAACCTGGCCTCCTCTTCAATCAATGTATCCTTTCTCATAAGCAAAGTCATCATATCTCCACCAGGTAGGTATTCCATGATCAGATACAAAAACTCTAAAATGTAGTCTCCCAATTAAGCAGTTCCGTAACTTCAAAATGCAACCAAGAAGAATAAGAAGTGAATCATAAATGCAGATAAATTGAGGAGACTTGATAAGTTCCAGCCAACCGTAGACAAAGATCCACAAATTTCCTAGCTAGCACAACGGCTGTTCGTTCGAATAAAACACAAATAGAAGACAGGAATTCCACATCCTCAAACCTCCATACAAGTTTGAAATGTTCCACGGAAGAATACTTAATCGAAAGAGAGAAGGGAAGAGAACGTACGAGAGAGAGGGAGGGAGGGAGAAAGCAGAAAGGCAATCTCTCTCTCCCCCTCTCTCTCTCAATGCGCCTTGGGAATTTAAAGTTGCATTCGGAAATGAACCTTGAAAGATTATTTAGGCCCCAAAAGAAAAAAACTGGTATTGCCACAATTGATTTGAAAATGATTACAATAAATGGATACATTCTGTCACGTACCCATCAACTACAAACCAACAACCAAACAAATCAAATACATGTCAATTATTATGCTGTCAACTGAAACCGAAAGCTAACAACAACAACTGGGGTCCTTGAAAGAAGAAAACTAATTCTAGAGAACCATCTTTGGGTACTTGACGCATCTATACTCATCCTTAAACGTTACGTCAAATGTTACTAAATAGGTCCAGTTCAGTTTTTAATGCAATGTGTCGTTCCAAGCGTCGAACCCTTGTTTAAATGACAGAACTTTGCAATATAACAACTGGTATGGATGGAATTTACAACCTAACACATGTTATAGACCCAATAATCAATGGGAAATAATGGTATACTAGTGGAATTCATGTTCTCCAGTAAAAACTTTGCAATTCAGTTGTATATGGCTGAAACAAACCCGAATTTCGTAGTGGATCACAAAAAATCCCCAATTTCGTAGTGGATCACAAACCCTCATTTTTGGGGGTCTCCAAATTTTGGAACCCTAAGATGGAGAATCTAGGGCTCATCGAGAGAGAGAGAGAGAGAAAGAGAGAGAGAGAGAGAGAGAGAGAGAGAGAGAGAGAGGGGAAGGGAGAGCGTTACCTCAACCAGAGAGAGGGGTCGTCGGGCGTGGGTCGTCGGTGGAGAGAGAGGGGCGTCGGCGGCAGGGGACTGAGGGTTGTCGGTGGCGGGGGCTGAGCACGTCGGTCGGAGTGGAGGGAGGTGGAGTCGGAGTGGAGGGATGGTCTGTCACAGAGGATGGCTTGTGTCTGACGTGAGAGATGGGAGGAGAGGGGGGAAGAGTGTAATTAGTTTTAAGTATGGGCTGGGATTTAATCTCAGCCCTTGAAATAAAGGGCTGAGATGGGGTGTTTGTTTGAGTGTTTGTTTGGTTGTCTACAGATCTGCCCCCTATAAAGTTTAATCATAAATTTTACATTGAACATTTAAATTTTAGCTTTTCATAATTTTATATCCAATATTGATTTCATTTGATAGATCTTTACGAGTAGATTTTGAATATGTAATTTTCAAAAAAATAATAATGCAGAATAAAAATTACAAAGCTTTAAAGATTTAATGTATTAAAAATGAGAGAGAGAGAGAGAGAGAGCGCTTTGTGTGTAGGTGTGTGATCTATTTTATGTCTAACCATTTTTTGCAGTGTTGCACATACAGTGTTCCTCTCCTCCTCTGGGGGAGAGGAGAGAGAAACGGCGCACATGGGAGGCAGCGAGGCAAGCGCGTGGGTTTTTTGAATAAGCAACCTGTTGAGCACAGGGACTTTTTTAAGGAGGATCCTTCTAGCCATGAACTAAAAAGTTAGGACCAGCCAGAAATTATATCAAGAATCTAGAGCCCAATAAATGTACCTTTTTTTCTCTTCCACCCCAAAGCCCACGGCACAGCTGGCTTTTGCTTTCTTTTTCTCCTTTTCACATCATTGGGACTCAACAGATGTTCCATTTCATTCATTATAAATACCTGATATACATGTGTCTTATTTCTCACACCACTCATCATGGCTTCATTACCACCATCTCTATCCTCCCTCCTCTTTCTTACCCTAGCTTTGATTCTCATTTCTATTTCACCTGCATTTTCCACACCACGTCAAGCTCTAGATGATCATCAAGATCAACTGATGAAAATTGGTTTCAAAATTACTCTAAACCACATTGATTCGGGTGGAAACTTCACTAACTCCGAACGTTTATATCGGGCTGCGAAGCGTTCCAGTCGCAGGTCCCAAAAGTTCAATGAGATGGTTTTGACAGCCAAACATCCAAAACTCAAGACCACGGTTTATGCAGGAGAGGGCGAATACGTTATGAACTTTTCGATAGGGACCCCGCCAAAGTCCTACTATGGTACAATGGATACCGGCAGCAACCTAATATGGACTCAATGCCAGTCTTGTCTTGAGTGTGTTCCTCAGTCCGATCCGTTGTTCGATCCAAAGAAATCCTCCTCTTTTTCAAATGTGTCATGCACCAGCAAATATTGCCTAGACCTTCTGCCATATTCAAATTGCAACCCGTTCTACGGGTGCGTGTATATTTACGAATACGGAAGTGGGATAACTTCAGGTTTTTTAGGCACCGAGACCTTTACTTTCGAGAAGGTCAAGGTGCCGAAAGTAACGTTTGGTTGTGGTCTATTTAATCTGGGAGCGGGGTTCACCGAGGGCCTGATAGGCCTCGGACGCGGACCCTTGTCGCTCATCTCCCAGTTGGGTGAGCCCACGTTCTCATATTGCTTAACTTCCTGGAATGGAAGTAAACACAGTACCCTTTTGATAGGCTCCCACGCAAGTGTGAATTCCTCAGGTGGTGGTGGGGAAATCAAAACCACCCCTTTGATTCAAAACCCAAAACATCCCACTTTTTATTATCTTTCTCTCGAAGGAATCACGATTGGTAGCACTAGGTTACCCGTAAACAAAACAACTTTTGCTCTCAATGCTGATGGGTCTGGGGGCCTGATCATAGACTCGGGCACGCCGATTACACGCTTGGCGGAAAGTGTTTATACTCTTGTCTTAGAAGAGTTCATCTCTCAAGTAAAGCTTCCGCTAGTCGATGCACGTAACTCGACCGGGCTTGATCTTTGCTTCGAGTTGCCATCCAATCATTCTGATCGTGGGGCGATACCCCCACTGGTATTCCATTTTACGGATGCAGATTTAGATTTACCAACGGAAAACTATGTGATCTTGGATTCAGGTGTCATGTGTTTGGCCATGCTTGGTTCAGGTGATACTCCCTACATATTTGGGAATATACAGCAGCAAAACATCCTGGTGGTGTATGACTTATACAAGGAAACCCTATCATTTATGCCAACAGAGTGTGACAAGTTTTGAGCTCTTCTATTAGTTGATCGAGCTCAAAATTTGTATGGCAATGGTTGTTTGTAGCGTTGCCAAGTTTATCATGTGTTTGGCCATGGTCATGTTATGTTCGGCCATGTAGCGTTGCCAATTCTCTCCCTGTATTGTGGTGTGGTCAGTGTGAGCGATGGCGGCCGGTTTCTCCTTGGAACCCATACATTTTAAATAAACTCACTGTTTTCATCAGTGGTTTGGCTAATTGAATGAAATTTCAGTGATATGAATTCTACCATCTTTAGCTCCAGTACATCATAAAAGATTCCAGCATCTCTTACTTCTGTTTGTTGAGCTCTCTCCCTGTTCCGTCGTAGAACTATGCTAAATCTTGTTTGAGATCAGTGACTTTTGGAGGGAAGAGCCATGAGAGTGCCAAATGGTAATTACGATTGGTTGCATTTTAAAAATTTTTATTTGAGAAACATTCGCCAAAGAATCTTTTAAGCCAAGAAAATAATACAGATACTGAGATTTTAAATACAGTGTATCATTTAAAAGAAGCCATATCTATTATATCTAATACAATATAGTACTGCAATTACAATCCGAGCACGACAAATGTTCCCGATTCTATACACATTTTAATTTCATAAACCTTTTTTGTCAAGTAGTGGGAGGATATACAAGTATGAGAATTACAGGAAACTGTAAACAACTCTACAATCAGTATAAGTCCAACCCAATTATTATTTGTGGCATAAGGGGGAGTAACAATCCAAATAATTCAAACTACTAGTTTTTTTTTTGGTAAATGAGTCATTTTATAACCAACCAAACTGAAAAAACACAGGGGTGCAAAACCCACTATACAGATTGCTTTACACAAAAGAAAAGCATCCTACTACATTCTACCAAACAACTATACTAACTCATCGTTAGAGATTTGCAGATCTAAGAACTCTGGTAGAGGTGTTCCAATGAGCACAGAGTCTTTGGTTTTCCAAAGAGTTGGGGAACTGATTCTAAGTACAAACTCTTAGTCTTATATTGTCATCAATACACGCTAAGACTGCACTTGAATTCCTGGGCCTACGTTCAAAAATTCTGGAATTACGCTCAAGCCAAATGAAGTATACCCTAGCAGCTAATGCCAATTCAATCAAAGAGCTGAATGTCTTGCTTTTACAAAAACCACAAGCATCATTCAGTTCTAAATCCCACGTATATGCCCTTCTTTGGATCTGAAATCTGAGTAGGATAGGCTCCCAAATACACAGAAAAAGAATAGTCAAAGAACATGTGTTAAATAGATTCGGCACTCTGGGAACATAGCACACAAATAGGGTCTACCTCCATTCCCCATTACAGAAGACGGTCCTTAGTAGACAGTCTCTTAAGACAAGCTAGCCATAGGATAAAGGACCATTTAGACACATTTTTTGAAAACCAAACAACAGTAGCCCATTGAGTTTCTTCTTCTTTATTTCTTATAGCCTCCCATGTGTGCTTGGCTGTATACTACCTTGTAGGGGAAACAGTCCATACAACTTCATCAGCTTTATCAGATTGAGGAACAACAGAGCTAGGAATGGAGTGTTGTATCTGATGAATCACAAAATTTCGCGGTCTGGGCCAGTGCCATTCCCCATTCTGAATTACAGTACTAATAGTAGCAAAAATAGATCTTCCACGGGTAGAAATAAGTCTTGCATCAAACAGTTTGTAAAGGGGACCACTAGGATGCCAATTTTCGAGCCAAAGGAAAGTACCTTGTCCATCCCCAATAATGTTCTGGGCCATGACTCCCAATAATGTGTTTCACAAAGTTCTGGGCCATGACTCCCAATAATGTGTTTCACAAAGTTCTGGACCAGGACTGAAAGAGTTTTTCGATCCATTCGTAGGAAATCTAGCTCCTTGAGGTGAAGGTTGAGAAGGAACAGATGGAAAATGGTACTGGATAGGTGTAGAATTCATCCAAGAAAACAATGGTGGAAACTTTATTTTCATCTACAAACCTATATGCAAATGAGCAGAGAGATCCCTCGTGTTATTAAGTGATCACTCATTTCAATTTCAAACAATGTGTGACTCTATTTCCTTAACAAAACTGTCTTTCCAACTTCAAGCAAAAAAACCTATCGTGGTGACAATCGATAATCTAGTTCGACAAAAAACACATAAAAATTAAAGTTCAACAAACTAGCTTTTCAACTAAAAACTGAAAGATATCAAAAGGTTATGTACTAAAATATTTTTTCAAGTTTCACGGAAAAAAATCTCCAGAACTTCTACAAATGCGTTTTACGGGGTTTCGCCCAAGTGGTGCCCCAACACCCCTCAACGTAAGGCTAAGGAAGGCAGGAAAATCATCGTTTATGAAGGTTCTAGTCATTCCCTATTTGATGCCGATCATAGCGCATCACGCTACTAGGCAGCAGATTTCAAACTGATATCTCAATCAAAGTGGGAAACAAACCTTCCTCACATTTTTTTGGAGTCCATACAGTTAGAGTTGTACTCCACGGAAATGTATAGTATTTAGGAGTATTAGGGCACCCCTTGGCGGTACTCTAAGACCACCAAATAATTTTTCTTTAGAGGGTGAGGTGGGTTTCAAGTGAAAAAATAACATAATGGGGCTGGAGAATTCATCAAATTGTAATATGGTTGTGTTCCATGTTTTAACTTTTATGGAGCAGAGGGTGGATTTCAAGTGGAGAGATAATCTAATTTGGCGTCATCATCAAATTATAATGGTGTTATTTATCAGTTTCAAACACAAAATTCAGTAACTACAACTTGAGAAATTGAAAACACAAATTGATACTCTTTCTTGTTTTATTACCTAAGATTAGATGTTCTCCTATTCTCTTAATCTTTGTATGTTCCATTTCATTCATGGCTTATTTCTGTGTCTTATTTCTCACACCACTTATCATGGCTTCATTACCACCATCTCTATCCTCCCTCCTCTTTCTTGCCCTAGCTTTGATTCTCATTTCTATTTCACCCGCATTTTTCGGGTCACATCAAGCTCTTGATGATCATCAAGATCAACTGATGAAAATTGGTTTTAAAATTACTCTAAACCACATTGATTCGGATGAAAGCTTCACTAACTCCGAACATTTACATCGGGAAGCATTCCAGTCACAGGCTCTAAATGTTCAATGAAACGGTTTTGACAGCTAAACATTCAAAACTCCGGACCGTAGTTTATGCAGTACATGGCGAATACCTTATGAACTTTTCGATAGGGATCCCGCCGATGTCCTACTACCGAATAATGGATACTGGCAGCAACCAAATTAAAAATTTTGGAAAAAATACCAATAATTCTCTGTTGAAAACCAGTAAGCTTGATTTGGAACGTGTGGAACTATTGTTTTGGAGGCTATGAATGCTTGCAAGTGGAAGGGTAAGTTGGTGAAGAATGAAAGTCAGATAAGCCTGCAAGAAGAACAATAACAAAAACGTAGGTATTGAATTTAAGCTTCCGTATTTCAATTTGTGATCTTTGCATTTATTGCAAAATTATCTACTTGTCTGCTTGATTTGCCTATAAAAGATTGTATTCTGATTATGTAAAAGATATGAGTGGAGTAAGAGAATAAGAGAATTACAGAGAGAGAGAAATTTCTCCTCCTTGTATGTTATTTTCAAATTGAGTGAGTTCAATATATTGTGAGTGTATTTGTGTAATTCTCTTGTGAGTTTCATACATTATAAGTGTGTGATCAATACTCCTCCACCCAACAAATTGGTATCAGAGCCTTAGGCTCATCCGTAAAAAATCTCTCACAAAAGAAAATACCTTCGGTATTCTACTGCTGGTGTAGCCCGCCCAGAAAGCAATTCACTCAAAATCATATTTTTGAGTTCAAGATCGTCTCAGCCACACCAGTCGGTCGCCTTCAAGTCCAGCAACAAAAACAAGCCGCCTCTTGTCCAGTCGAAACAACCACTGGGTTGAAGGCCAAAATTTTGAATTAATCGAAAACTCGTTTTGACACATAAACGAGTTCTTCAGACTCAGAAGATCACCAGGGATTTTTCCGTCGCCGAAAAAATTTCCGGTGTGGCCCTCACGCGCTGCTCCAAGAGCTGCTATCCAAAATTGCAGAAACAAAAATCTTATCCAAGACTCAAATTGATACCCGAGTCTCGTGCATCTCAACGATACAAAGAGATTCGTGCAAGACCCATCTTGAACGGAGGTGTACAGAGGTTGCAATTGCCGTTCGACGGAGTTGCGGCAAACACGCGTCTCTGTTTTTTTTCTTGAGAAGAAGACGGAAGAAACAGAAAAGTGATAGAAGGAGAAGAGAAGAAAAGGAAAAAGAGGTGGTTGACTAGGATCTCATTTATTACAAACCAAAAAGGTGGTTGTCTTTTCTTTTTTGGAAACAAAGAGGTGGTTGGTTGTCTGATCCCATTTATTGCCACCATTTAATCCCACGAAGCTATTTTCCATAAAGCTGGTCCACGAAGTTAAAAGTCAAATTCCATAGATTTCTATTCCGATGGCTAACAGAACATCCCAAGCTGTTATTCCAAAGCTCACTAAGGACATTTATGATAATTGGTCCATCCAAATGAGGGCATTGCTTGGTGCTCAAGATGTATGGAGGTGGTAGAAGAAGGTTACGATGAACCCACCTCAAAATAAGTTGAAACAGCTTTAAAGGAGGAACAAAAGACGACGCTCCGTGCCGAGCGAAAGAAGGATTGCAAAGCCAAGTCTATCATCTATCAAGGACTTGACGAAGCCACGTTCGAGGTCATCGCTTCCGCCAAAACTTTCAAAGAAATTTGGGAGATGCTGCATAAGACTTACAGAGGTGTTGACAAAGCAAAGAGGATTCGCCTCCAAACTCTACGAGGTGAATTCGAGTTTTTACGAATGAAATCCTCAGAATCTATTTCTGAGTATTATGCTCGAATCATGGTGGTGGCAAATCAAATGAGGAGAAATGGCGAAGCTCTCACCGACACGAGAGTTATAGAAAAGATCTTGCGATCTTTGGATCGTAGATTCGATTTCATCGTTGTAACGTTAGAAGAACTTAAAGACGTTTCAACCATGTCTATTGAAGAGCTCGTGGGTTCGCTGCAAGCCCACGAACAAAAGTTGCACAGAGACGATGATAGAGCCCCAGAACAAGCTCTACAAATAAAGTTATCCCTCAATGAAGGAAGGTACGAGCAAGAGGGGACATCTCAGAGGGGACGAGGCTATGGGTCCCAAGGAAAAGGCTCTGGAAATTCAAATTCCAGAGGCAGAGGTGGCAGAGGATTCTCCAGAGGAGGGAATCAAAATCATGCGGAAGTGGTCGAGGACAACAAAACTATGCTCCAAGAGGAGGTAGACAAGGACACCAAAGTCATAATCCAAGAGGAGGAGGACAAGGCAGAAGAGGCGGTTACAACAACCGTTCGAACGTTGACAAAAGTAACGTTCAGTGTTACAATTGCGAAAAGTATGGCCACTACAGCAACGAGTGCCGAGGAAGACCAACATTAGATCAAGTTGGCGAAACAGCCAACTATGCAGACAAAGAGCCAACAGGAGGAGATTCTATGAGTCTCGTGGCGCACAGTCCTATCGAGCAGGATCAAGGTACATGGTTTCTTGATTCAGGAGCCAGTAATCATATGACCGGCTCAAGGCAGCTTTTTACTGAACTTGATGAAAAGGTTCAGGGAGATATTTCTTTTGGTGACCTCTCTAAAGTACCAGTTCGAGGG
Source organism: Rhododendron vialii (assembly GCF_030253575.1). Taxonomy (NCBI): domain Eukaryota; kingdom Viridiplantae; phylum Streptophyta; class Magnoliopsida; order Ericales; family Ericaceae; genus Rhododendron; species Rhododendron vialii. The sequence continues at coordinate 42,521,434 of NC_080558.1, read as the reverse complement.
AGAGGTGATATTATAATCAAAAGGAAGAATGGAGATCATGCATTCATCTCCAATGTCTACTATGTTCCAGATATGAAGACTAATATTCTTAGTCTTGGCTAGCTGCTGGAAAAAGGCTATCAAATTAGCCTAAAGGATATGCAATTGACGATTGCAGATGCTCGAGGAAAGCTGATTACTCGAGTAATGACGGCGAAGAACAGGATGTTTCCGCTAAGTGTTCTTCATGACACGCCAAAGTGCCTCAATGCCATTATCAATGATAAAGATTGGATATGACATCTCAGATATGGACACCTCAACTTTGAAAGCTTGAAGTTGTTGGCAAATAAGAAGATGGTCAAGGGCTTACCTCATATTCAACGTCCAAATGAGATATGCGAAAGCTGCATTCTTGGCAAACAACACCGCAATAACTTTGGAAAGCAAGTTGATTGGAGAGCATCCATGCCGCTCGAGCTAGTACACAGAGATGTCTGTGGTCCGTTGATGCCAATCTCAAACGGTCAGAACAGATACTTCCTCACGTTCATCGACGATTATAGCAGAAAGACATTGGTATACTTTTTGAAATTGAAGTCAGAAGTATTTGAAAAATTCAAAGAGTTCAAAGCTCTTGTTGAGAAAGGAAGCGGCTACTACATCAAAACATTGCGGTCAGACCAAGGAGGAGAGTACACTGGAGATCAATTTGAGGGATTCCTTAGGCAACAAGAAATCAGACACCAGTGCACACCTGCCTATACTCCTCAGCTAAACGGTGTAGCTGAGAGGAAGAATCGCACCATTCTCAACATGGCTAGAAGCATGTTGAAAGATAAAGACATGCCCAAGAGATTTTGGGCCGAAGCAATTCAGTGTGCAGTCTATCTATTGAACAGGTGTCCTACGAAGAATGTGCAGTCGAAGACACCACAAGAAGCATGGTCCACTCACAAGCCAGGTGTGGGTCATCTTAGAGTATTTGGTTGTATTGCCTATGCCAAAGTTCCGGAGGCAAACAGAACCAAACTCGAAGACAAAGGAGTTAAGTGTATCCTTGTTGGATATGGTGACAGAACGATGGGATACAGGTTGTATAATCCCATCACTCAGAAGGTGATTTTTAGCAGAGATGTCATTTTCGAGGAAAATGAATCCTGGTGCTGGGGTCAAATAGAAGCTACCAGAAATATGGAGCTAACACTTGAAGATGAAAAACAGGTACAAACCAGAGATGTACTTGGGAGACCAGAAGATCAGCCAACATCTTCTCATGGTTTCCCCTCACCACAACAAGGGGAACCATCCTCACCAGTTGAACGAGAAATTTTAGACATGAGGCCCAGAGGAATTTGGAACTTGAATGATTTATATCAGAATACAGATCGGATGGATGCAGATTTTACCATGTTCTGTCTGCAAATTAGTTATGATCCAGTTAGTTTCGAGGAAGCTACCCAAGAAGACAAATGGAGGAAGGCTATGGATGAAGAGATTCAGTCCATAGAGAAGAACAAGACTTGGGAGCTGACCAGCCTCCCAAAAGGTCACAAGGCAATTGGAGTAAAGTGGATCTACAAAGCTAAGAAGAACGCTCAAGGAGAGGTTCAGAGATACAAGGCAAGGCTTGTAGCAAAAGGATACAAGCAAAGAGAAGGCATCGACTATGGCAAAGTATTCACCCCTGTTGCCAGGATGGAGACAATCAGGCTAATGATCTCATTAGCTACTCAGAAAAGATGGAAGATCTACCAATTAGATGTCAATACAGCATTCCTGAATGGATTTCTAGAAGAAGAAATCTATATTGAACAGCCACCTGGATATGTGAAGAAAGGCCGTGAAGACAAAGTGTACAAATTGACGAAGGCGTTATACGGGCTTAAGCAAGCGCCTCGTGCATGGAATACCAGAATTGACAAGTACTTCCAGGAGAATGGATTCGAGAAGTGCCCCTACGAACATGCACTCTATATGAAGAAGGAGACTGATGGAAGCCAGCTATATGTATGCCTCTACGTTGATGACTTGATTTTTACAGGCAACAATCTAGCCATGTTCGAAGCATTCAAGAAGACGATGTTTCAAGAGTTCGAAATGACGGACATCGGACTTATGGCTCACTTCCTAGGCATTGAAGTGACGCAAAGGGAAGAAGGAATTTTTATCTCCCAAAGCAGGTATGCCATGGAGATATTGAAAAAGTACGGGATGGAGACATGCAATCCAGTGACGACTCCAGTCGATAGTGGACTGGAACTGAAGAAAAATGATACTGGGAATGTTGATCCAACCTATTTCAAAAGCTTGGTTGGAAGTCTGCGATATCTGACCTGTACTAGGCCAGACATACTCTATGGTGTTGGGCTAGTAAGCCGATACATGGAGACACCAAATCAGTCACACTTGTTTGCAGCAAAGCGGATTCTCCGCTACATCAAAGGGACTCATAGTGATGGACTGTTCTATCAGTCAAGCGGTGACCTGAATCTTTCCGGCTATTCAGATAGCGATTGGGGAAGAGACTTGGATGAAAGGAAGAGCACAACAGGGTTCGTTTTCTCCATTGGAGATACTGCCTTCACTTGGACATCCAAGAAGCAAGCGATCGTGACGTTGTCATCTTGTGAAGCTGAGTATGTTGCCGCCAACTCAGCTGTCTGTCATGCTATATGGTTAAGGAAATTGCTGAAGCATTTGGGCTTTCTGCAAAAATTGCCCACAGAAATCTACGTCGACAACCGCTCTGCAGTTGAGCTTGCAAAGAACCCGACTCATCACGAAAGAAGCAAGCACATCGATACCCGCTACCACTTCATCAGAGAGCATGTAAAAGCAAAGGAAGTGGAGTTAGTTTCTTGCAGGACATATGATCAAGCAACTGATATCTTTACGAAGCCCCTCAAACATGAAGCTTTCGTAAAAATGAAGACAATGCTTGGAATGAAGAATCTCTGAGAATCAAGCTTAAGGGGGGATGTTGAAAACCAGTAAGCTTGATTTGGAACGTGTGGAACTATTGTTTTGGAGGCTATGAATGCCTGCAAGTGGAAGGGTAAGTTGGTGAAGAATGAAAGTCAGATAAGCCTGCAAGAAGAACAATAACAAAAACGTGGGTATTGAATTTAAGCTTCCGTATTTCAATTTGTGATCTTTGCATTTATTGCAAAATTATCTACTTGTCTGCTTGATTTGCCTATAAAAGATTGTATTCTGATTATGTAAAAGATATGAGTGGAGTAAGAGAATAAGAGAGTTACAGAGAGAGAGAAATTTCTCCTCCTTGTATGTTATTTTCAGATTGAGTGAGTTCAATATATAATAGTGTATTTGTGCAATTCTCTTGTGAGTTTCATACATTATAAGTGTGTGATCAATACTCCTCCACCCAACATTCTCGTCATATAGAATGACTTTTTGTTTAATCTTGTTAAAAGTTTTATTTCAAAGAATATGAATTCTATGGTAATTAGATTTATAGAGTAACTTTGAGTATTATTCTTGCAGATGTTTGTATATTTGGTGTTTGGTGGATTTTTTGGGTTTGTTGTCAAAATATATATTCAAGATTAAAAATGGGCTCAAAGAGTAGCTAAAATTGAAAAAAGCGTAAAAATATAAATCGAGTTAAACAAACTGTAAACAAGACTAAAATTTTTATCCATTTTTAGTCAATTATTCTTAGTTTTTGGTCTTAATATATTTTTAGTTTTTGGTCTTAATATATTTTTATTGGGGAATTTCTTATCTTAGTAGGACCTTTCCCCCAGGATAGGTTACATTGTTCACGCTACTTGTGAATGAGTATCAAAGTCAATGCTAGTTAATGCTTCTCCACGACTGTCTTTACTTTACCATTCGTGCCCAATACCCCCATAGGTTAGGGTTCCTCTCACATTGGGAACTTCTCTCACTTCCTCAAACACTCAAGACTGAGGTTTTTTAAACAATACATCTACGACTAGAGAATTAGGTATAGGAAGAATAGATCTAGCAATACAATCACCAAATTCACACTTCCAATGGCTATGAAATGCATGCATATGAAAATCTTCCCACTTAGAACAAGTAATTGTCGTCGATAAACCCTACCTTCAAATTTTGAGTATAGCACCCCGGGGAGGAGAGGACTTTCCCCCCCTTTTTTTTTCCCTCTCGTTCTGCAGGAAAGAGAATGAGTGCAAGTTTTAAGAGGTATACCTTTCAAAACAGGAAGGAGCTGCCGCTTCAAGGAAGACCCACCTGAAATCGCATCGGGAATTTTCATGCATTAAAGTGAACCTGACGGGCAAAACACATAAAGAAAAAAAAGTGAACGAGATTAAAAGTAATGAGGCTACCAAAAAAAGATTAAAGTAATGACAAAGACTTTCATGTAAAACAAAAAAATTGACCAAGACTTACACGTGAAAGAAAGGAAAAAACAAAAAAATTGACTTTGTGACAAATACGTTATGCTAATCCAAAAGAAGAAAAAGCAGACGCAACCAATAAAAAATTTAGTCTCCGTTACTGATTAGGGGACTTTCCTAATATTAGTAAAAGGGTTATGGAAGCCAAGGCTGAACTGAGTAGTTTGCAAGAAAGATTGTTTGCTTCCCTTTCTAATGAGGCTTTGTGTAATCAAGAAAGGATTTGGTTTGTAAATATGTGGAGTTGAGGGCTGCTGAAGAATCTTTTATGAAGCAAAGGTCTAGGGTAAAATGGCTAGCATTGGGTGACCAAAATACTAAATTTTCCCACCAAAAGCTGTGTGTACATAGAATTCGGAATACCATTTTGAGTCTTCAGAATATTGAAGGTCACATTCTTGAAACTCCTGCGGAAATTCGGGCTGAGATTCTCAAATATTATCAAGGGCTGCTGGGTACCTCTTTTTCTAGTAGAGTGGATGCAAGGTCTCAACTTCAACAGGCTATTATTTCTCATGTTTCTGAATCTCAATCTCATGATTTGGTGGCTCCTATTTCTGATGGAGAAATTAAGAAGGCTCTGTGGGCTATTAATGGAGACCAGGCTCCAGGCCCTGGTGGCCACAACTCTCTTTTTTTCCAAAAGAATTGGCAAGTGGTGGGTCAGGACCTTCTTTCTGCAGTAAAATCCTTTTTTGGGTCTGGGTTTTTGCTTCAAGAGTGGAATGCTACGGCCATCTCTTTAGTGCCTAAGGTCAATTCTCCTATGTCTGTTCGTGACTACAAATGCATCGCTAAGGTATTAGAAAATAGATTGCAACTCATTTTGCCTTGCTTAATCAACCAGGCTCAGTCTTCTTTTATTAAGGGGCGTTCAATTGTTGACAATGTGCTCTTAATGTAAGAACTAGTAAGAGGATACCATAGGAATGATAAGGATCCTAGATGTGCTATCGCCTATCAAGATTGATCTAATGAAGGCCTATGATTTCATGGATTGGTTTTTTCTTTTTCTTTTTTTTTCCTTACACATTTTTACATACATAATATACATTACCTTAATTTTAATCGTTTAAGTTGATTAGGTGATTTACTTTTCCCGGAAAAATAGAACACGTTTTCCCCCAAAACAAAAGATTGTCTATTATTCTTTTTTATATAATATAAAAAGGGGTGGACGACCACTCTATTTTTTTTATGCGTGAGAGTTTTTCTCTCTTATAAAAACAAAAGAAAGGATTGCATGACTTTTTGGTTTTTCGGTGGAGGCGAGTTTGATAAGTTTGTGGCAGCCCATGTTCTTTCGTTCTTGCATCTCGAACATTTTATTTTTATTCATCTATTCATTGTTCGTGGTTTTTGGTGTTATTTGTTGATGTGGCTAAATCTTTGGGAGATTGAGTCAGAGCCGGTTTGTTAGGATCGTCACACACATGCACACGATTTACAAGTATAAAACAGTAAATAAATCAATATAGAGATATACGTGGTTTTCCAATACTGGGTACATTCACGGAAGCGAGAACGGTTGCTGTTTTTATTATCACAGTACGAAATAGGGTTTACAACATAGAGTATTATACCTATTCTATTCTAACACTAACATGGTATTTATACCCACTCTATTCTAACACTCGTTGCGCTTCGCTCCACTCGTTCCGATCCGCTCCGCTTCGACATCTAGCATTCTTCTAAAACTCCTTAGTATCTTTTCATACTTAACATATGAGCCACAGTTCTAACACGGTTGAATTCGAAGATCGGGCGTGAAGTACGTGGTACATCTATTGGATTTTGAAGAAGCTCGGAGAGCATCGGAGATTGGCGAGAATAAGTAAAGGCTTGGGTAAGGTTTTTGCTATTTCGCAATCCTTATTTTTTTGGATTTTACTATTTTAGCATGTTTAATCCGTCTTAGTACACACTCCCGTACCATATGCACCCGTATAACCAAACCATTGAAATGCGTAACCAAATCACTGAGAGGTGTAATCAAATCATTGAGAGGCGTAACCAAATACTTCATTCAACTGTTATGCCTATTTTGTAAAATATTACGCTTCTCAATGGTTTGGTTATGCCTCTCAATGATTTGGTTACACCTCTCAATGATTTGGTTATACGGGTGCATATGGTATGGGGTGTCCTTCAAGGTCATTAGTCAATTGTCGAAAATGATTTCCTCTTTCTCTTTAATGTGCAGGAATATATCTTTTCGAGTCCTCGTTGATAAGTACCAAAATATACATATTTTGAACTTCCACACTACATTTGTTAGTCATTTATTTTTGTTAGTAATTGATATTTATTTTGGGGAATGACTTCGGTGTCGCCGGTCATTTTGGGGACACCATAACTTTTGGCATAACAAAACCATTATGAGTATAACCAAAACTCATTACAAGCATAACAGAACCATAGCAAGGCATAACTAAAACCATAGCAATGCATAACTTATTTGTTATGCCTTGGTTGAGTTTAGTTACACCTTGGTTGATTTTTTGGATATTCCTTGTTTGGGTTCTGTTATGCTTATAATTGATTTTAGTTATGCTTCTAATGGTAAAGTTATGTCAAAAATTACGGTGTCCCCAAAATGACTGGGGACACCATAGCATCATCCTTTATTTTGTTCTTTTGTTGTTATAGGTTGTTTGAGCTCATTGTTTGAGATTTTGGATTAAAGCGGAAGATACAAGAAACTTGGGGTCTAAATGCAAAGTGTTCAAAGAAGGATAATTGGTTTGTTATTTCATGAAGCCTAAGGAACCTTTTAAGTAATTAAGGCATTAAAAACCCTCACTATATTAGGCCTATTTTGGGTTGACTTCAGCAGCTGTTTTTCGGACGAGAGTTCTGGCCGAGGGAAAAAAAAGAGGAATTGGTTTCAACATGAACAGCACCTTTGGACATCACGCAGATATCGACGGTCAACAAAGAACGGGGCTGCCACACTTTCGTACCGATAGTTTATTTTTCGAGTGTTGTTCCTTTCAAGTTATTTGAAGTTTTGTTTAATTACATGTACTCCGATAATTCGTTTTAATTTCTGTTCTTTATAAAAGTTATTCGTTGGTTTTTGTTTAATTTACAATTTTTGTTTATTTTTCATCTCGTGTAATAGAAGTATGTTCCAAATTAGGGTTTCTTTTGTTTCTTACTTAATAATGAGTGAGTAGTGGTATGGGTAGGGTCACGGGGTGATTAGCACACCGTAGCTAGGTCAGACACATTCTGCTCCTGTTTTCCGACATAAAAATTGAAAGGGCAATTTTATGTTAATTAAGAACATCCGTGAGACGAATCCGGGCATCGTCGGAGCTCATGTAAATAGGCGTCCAAAACTCATTCTTCGCTGCGCATGGGTAAACGGAGACCATAAATGTTCGCATCTTTTGGGGTATCTTTTTCTCTCTAAAGTTGAATGTTTTTAAGAATACTGAATGGAGCAGGGAAGTCCGAACTGGTTGCGAGTGCTGTGAACCCTACTACCGTACCTCTTTTTAATTCTCGAGAAGAACTTGTTATTTTTTAGGTTAATTAAATCTAAATCAATCGACAATGGGTGACTACCTAAGAGCCCATTAAATTAGTAACAACCCAAATTTTTAGTTAATATACATCACCGTCTCTGTGGATTCGACTCCGGACTTACTGGATATTATGCCGCATTGGTTTCCTCCCTACGCTTGGGGCAACCCATTAATTTAGGACTAAGAATCCGTCAAGTATTCATCTTTATCTTTCTCCCTTCTTCCGCGTTTGCTGGGTAAAGGTTGGTTGATTTTTCTGTAATGTACTAGCTCAATGAATATTACATAGTACTTGACTAAAAGAAACAAAATCAAAAACAAACGATTTGAAGCCACTCTAACTAGTCAAGCATGAGATTAACCTCAACGCAACACAATTTTCCTTAAGGACACGGCTTTGTTGACTTGGGATTTTTAGAATCACACCTCTCTCTCAACACAATTTTCAATAAATTTTATATCCACTTATTAGTCTCATCTCACTACCCATTTGTCTCAACTTATTATTCCAGCACAATTTTCAATAAATTTCATTAAGTTTTACACTGTAATGGTTGAAATATTTCAAATCTGGAAAGTCCATTACTGCAATTATATATTGATTATATCACTGAATAGTAAAGATTTAAACTGTACCGTCTAGTTTAAAACTTAGATCAGAGAGAATTCGGGTTTCAAATAAAAGAAGATGAAAATCAAAGTCATTAGATTACCAATAAAAAACACACCACAAAGCAAATCAAGCTAATTGAAAAGAATCAACTACAACACTGAGTAATAGCCCAAGGCTTTTAATTAACGAGTCCAACAAGTCAAGCAATAAATTGTTAAGTTTGCAAGATTTACCAAATAAAGATATATTTTTATTTGGATAATGCAGGGTGTCCTAGATGAGGTGGTCTCAGCAGTTGTTGGCAAGGAGAATCGTACTTGAGATTTTAAAATGACGCAAACACCCAAATCCCAAACCAAGATCACTTGGCCAACCCTTGGGGTTATAACCAACTAAATATTTGTTATCACACACATCATAATGAAAGAATCAATACAAAATGGAGGCAGTCAAACAAGTGAATATAGACGTAACAAATGCCATCAGAATGCACACTACAAGCTATGATAGAGGTGACCCCTATTAGGGAAGATTCGAATAGGAGAGAGGGATTCAACCAAAGGTTAGATAGTGAGCCGAGACCCAAACACCAATGGGACATAGCCCCAAACACCAGTGAACCTTCAAATGCCCAGATGAGACATTACAAACCAAATAGAAGTTCGACTTTGATTTTCATCTTACTTCATAGGGCTTCTCATGTTTTCCTAACAGTTATGAAGAGACAAAAGCTGTGTAAAAGGTGAAAAAAATTCAAGTAAAACCGTGTAGTGGCGACTTCAGGATTTTAAAAATGGGGGGTCATTCATGTGCATAAATTCTCTTTCCAATTATAAGTATAAAAAAAAACAATCGTAATGACAATCGATAATCTAGTTCTACAAAAAACTCAACAAGCTAGCTTTTCAACTAAAAAATGAAAGATATCAAAAGGTTATGTACAAAAATCTTTTTTCAAGTTTCATGGAAAAAAAAGCTCCAGAACTTCTACAATTGCATTTTACAAAGTTTCGCTAAGTGATGCCCCAACACCCTCAACGCGACACATTTTTGTAATAGGGTTGTGTTCCATGTTTTAACTTTTATGGAGGAGAGGATGGATTTCAAGTGGAGAGATTGTTACTCCCTCGATTTTCAACATAAATAATAATCATTCTCAATAAATAACATTATCACTGAAGTACCGATAATACCCAAAAGGCATATCTGTCCCTATTCTCAAAGTTAAGTTCAAAACATAAAATCCTAGCTTGAAGCCTAAGTTATACAAAATACCAAAATAATATTATAGTTTACATTAAACGTCCTTCCAAATATTGCCCTCAAAACAAATGCAAATTGTCGCCTTCTTTATACTTTCGAACCCATGATCAACAAGCATGAGATGCACACCATGCTAAGTAGAGAATTCTATACTCAAGCTATATGTAAATGTAGTGAAACATGCTATAAGAGTGAATGAATTACAAATAAACGGACATGAAATACAAGAGGCACCACAATAAACCGATAGATTTCGACTACGGGATTATATACGTCTTAAAGATATCCCTAACCTTTCGTACTTCATACTAGAAGTAGCATTAAACTCACATCAATCTAGACAACCTACGACTATTTCTCAAACCATTTTAAAACTACTCAGATGAATGCTACCATTAACTTCCTCATTTCTTACCAATTACCATCAAATCTCTTTTCATAAAAGAAAACATTTCTTTTTAATTGCCAAAATAAATTTTAAGATAACTCTCGACCTTTACGGGTCAAACTCCGTTGATTCGCTTGAATACTAGAATCCGTTGATTTGTGCCCAAATACCAGAACCGTTGATTCGCTCAGGAATACCGGAGGATTTTTCATAAAAATCCTTTTTCCAAAACCAGATTTCTTCTTTTTCAAAACTTTGATAGAATCATTTGTTTATTTCCCTTTTCAACATTTACAATCTTTAGCAATACACACCCCAAACAACAACAAGAACTCCTTCCATTCAAATTCTCAAATCAAACATACACACACACAAACCATCGTTCAATGTACAAGTAGGCAACATTTCCCAAATTCACATTATAATACAAACTCGTAAACATGTCACATTGTACATTGATAAATACTTTAGGATCACGTTATTCCTCTAAGTCTTTTATAATGCCCTACATCACGTACCGAACCCACAACAACTCCACAACACACCACCGGCTAGGTTCTAAACGAGAATCTATAGAACGAATGTCAATGAAACCTAGGATGATCAATCAAGATGAAGCACGAAGATACGAGTTTCCCTATTCTCTTCCGGACCACTAGACAAACCCCTATCGACCAACCAAGCACTAATGCAGCGCAGCCTCCTTTTACAAAATTATTTGCAAGAAGAGATCACGAACTTGCTTATGTTAAAGATTCTCTCTTTGAAACATAAACACAAATGGGTATGAACTAGAGGTACTCTCTCTTCAAACACACGACAATGAGAAAACTCTTAATTTTTCTTTAATTCAATAACAACTCACTTAGCCCTACGACTTACAACTTATTATATAGGAAAAAACCCTAACCCTAATTGATTCGTCTGAAAAGGAAGCAGAATCAATTAATGAACAAAAAATACCAAAAACAAAAAATTCTACTTTGACTAGGAAATCAAATACTAGAAAGAAATGTAAGGTTGCCAAAACAGGAGGCAACTAAAACGAAATTTCCTAACAAAATAATAAACTCAAAATAATGCATAATTAATTTATATTCTTCATATTTCTGTTCTGCATCAAGCACCCACGTCATACCTTATAGCGTATATCACCTCATTCCACAATCACTCTCAAGTACCATCAATCCCATAAAATGCATTTCGATTAAGTTTTTATCAAGTAGGATACTACTCTTTCTCTAACGACGGAAAGCCAACGGGACAAGGATAACTTAAGTAAATCAAAGGAATTCAATTAAGCATGCTTGAAATATGTTTGGAGGTGTCCAAAGGGGATTAGAAGTGATTGGGGGTCCAAACAATCGGCGGGGAAGCAACAGGAGCAAAACTGGACTTAAGGGTCCTGGTATCGATACACCTTAAAGTTGTTTCTATACAACACTCACTGTCTAGGAAGATAACCTTGTAGTATCGATGCAACACTTAATGTTGTATCGATACCACAACGTTTCGAGTTGCGATTATGCAGATTTTCAAGGGCAAACACAACGACGAAACACAATGATCCAAAGCACGATCAAAGTACAAAATCACTCATAAACACATAGAATGAGTAAGAAATTTCTACCTCAAAGTCGGAGAGCAAATACGTAAAGAGATTGGGCCACGCGAACCCTTGAACTCAAACTTTGAACTACGCCCAAAATACTCCTCTCCGAGCAAAACCGGACAAGCTATGAACACAATGACACGTGAAAAAGATGGAGAGAGGATTGGGCTCTTTGGGTTTTGAGTTTTGCTGGTGTTTTTCAGTGGGATAGCAAGAGAGAGAGTGAGAACCGAAGGGAGAGGGAGAGGGAGAGAGACAGGGAGAGTAGGGAGAGAGAGAGGATTTGAGATTTTAATCCCTTACACTCACACACATACACACACACCCATGTATACTAGCACAAACATAAATTATACTTGCACTCCCTCCACTTTCAATTCTACCACATTGACCCCAAATCAACTAAATCTAATAAATTCCTCAGTTTCTATTATTAATAAACCTTTAAACTAATTCCAAAAATACAGGTCTCCATGGAGATAATCTTGTTTGGTGCCATCATCAAATTATAATGGTGTCATTTATCAATTTCAAACACAAAATTCAGTAACTGCAACTGGAGAAGTTAAGAACACTAATTGATGCTCTTTCTTGTTTTATTACCTAAGATTATGATGGGAAAAAAATTCCCCCCGCTCTGATACCACTCTTATGCTCTGATACCACGTGCTAGGATAATAAGAATCCCACCCACAAGGGAAACACAACAAACAAAAACAAATCACACAAGAGCGAGAACACACAAGAAAATACATGGTTCCCCAAACTCAGCTACATCCACGGGTGAGAGAGATATTCCACTATATGGGAAAATAGACGATTACAATGTGAGATGAAATTAAAAACACTCTCGAGCTTCTAACACCATGGCTCACATAATAATTTTCACTCACCCCATCTCTATTTTTCCTCACATCTACTCTGCTCTCACCTCCCGGCCTGTGTGTCCAGCAACCCCCTGAGGGGTTATACACTCACCCTTTCTCCCGTTTTACACTTGGCACAAGTTCCTTTTATACACCCATAACATAAAAGCCCTTCAATTGCCAAAGAAGAATTTAGAACCCCTTGACGGGTATTAATTATCAAAACACGTTCTCAGCTGTCATTTTCCCTTTTTTCTCTTCCACCCAAAAGCCCGAAGCCCACGGCACAGCTGGCTTTTGCTTTCTTTTTCTCCTTTTCACATTGGGGAAAAACCCAACAGATGTTCCATTTCATTCATTATAAAGGAAAATGTTAACCGCTGCTCCTTTTGTCACTCTCTTTTTTGTTAACGTCACTTCTCTGCAAGTGTTTTTTACACCAAAAATACACTTGCAGGGAAGTAGCGTTAACATAAAAGGGAGTGAAAAAATCATTTTCCATGTTAACAGGTGCTATTGTGCACAAGTTATGTGGGTCCGGAAACCACTTTACACATGCAGCTTTTGCAGAGTATGTCAATCCGTGTTGGATTGTAATGTAGGTTAAGTTGTTAACCCCAAATAACAAAAATGCCATTGTCTTTTCTTTTTTTTTTTTGTATCTTTTTCTATTCCACCAGTTAACTGTTTACTTATTTTTCATATCTTAAAAATTAAACTGTAGTACTTTCACTAACACTTTTAGAACTTTAGAAAAAGTACGCGTTCTGAAACAGTCATTACCGATATTAGATTGAGCTATTTTTTTTAGGAACCCATAAAAAAATATTTAAGAATAATTTGCAGTTTGAATCATTTTTGTAGAGCCCGTAATAGCCACTAAAAAATAAATACTTATTTTAGTTAATGGAACACACCCTAAGAAGGGCCGAGGGTGGGTTTGGATAAACTAGATTAGTACAACTTTTTTTTTTTTTTTATCTTTATTCAATTTTTTTTTGCATTTGTTAGTTTTACGTCAAACTTTTGTGACTTATTGATTTGTCTCGGCGAGATGAATTGATAAAGTTGAATTTTTTTTATCGAAACTCATAATTTTTTTTTTCAAAAAAGACAAAAAAAATGAGTGAAAAAGTGACGCGTCTAGCATATTCTTTTCACAGTAGTCACTGTAACTGACTCCATTGAGTTCGCCACAAAATGAGACGGAAGGACTTCTATTAATGGGAGATGCTATGTTTTTTCCCTTCATGCGCAGGTCATGACTTTTTCACTTTTTTTTTTTGTTGTCTTTTTGAAAAAATTTATGAGTTTCAACAGAAGATTTATATATTTTTTCGATTCCTTTCGCAGAGACGAATCACTAAGTCACAAAAAAATTGATGTAAAATTAATAAATACAAAAAAAATTTAATTAAAGACAAAAAAAAAGGCGTACTAATCTACTCAATTCAAACCCACCCGTTTAAGGTCACTCGTGCGGCAAGGGAAAGATTGATGAGGTAATGACGTGGTTGGGACGTGTATCTAAAATATAACAGGTGAGAATCTAAAGAGCAACAAAAGAGAAGTTTAAATTCGACAACTAGAAAATGATTAGAAAGTAGTCTACAGGTGATGGGAAACATCATACTTTATTCTCTCCTATCCCACGCCATTTTGCATTACAAATACCTGATATACATGTGTCTTATTTCTCACACCAATCATCATGGCTTCATTACCACCATCTCTATCCTCCCTCCTCTTTCTTACCCTAGCTTTGATTCTCATTTCTATTTCACCTGCATTTTCCACGCCACGTCAAGCTCTTGATGATCATCAAGATTAATTGATGAAAACTGTTGTAACGAATGCTATGAATGCAAGCTAAGAACGAGAAATTGAAAACTAAACAAGAAATCACAAAGACACAAGATGTACGTGGTTCCCCAAGATGGGTATGTCCACGGGCGAGGAGAGAGAGGATTCACTAACCAACGTGAAGAAGAGATACAAAGAGCCGGCTATAATCCGTAACTCTATAAAGGCCACAATATGAAAGCCCAAAAGATAATTTCTAGAAGTACCCCAAAAGCCTTATTTATAATAGGCTACAAAAACGGGAACAACATAATTAACCAATGTGGGACTAAAGAATACAAGGCATTCCCAACAATTCTCCACCTTGACTTGAATTCCACCGAACTAAATCACCAAATATAGCTATCCCCTTCTAACCTCTCACTCGCCAAATGCCTCCGAGGGGCGATCAACTGCAAATACCAAGCAAGCCCAAGCAATGCTTGAACTTGGCAACCGGAACCGATTTAGTCAACATATCTGCTGGGTTATCTGCCGTACCCACTTTCTTCACCTCAACTTGCTTCTGCGAGATGATATCCCGAACGAAGTGATACCTGACATCGATATGCTTAGTCCTCTCATGATACATCAGATTTTTAGTCAAATGTATAGCACTCTGCGAATCACAAAATACTGAACTCACACCCTGTGCAAGACCAAGCTCACAAAGCAAACCTCTCATCCACAATGCCTCCTTCACAGCTTCAGCAATGGCCATATACTCCGGTTCTGTTGTAGACAGCGCAACTGTAGCCTGTAAAGTAGCTTTCCAACTAATGGCACTTCCGGACAGAGTAAAGACATAACCTGTCAGAGACCTCCTCTTATCGTGGTCACCGGCAAAATCCGAATCAACATAACCAACAGCATGATCACCAGAATTGACAATCCCAAACAATAGACCAACACCTGCAGTTCCGCACAAATACCGTAGTATCCATTTCACAGCCTCCCAATGTGCCTTTCCTGGACGCCCCATATAACGACTAACGACACTAACTGCATGTGAAATATCAGGACGAGTACATACCATGGCGTACATAAGGCTCCCAACTGCGCACGAATATGGAACCTGAGACATATACTTCTCCTCATCCTCCGACTCTGGTGACAACTCAGCTGAAAGTCGAAAGTGTGCTGCCAAAGGGGTACTGACTGGCTTCGAGTTCTGCATGGCAAAGCGCTCAAGTACTTTAAGAACATAAGACTTCTGATTCAAAAATAATTTGCCAGCTACTCGATCTCTGCAAATCTCCATACCCAAAATACGTTTTGCCGCACCCAAATCTTTCATCTCAAATTCACCACCTAACTGTTGTTTCAACCTGTTGATTTCTGACACACTCTTGGCAGCAATAAGCATATCATCAACATACAACAGTAGATAAACAAATGAACCATCTGGAAGTTTTCGAAAATATACACAACTGTCATACTCACTCCTAGAATATGACTGGCTTATCATAAAAGTATCAAACCGCTTATACCACTGCCTAGGGGATTGTTTGAGGCCATACAAAGACTTACGAAGTAAACAAACGTGATCCTCCTTACCAGAAATAACAAATCCCTCAGGCTGACGCATATAAATCTGTTCCTCAAGCTCGCCATGCAAAAACGCAGTTTTGACATCAAGTTGCTCTAACTCAAGATCATAACATGCAACAATAGCAAGTAAAGTGCGAATGGAACTATGTTTTACAACTGGTGAAAATACCTCATTGTAGTCAACACCCTCCTTCTGGCTGTATCCTTTCGCCACTAGCCGAGCTTTAAACCGAGCGTCTTCTACCCTTGGAATACCTGGTTTGCGCTTGAAGATCCACTTGCATCCAACAATCCTCTTCCCTTTCAGCGGTTCTACTAACTCCCATGTCTGATTCTTCTGAAGAGACTCAATCTCCTCATTCATAGCAACAAACCACTGTGCAGACTCAGCGCTCAAAATAGCTTCCGTATAGCTTGAAGGCTCCTCATACTCAACTGTTTCAGCAACTGATAAAGCATAGGCCACCATCTCAGAATAAGCCGAATACCTTTCAGGAGGCCGAATCTCCCTCCTTGGCCTATCTTTAGCAATAGTGCGTGGTTGCTCAACTAATGCATCAACCTCTGTGTCTGAACTCTTGAACTCCTCTTCAATTGGCTTCTCAATGTGCTTCTTCCCTGAGTCGGAAGATTCACCCAAAAACTCCATCTGCTTTGGAACACTATGTTCTTGAACTGTATCATCAACCTGCTTAGACCCCTTAATCAGATAATTTTCATCAAAAGTCACATCCCTACTGATCAAAAACTTCAAATCATCAGAGCACCATAACCTGTACCCTTTGACACCTGCTGCATAACCCAAGAAAATACACTTCTTGGCCCGTGGCTCCAGTTTACCTTCATTCACATGAGCGTAAGCTGGACACCCAAAAACACGCAACACAGAATAATCAGCCGGATGACCTGACCATACCTCAAACGGAGTCTTACACTCAATAGCAGTCGACGGAGACCTGTTCACCAAATAGCATGTTGTGGAAACGGCTTCAGCCCAAAATTCTTTGCCCAATCCGGAATTGGACAACATACAACGTGCCTTCTCCAAAAGAGTCCTGTTCATTCGTTCAGCCACACCATTTTGCTGAGGGGTTTTTCTCACTGTGTGATGCCTCACAATGCCCTCATCACTGCAAAATCTATCAAACTCGCCAAGACAAAACTCCATACCATTATCAGTTCTCAAACGTTTTATTTTCTTACCAGTCTGATTCTCAATCAAAGTTTTAAACTGTTTGAATGTATTAAAGGCGTCACTCTTATGTTTCAATATATACACCCAAACCTTACGAGAGAAATCATCTATAATACTCATAAAATATCGAAAACCACCTTTAGAAGTTACCTCTGCGGGACCCCAAAGATCCGAGTGAAAATAATCCACCGTGCCTTTGGTGCGATGAACAGCTGTACTGAATTTTACCCTGCACTGCTTGCCGTAGACACAATGCTCACAGAAATCCAGTTTCTCAATTTTCTGGCCACATAGCAAACCCTGTTTGCTCAAAACTGTCATCTCCCTCTCGCTCATATGCCCAAGGCGCATATGCCACAAACGAGTCAAGTCTGAATCTGAAACCTTGGATGAAGCAACCGTTGCTGCAGCACCTATAACTGTACTGCCCTGGAGTGTATAGAGGTTACCACGCTTCTGACCCTTCATCAGTACTAATGCACCCCTTGAGACTTTCAAAACTCCACCTTCACCGAGGAATTTGCAACCATGAGAATCAAGAGCACCCAGGGATATAAGATTTTTCTTCAAATCTGGAACATGTCGAACCTCAGATAAAGTCCTAACAATACCGTCATGCATCCTAAGCTGAATCGTTCCTGAACCAACAGTCTTACAGGCCATGTTGTTGCCCATCAAAACTGTACCACCATTGACTGCCTCATAAGTAGAAAACCACTCTCTATGCGGACACATATGGTATGAACATCCAGAATCTAGAACCCACTCGGTATTAGAGCGAGAATCGCCCTCTGTAACTGATAACACATTATCTGACTCATCTGAACTTTCAGCAATTCCAGCAATTACTTTACCCCCTTTCTGGTCTTCTTTTTCCTTCTCCTTGAGTTTTAAACAGTCACTTTTTCAGTGCCCGGGTTTCTTGCAATAATTGCACTTTCCCTTCTTCTTACCTGATGATCTGGATCTTCCCCTATTACTTGACTCCACCCTTTCTGTTGTTCTTCCCCTAACAAATAAACCCTCCGCATGTGCATCACCCTCACCTGACACTTTTTTCCTCAATTCTTTCGAATATAGGCTGGCCTTAACATCCTCCATGGATATCGTGTCTTTGCTATACAATAGGGTTGTAACAAAGTGCTCATACGAAAGTGGTAAAGAACATAGCAAAATTAGGGCTTGGTCCTCATCCTCAATTTTACTATCAATATTTTTCAGATCCATAATAATACGGTTGAACTCATCTAAATGATCTTTAACAGGTATACCTTCTCGCATACGAAACGTATAAAGACGTTGTTTGAGATATAACCTGTTGGTGAGCGACTTCGTCATATATATGCATTCCAACTTCAGCCAAATTCCTGCTGCTGAAGTTTCTTCTTCCACCTCGCAAAGAACGTCATCTGCCAGACTCAACTAAATAGAACTCAGAGCTTTGGCATCCGTATCATCCCAATCTTCCTCTTTGATTCCAGAACTAGTCTTGCCTAACAAAACCTTCTGCAATCCTTGTTGGGTTAGCAGAGCCTTCATCTTTACTCTCCAAAGACTGAAACTGCTGCTCTGCCCATCAAACTTCGCAATCTCAAATTTAGCCGCCATAGCCACAATCGGAAACGAAACCCTAGTTTTTGCAACCTAAGGCTCTGATACCAGTTTGTTGTAACGAATGCTATGAATGCAAGCTAAGAACGAGAAATTGAAAACTAAACAAGAAATCACAAAGACACAAGATGTACGTGGTTCCCCAAGATGGGTATGTCCACGGGCGAGGAGAGAGAGGATTCACTAACCAACGTGAAGAAGAGATACAAAGAGCTGGCTATAATCCGTAACTCTATAAAGGCCACAATATGAAAGCCCAAAAGATAATTTCTAGAAGTACCCCAAAAGCCTTATTTATAATAGACTACAAAAACGGGAACAACATAATTAACTAATGTGGGACTAAAGAATACAAGGCATTCCCAACAAAAACTGGTTTCAAAATTACTCTAAACCACATTGATTCAGGTGGAAACTTTACTAACTCCGAACGTTTATATCGGGCACTGAAGCGTTCCAGTCGTAGGTTCCAAATGTTTTTAACAGCTAAACATTCGAAACTCAGGATCACGGTTTATGCCGGAGCGGACGAATACCTTATGAACTTTTCGATAGGTACCCCACCAAAGTCATACTACGGTACAATGGATACCGACAGCGACCTCATATGGACTCAATGCCAGTCTTGTCTAGAGTGTTTTTCTCAGCCCGACCCGGTGTTCGATCCCGAAAAATCCTCCTCTTTTTCAAATGTGACATGCTCCAACAACCTTTGCCATGAGCTGCCAAAATCACAATGCAACGCGTACGATGGGTGCGTGTATTTCTATGATTATGGAGATAATAGTTTCACTGCAGGTTATTTAGCCACCGAAACCTTTACTTTCGAGAAGGTCTCGGTACCGAACGTAGCGAGATATTACTTTCGAGAAGGTCTCGGTGTTCGATCCCGAAAAATCCTCCTCTTTTTTTCCGGAAAAATGACGGCTTAATACCCGCCAAAGATATTTTTAGCATTAATAAATATTTTCTGCATGTCATTGACGGGTATTAATTATCAAAACACATCCGTGATCGTCATTTTCCCTTTTTCCTCTTCCACCCAAAAGCCCAAAGCCCACGGCACAGATGGCTTTTGCTTTCTTTTCTCTTCTTCACTAGATGTTCTCCTTTTCACATTGGGGCAAAACCCAACAGATGTTCCATTTCATTCATTATAAATACTGATATGCCTGTGTCTTACTTCTCACACCACTCATCATATATGGCTTCATCACCACCATCTCTATCCTACGACCTCTTTCTTACCCTAGCTTTGATTCTCATATCTATTTCACCCGCGTTTTCCATGTCACGTGACTCACGTCAAGCTCTCGATGATCATCAGGATCAACTGATGAAAACTGGTTGCAAAATTACTCTAAACCACATTGATTCGGGTGGAAACTTCACTAACTCTGAACGTTTATATCGGGCAGTGAAGCGTTCCAGCCGCAGACTACAACTGTTCAATGAAATGGTTTTGAGAGCTAAACATCCAAAACTCAGGACCACGGTTTATGCAGGAGAAGGCGAATACCTTATGAACTTTTCGATAGGGACCCCGCCAATGTCCTACTCCGGTATAATGGATACCGGTAGCGACCTCATATGGACTCAATGCCAGCCTTGTCTCAAGTGTGCTCCTCAGCCCGATCCGTTGTTTGATCCAAAAAAATCCTCCTCTTTTTCACGTGTGTCATGCACCAGCCAATTTTGCCGAGACCTGCCAGATTCAGATTGCAACCCCTTCTACGGGTGCGTGTATAACTACACATACGGAAGTGGGTTAACTTTAGGTTTTTTAGGCACCGAGACCTTTACTTTCGAGAAGGTCAAGGTGCCGAAAGTAACGTTTGGTTGTGGTCTATTTAATTTGGGATTCGGGACCGAGGGCCTGATAGGCTTCGGACGCGGACCCTTGTCGCTCGTCTCCCAGTTGGGTGAGCCCACGTTCTCATATTGCTTGACTTCCTGGAATGGAAGTAAACCCAGTACTCTTTTGATAGGCTCCCATGCAAGTGTGAATTCCTCAGATGGTGGTGGGGAGATCAAAACCACCCCTTTGATTCAAAACCCAGATTTTTATTATCTTTCTCTCGAAGGAATCACGATTGGTAGCACTAGGTTGCCCGTAAACAAAACAACTTTTGCTCTTAATGCTGATGGGTCTGGGGGCCTGATCATAGATTCGGGCACAACAATTACGCAGTTGGCGGAAAGTGCTTATACTCATGTTAAGGAAGAGTTCAAATATCAGGTAAAGCTTCCGGTAGTCGACGCTTTAGACTCGACCGGGCTTGATCTTTGCTTCCAGTTGCCATCCGATCCTTCTGATCGTGTGGAGATACCCTCGCTGGTATTCCATTTTACGCATGCAGATTTAGATTTACCGACGGAAAACTATATGCTCCCGAACTCCAGTTTGGGGGTGACGTGTTTGGCCATGCTTGGTTCAGGTGATACTAGCTCCATATATGGGAATATACAGCAGCAAAACTTCCTGGTGGTGCATGACTTATACAAAGAAACCCTGTCATTTATGCCAACGGAGTGTGACAAGTTTTGAGCTCTTCTATTAGTTGAACTCAAAACTTGTTTGGCCGGCCATGGTTGTTTCTCGCGTTGTCAAGTTTATCATGTGTTTTTCCATGGTCATGCAAGTGTTTGGCCATGGTTGCTTGTATTGTAGCGTTTGTCAGTTCTCTCTTTATTTTGTGGTATGATCAGTCATCAGTGTGAGCGATGGCGGATTTCTCTCCTTGGAGTTGGAACCCATCTTAAATAAACTCACTGTTTTCATCATTAGTGGTTTGCTTAATTGGAATGAAAATCAGTGATATGAATATTTAAAGCATCTTTTCTTCCACTACTGCAGAAAAGATTTCAACATCTTTTACTTCTATTTGTTCTCTCGATCTCTGTTCCAATGTACTAGAACTATATATACTAAATTTTGTTTTTGAGTTACTTTTGGAGGGGAGAGCCATGAGAGTGCCAAATGGCAATTACGATCAGTACTGCAATTACGAGAAAAATAATACTATAGATATTGAGATTTTAAATATATCATTTAAAAGAAGCCATATCTATTATATCTAAAAATACAATATAGTACAACAATTACCTTTCGTGAGGAAAGCTCTTAGAACGACAAATGTTCCCGATTCTATACACATTTTATTTCATAAACCTTTTTTTTTGTCAAGCGGTATGAGAATATACAAGTATGAGAATTACATGAAACTATAAACAGCTCTACAATCACTATAAGTCCAACGGCAAGCGGAGGTCTTCGGCAGATGTCCGGAATGACCGTGGACACGAGCACCTGCTCGGAGCTTTGCTGGGCGATTTCTAGGCAGTGGCGGACGGTGATTATTTATCGGTTTCCCATCGTCTAGGGGTCTGGTGGTGTAGTCGTTCACGACCAGGATTGGTGATCGGATCTTGTGCATGGGTAGTGGTTTGTTTTGTCTGGTGCGGAAGTCGGCGGCATGTGGTGGTGCGGTGGTTGCTGGATCTGTTTTATTAGTTTTGGGACGGGTTTTGATGTTTTTTGCATGTAGGTGATGCGAGGTGTGGCGATCTGAGGTGGTTGCCTCTGCCGCGGGTGATTCTCCAATCGGTTTTGGGATTGGCGACATACGATAGGTTTATGGCGTTTTGATTCTTCGCGGCGGCAACTTGGCGTCCGGATTCCAAATATGTGAATTAGGATTTCTGTGTATTTGGGCTTAATTATTGGGCTTTGTCTTTGTCTTTGGGCATTTCGGCCTTTTTGGGTGTTAGGTTTTGTTCCTTTTGCGCTTTATTGTTTTATTCGGATATTAAGGTCTAAGAGCATCTCCAATGGGAAATGCCAATTTCTACGTGAACATGTTAATGGTAACAATTGACACCAAAATTCAATCCAACCTAACAGTCTTCTTTGATGCCAAAATCTACGTGGCTTTGAAGGGAATGACAAAGTTGTCAAAGTTGACAACCACCCTCCTTCATGCCTAATTTCAAAAAATGACCGTTTGGATTGATATAAGGATTGACATTAAGGGTTAGAGAGGGATAACTTGATGTCAAATAAAAAAAATTTGGTAAAAGGGTTGGAAAGGAAGGCTTTGATGTCAAATTGAAGATGCCAAAATGCCACGTAAGCCTTCAAAAAACGTTTGACATCTCCAATACGAAGTCATGGGTTGGAAATGCTCTTAGGTGTTGAACTCTGTCCTTTGGGGTGTTTCTTTGATTGCTACCTTGCCAATCAATGACTTGGGTCTCGGATGTGTATTTGTTGCCCTTCTCCTTCCTTCTTTTGGTCTTTGTATTCACATTCAAAGATTAATAAAATTCTTTCTTGCTGTTCAAAAAAAGAAATATTAGTTGCATTAGGGATAGTAACAATCCCAAATATTTCCACAATCGTTATAAGCTCAATCAAACTACTAGCTACATTAGCGAGAGAAAAAATCCCAAAAGATACCAAGACAAGAACACCCACATGCAAATGTGAAGATTCGAGCTCTTGGTCTCACAAAATGAGGAGAGAGAGAGAGAGAGAGAGAGAGAGAGGGAAGAAGAAGAAGAAGAAGAAGAAGAAAGAAGCTGCAAATTGTACGTTGCTACCCTATAGAGAAATGCAAAAGTCATATCCAACTAAGCTAATCACAATTGGTTTAATTTCATAAATTGAGCGATAATGCCACGATTGAGTTTATTAATGCCACTACTGATTGCAATAGCCTAATAACTTTACCCTCACGTCCGCTTGTGAGATTCAAACCCACCAACACCCCACCTCTTCCCCTCGCTCTGTCACTCTCCCCCTCTTTATCTAGTTTTATATAGGTTCCGGTGAGGGATCCCTCATTTTATTAAAATGCGGGACTCCTCTTCTCGATTGAATTTCGATGATCCGAGCCGCTCAAAGTGATTAGAACGTGATTTTAAGGGTCCCTTAAAGAAATCAGCA
The DNA here is from genome assembly GCF_030253575.1 of Rhododendron vialii. Classification (NCBI taxonomy): domain Eukaryota; kingdom Viridiplantae; phylum Streptophyta; class Magnoliopsida; order Ericales; family Ericaceae; genus Rhododendron; species Rhododendron vialii. The sequence continues at coordinate 42,497,618 of NC_080558.1, read as the reverse complement.
AAAAAAATGACCGGGAAGGGCTTCATCCAAGCAGTTTTCATTGAACGGTTCAAAAAAAACTGCTCGGATGACGCCCTTCCTGGTCATTTTTTTTGCTGATTTCTCGCGGGGACCCTTAAAATTACGTTCTGCACACATTGAACGGTTCGGATTTTCAAAATTTGATCGGAAAATGAAAGAGGAATCCCCCACTTGAAAATTTCTATATATATATATATATATATATATATATATATATATATATATATATATATATATATAAGATGTTTGGGCTAGCTTACATGTACCTCGTCCTTTCCCCTTGCCCACTAATCCAGAATTCAACCACCGCTTGCCAAAGGAAAGGACACCATGGGTGATCTTCGAATTTAGTACAAACCCTATCTTCGAATGAAGCAAGACCACCGTCGGGGATCTCCAATCAAGAAATAATGCCATAGTTGTTGAGATGCTTTCTCCTTTTTAATTGTGATGCTTTTTTCACGTGCTCCCTTTAATCTTTGGAACTCTACTTTCAAAGATTAATATAATTTCTTTTGCCTTTCAAAAAGGAAATAATGCCATAGTTTACCCATAACTGAAACTCTTTAATTAGTTTTGATAAGTACGTTCTGTTATTGAAGTTCAGACTCATTACGATCTCTTAGGGGCATACCCCAGCTATACAAAAACTAGCCAATCACCGGAGACAAAACAAAGAAAATTAACCAACATGCTTTTCAGGACAATGCTACAAAGAGAGTGTTTGGATGGCTATTTTTTGGATTTTCTTTTTTACTTTTTTAATTTAATTCTAGGTGTTTGAATGGAGCTAGGTACTTAGGAGTGGCAAATTCAATCCAGACCCGTTAAGAAATTCAAACTCATCTATTAAAAAATAGACCCAACCCAACCCATTTATTAGTTGGGTTAGAATGGGTTCAAACCCATTTACCCATTTATTATTGGGTCTTAATTGGATTTCAATTGGGTCAACTTTAACGCTCAATGGGTCATAAACATTACCCAACAAAAAATAGAGCTACCATAGAAATGAAAAAAACAAAAGTAAACATGTTACGTGAAGCGAACCTTTTTCTTGGTCAAATCGGAAACTGGTGACTCGGTTTGAACAGTTTCATGTTACGAATTCTAGTTATAGTAAAAGCCGAGCCGAACTCATACACTAAACGAACCAAAAATTCGAACTCAAACTTCGTTGGTTTGTAATAGGGGTGTTCAAGAAAACCGCCCGAACCGTAAAACCGGTCCGATCCGGACCGAACCGTCATATTTGGTCTGGTTCTGTGGTTCTGCGGTCAGGTTATGGTTCCAAAAAAATAAGAACCGTTAATTTTGGTTCGGTTACTGGTTCTCAATTAAAGAACCGTGGTTAGAATCGGACCGGACCGTTTAAAACTAATATATATATAATTATATAAAATAAATATATGTGTGTAATTTGGTAAATTAATCTCTTTCTTGCTAAACTTACTTTATTTAGAGATAAAATCTCATTCGTTAGGAAAGTTTTTATTTTCTTTCTTCTTTTTCTATTCTAATAGATTACTTTCTTATTCTTTTAATTCTTTGCAACCTTATTTAACGGATTAGTCTTTATAATTTCAATCTCACGTCTCTCTTTCTCACACACCGGTGATAGGTTTGGATACTAATTGGATAGAATCGGAACCGGAGCCGAACCAAAACCGGACCGGTTTTGCGGTTTGGTTCTGGTTCGGTTCCACTCATGTATTGGTTAGGTTCTGGTTCTCAATTTCTTAGAACCGTTTGAAATGGTCCGGTTACTGATTTTCTAGAAAACCGGACCAATCCGGACCGTGTACACCCCTAGTTTGTAAACGAGCCGAGTCCGGTTCGAACCGAGCTTATACAAAACGAACTGAGGATTCTGAGCCGAATGTGGAACACCGAGACGGAGTATCTCGGGTGGTTTGGCGAAAGTTCCAGTGGTTACATACGACGATATTCAGTCGGATATTTTGAGAGAGAGAGAGAGAGAGAGAGAGAGAGAGAGAGAGAGAGTAATTTTCGAATACTTGGAGTAACTCGATCTCACTTATCGGTTTCATTCAGAGATTCACCAACACCAACATGACTCTAGCATTATGCACATATTCTTTCGAAACTAAAGCGCGCAATAGGGTCCTAGTACATTTTCTTGTTCCTGTGGTTGCCGCTTAAGCTTCTTTTTTTTTATATTTATAATCAGGTGTTCAGGCAAGCTTATACGCATTTCAACTAACCTTGGAACTATAAATTCATCGTCCACTAGCGGGGCCCCACTTAAGCGGGACTGACCCAAAAGGAGTTTGATAGCACCAGATATGTTTCGAACCTGAGATCTTAGGAGTGAGGAAACCCCAAGTCTCATGTCTTGACCACCGGACCAACCCCTCACTTAAAGCTATGTTTGGATCTTAGATTTCTGGATAAATTCGATGAGAAAAAACTAAAAAGAAAAGGAAAAGTTAATCCATCAAGAATTTACTTTCCTTCGGAATTCCCCAGTGATGCTCATGGCTCTACTCTTTGACCTGGGTTGTCGCATTGAACAACCTCAACCCTTCGCAAATTCGTACTACTAGTATAAGGGGTAATTCGGTCATTTTAGTATATAGAGGTATTATGGTAATTTTAGTATGTAAGAGTAATTTGGTCATTTAAATGTACAAGGGTGATATGGTCATTTCAGTGTATATGAGTATTTTAGTCATTTTTAATTTTAAGTGGGTTAATGGGTGGGTTGGGTTTGATTTTAAATAAATGGGTTGGGTTGGATATAGATAATTGGACTCCTAACTAATTGGGTTAATGACTCATTAAAGACCCAACTCACTTATAACTTACCCAATTTGATCCAAATTCGCCCATTTGACACCCTAACATACCAATAATGAGTTATGGGAAAACTCAATTTTTGCCTTTGGGTTTATAGCGAAGAGGAGCGTGCAAGAGGGGTTGGAGAGCATTTTGCATTCTCCTTTTTCACTTCTCATTTTGGTTGGAGATGAAAAGACAAAATTACCCTTGCTATATTGTGGATAGAACCCGCCCCCGCCCCTTAATTCACTGATAAGTTAACCTCACTACCCTTCATTCTTACCTTTGATGCATTATTAAATACTAGTGTTTACTCGTGCCTACGGTACTACACAGCCCGGTAGTTGTCGTAGACATGGGCATTTTTGTAATATATTTTTGTTTTTTTTATGCCAACGCTAGAAGCCGAACAGTGGGTAAAAAAAAACCGATGGTATTTTTGTAATATATTTGTAAGAGTGTGAGTGTTTTCTTAAGAGAGTTGGAGAGCACACATCAGCCATTGGATCGAATAAATCACAGCCCTTCTTTCAACTTGTATTTGTGTGATCCCCACACCTTTATATTTTATTAGGTAAATAATCAAGGGCAACAATATGGTAAAATACTAACTTATAATCCATTTTGATGATTACACTCCCAAACACTACGGACTTGTTCGTTTTAGGGATTTTGGATTTGAATTTGTAATTATTTGGATAGGGAGATAGGAGTACGTATTGATTGGAGAGAAGTAGAGATAAAAATGAAAGTAATGGTTGGAGATAGAGATAATGAGTGAATTTTGGGGTAGGGTGATAATTAGAGTCCCAAAACCAAAAACCTCATCCGACCAAGCCCTACTTCTTCTTCAAAATGCATCCAGCACATATCTATACACTTTACATATTCAGAATACATCCTGACCATAATTCAAAAAATAAAAAATGCAACAAGCAAAATGCAAAAAATAAAAAATCATGAATTGGGTGTAATTGGAGGCTTCCAGTTACGATCACAACAAAAAGAAGATAAGAAGTACTAATTATTAAGTAGATAAAAGGTTACTACTGTAAATCATGAATTCGTTGAATACAAAAGCACAAAAGTTTGATGTAGAGAGTCATATATTAGTCTGATTGGATTAATTAATGAAAAAGTTGAAGTGTTTCCCTATCCTCTCTAAAATCTTTATAACATATGCTGAAATGACCCGACAATGAATTAATGTAATTATCCCGCATCATGAAAATCAACGAGTTTTGCTGAACTTTATAGAACTTTTTGGCACAGTACTCTTCTTGGCTGTTTACTTTTGCTATGATTTTTATAACTACACGCGGGTGAAATTTTGTTTGTCTAAACGATAACTGGCTAGCTTTTCAGCTCTTTTTGTCAACTTATATGAACTTTTTTAAACTATGTTCTATATTTTTATGCCTTTTCAATTCCTCTCATTGAACTAAACGATCGATGTATGGTAAAAATCATACCCAAATTTACAAAAAATTAAGAGAGAACGATCATAAAACCATACCAAAAAGTTAGGCCAAATTGATCACCTTTAAAGGAAAGAAAAGAAAAGAAAAAGATTCTCAAATTGAGTTAAATCTCAAAAACAGTTTTCATTACTCAGGTAAAATGGGGGTCCAAAATCCAGTATGCTTCTAATACTGCTTTTCTTATTATTTTTCATTTCTTTCTTAATTATTCTAAACTCAAATAATAAATGTAACATCAAGAGGCCAAAGTTATCTCCAACTTGGGTAAGCACCTGCTTTTGATTTGATTTGAAGGTTTTGGATTTATAAAGAAAATAATTGTCCTTAAACGTTAAAATGAAATGACTAGTTTGTTTGTCGAGATCAATTATAAATCAGGGAGATAGCCCTACAAGGGAAGTCATAATTAATCAAATGACCTATCTTTTAATTTCTTTTCCACACTACTAATCATGAATATTAAGTGTTCAATCAGTCAAGATTATTAGTTTTTCCATATTATAATTGAGGGCCATAATTAGTTGGGGGACTGAAAATTAAGAATTTGATAATACGATCACTGATGATAAAACTTGACATTTTCAGTAACTTCCTTTTGCATCTAAAATCTTCAATAGGATATTTTTTTAGTTATTGGAAGACGACTGAAATTCCTCCATTTTTATGCATGTGGATTTGGATGGTGAAAACATAGTGCTTTTTCTACCTAATGTTTGGCCGGTGGGTCTGGTCCATGTAATTTGGTTAGCAGAATATCTTGTGAGAAAGACATGTAAAACTTAAATGCAATACTTTAGGTAATTAAGGTGCGTGCAGGCAGACCCGAACACTCTGAGTTATTAAAACAAATAGCTATACTTTAGTCATCAAAGTGGTGTGCGCGATATGGACTAGCAAGGGTCACGAAATTATGATGTATCTTCTTTGATATCTCTTTCCAACTCCCAATCTTGGAGGGCTGAATGACTAGAAGTCCCTGTTTTGGCTACAGTTATTGCATTCTGCTAGTTCTAAGGCTCTGCAATAAGAATGTCCGCTCTCTGTCATATGCTGCGAATGGAGTTACTCAAGTGCTGCCAAGACTTAATTCAATTGTTGTTGATATGTATTTGGAGAAGTGGCTAAATGTGTCCGTTTATGTAGAAAGTTGTGGTTGTAATGATTATGGGCTCATTCAATGTTCCCATTGGATGTAATTTTCCTTTCTTTTGTTTTCTTTCCGTGTCCTTTTAGTATGCTTTATCCTTTGTGGCTAGTATTTGGTCTCATCTCGATGAACCCTTAGTCGAGTTTCTAATAAAATCTTGTTGTCTATCCAAAAAAAAAAAAAAAAAAGGGTCACGAAATTATGGTGCACCTTCTTTTTTTTTTTTGAACTGAAATCATGGTCCTTACGGCCTGTTTGGATGGAGGATTTGATTTTGAGTGGATATAGAAGAAGGGTAGATTTGAGGGTGGATATATAATAAGGGGTGATATGTAATAAGGGTTGGCCCACCTCATAAGAAGGGTGGATTTGTAATCCAGTGTTTGGATATTTCTTTGAGGAGGGAATATAGAAGGTGGATATGAAGAGATTAGTTGTCAAATGACTCAATTGCCCCCAGTTTATATTTTAATGGACAAATTAGATTAATTTTATTATAATTGTGATAAATACATATTTATCATTAGTTGTGGGATAAAATAAATTTGTTTTGTCTTATAAATGTTTATACCTCATTTTTATTAAAATTTAAACAAAAAACAAAATCCAACAAATTATTTAGGTCAAATTTTCAATAAATACCCCCTCATTTTTCTTCATCTCATCTCCATTTTATCATTAATTGTGGGATAAATAAATTCATTTTATCTTACAAATGTTTAAACCATATTATTTGTTAGAAGAATATTATTTTTTGAAAAAAATTAAAACGTAGTTGAAAAGTGATTTTTTTATAAAAAAAATATAAGGTAAAAGAGATTTCAAAGGAAACCAGTTACTACCTTGACCAAATTATTAATTTTTCCACAAAGAGTGTAAGGGACCAACTTACGAATAAATACCAAATCTAGGGGTGCAAAGAATAATTTGCCTTTAAAAACTAATTTATTTCTTCACACATGTTCGGTCTTCTTCTTCTCGTTTCTTTCTTCTTTTTCTTCTGGTAATCCCTAGGGCGGCACAGCAGGTACTCTCTCTCTCTCTCTCAAGGGCAAGACAGACTTTCACCAATCCCGCATATCCAACGACATGGGTACCCCTATCGTTCACAAATCCACCCGCAGGTGGATTACGAGTTTGAAGTCTGCAAATCCGGGGCCAAATTGGGGTTGGGATTTTGGCTACCAAAGACCGGAGAAGAGGAAGGGGCGGAGAACAAATCCGGCCACATCCCAAATCCACCAGCCAAACAGGCCGTTAATGGAGTCTTTTCGAGACATCATCACAACAACCCAAATTGTTAAGTCGAAAAACAATATATTAATTGGTTTAGCAAATTAGGTTGCTTAGATATCGAGAGTAACATGATCAGACAACATATCTATTGAAATATGATTTATTAGTACTAGTGTTATTTAGGGAATATATATAATGAATGGTTAGACAAATCTTTCTCAATCATGTAATTATAAATTTCTGAATATTCATATCTTTTAAGTTGTTCAAATAAAATGCTTAGGACGTACACTCTATAAAACTGGACTGTCAGGATAGTGAAAATAAAACTCGAAGGCTCTACTTAGACATACATGCTACAATCCTGTAGTAGATCGATTACACGGATCCGAGTCCACAAACCCATATATATGTATACTCACTATATATATATATATCTATACAATGTACATACGTAATTGCAGATTTAAGAGATTACATTAATTTATATTGGTAAATCTTTCTATGTTGGTTGGTTGTTTGTTTGGGTATGAGCATGTAAAAAAAAGTTAGGTCGCTCTCCAGGGTAAAACTGGTATTCATGAGGTTTTCAGATTTCGAACACTGGACACAGAGTAAGATCTTAATAAGAGATCGATTAAACTATTCTTCAATTCCAGTATTCAAGTTTTTCGAGGGACACAGTGTGTTTTTGGGTCTGTCTCAAGTCCAAAAAAGATAATCGGAGCCGCTCATTTTATTAAAAATATTTTGTTTAGAGTCCCCGTAAAAATCAGCTCTATCCGTTATCGTTAAGGGCGTTTATAAAATGTTCATATTTGCTAGCCTAAATTTTGAAGTAAAATTGGATATTTCGTAAACGCTCTTATCGATATCAAATGAAACTGATTTTTTATAGGGACCTTAAACAAAATATTCTGAACAAAATGAGCGATTTCAATTATCTTTTTTGGACTCGAGACGGCCCAAAAACACGCTGTGCGCATTTTCTGTACGAAGTTGCTGTACAAATAGCAGTTCTGATACCAATTTCTCGGTACAAAGGATGTCGGGTGTCAAAAGTCACCCCTGAGTTGTGGTAGCTAAGGTGAAATGGAAATGCGAATATGCTTAAATGGAAAGTTAATTATTTAATTTGCGCTGTGTCATCATACCATAAATGGCCGATTTCTTTTTTTGTAAATAATGTCTTTAATTATTAAGTCTGTCAAAGATTTACATCCTCTCTTTCTTCAATTACACACATTCTGTTTCTTTGTTCTTTTATTTTTTTATCGGCGTTTATTTGTTCGTCAAAGTATATTATTTTATTTATAATGTATCCATCCACATACCATAAATATGAGCAAATAATATTCGCTGATCTGGATGACCATACATATTTATTAACAATTGATAAAATAAGATAGAGTAACTTTCCGCGAAAAGAGCTGTGATCGCGTCAATCTACCATAAATATGAGCAATAATCTCCATTGATCTGGATGACCATACATATTTATTGACAATTAACAAAATAAGATAGAGTAACTTCGAGAAAAGAGCTGTGATCGTGTCGATCTACCATTAATATGAGCTATAATATCTGCTGATCTGGATCGATGACCATACATATTAATTGATAATTGACAAAATAAGATTGAGTAATTTTTCAGGAAAAAAACTGTGATTGCGTCGATCTAGATGGGTGGTTTGTTTTGACTGATTTTATATTGTATTATTTTTTTTCATTTTTTGATACATGAACCTATCAAATTTAGTAGTAATTAGTATATAGACCCCATGGTGTCAACACACAAAATTTTCCCAAAGTGTAAAAAGAACCCCGGACACACACACACACACTCTCTCTAAATAATCTAAGATTCGCTAATTTGAGCTTATATTCGCTCGATAAAAGCTTGTTCGAGATCAGGTAGTGACATAAACAAATCATAAATATTCAAAACCCTCAAGCTTTCAAACAAAATTTCACCAACATACTTTGTAGCAGGCTGAGCCAATGGCTCGTGCCGTACTGGGCAAGGTGCCAAATCTTTCCTCTGGTATGGACATTGCTAAATTTCGATCCTTTTCGGTTACTCCATCCGTTTCGGCTAATCCACTTGCCACGAATACCTTATGATAAATGTAGTTTGGTTGGTTCTCATGACCATGACACTCCCGTATGGTTTTCATCCTTCCAGTTTGGCCTTTAGTATCTTTAGGACCACAATTTTGGCAGGCCCGCCCGCATTTGTAATTTAGTTATGTCAATTCTTGACAAATTCCCGAAAGAAAAGACAACTGTACATAGCAACACATGCTCACTTAAATTATGCATATGAGATTGGGGGGATGCTCATTACATGTTAGTAGAAAACACCCCTGATATTTTCAGTTTTCACTTGAGCTTTGGAACTCCGCTGCCTTTCTTTTCTCCAGTGGGACGCTTGGTCTCTCATCCTATCCGGCTAGCACAATTTTTTCAAAGGTTATTAAGAACCTGTGTCACACACTTGACACCTAGATGATAGTGGGATGATTTTTAAAAATTTTAGTTGGTCATTAACCCAGGAAGCATACTTAGTATAAAGATTACTATAGAACCATGCAGAAAACTCTAAAAATATTTGTGCAGGAAATGGTCTAGTAAATATCTTGGGTTATCTTTGGGAGCCAATCTTTGGAACAAAATTGCAGGGGATCCAGTGATAGAGACGGTGAAAAGGGATATATGTCTTTATGGCAAAGAAGATCGTTATCAATTGCAGGTAGGATTACACTGATCAAATTCACTCTTGCTACCGTGCCAGTTCATGAGGTTAATGCCAAGATTCAAAGGAGCTTTTTATGGGGTGACTTTGTCAATGGAAAGGTGCAGAACTTCGACAAAAAAATTGATGAACTGTTGTGCAAATGGCAATGGACATTTGGATAGACGAATCATCACTGCAAAAGGAAGTTACACCAAGAATGATGTTCTGAATATTTTCGCACACATTCACAACCAAACTGCAGGTTCTAAATAGTGCACTTTTTTTTTTGCCAAGTAATAGTGTACACAATATAGAAAGAAATTTATTTGCTTGGGAAGAGGAGGAGCAGCAGCAGCAGCAGCGCATGAACTTATTAAATCTTTTAAATGAAATCGGTCTTTTGGAATCTGATTATGCTGGCAATGATATTGGATGGCCAAACTTTAAGTATGTTTCCCTATCAAGTCTCTTGTTTAATGTAACATGTTCCAATTAAACATATGGGTTGTTTGGGAGCCTATTTTTTGGCTTTTCATTTTCACATTTTTGGATTATGGCTAGAATGTATTTTGAGTATGGTAGATGAATGATGAAAATGAACTATGGATTGATTTTTTACCAAGTTGCCCTTGGTTTTTGTTATTGTGTTAAAAGGTGTACAAATACAAAGATATATGTATACATATACACATATACATACACAGTCAATCTCAAATGAGGTGGTCCGCATTTTAAATAAAATGCGGACCTCCTCATTTCTCTCATTTCCCGATCAAATTTTGATGATCCGAACCGCTCAATGTGTTCAGAACGTGATTTTAAGAGTACTTATGAGAAATTGGCAAAAAAAAATGACCAAGAAGGGCTTCATCGGAGCAGTTTTGTTTGAACTGTTCGATAAAAAATAAACAAAAACTGCTCGGATGAAACCCTTCCCGATCATTTTTTTTTTGCTGATTTCTCGCGGGTACTCTTAAAATGACGTTCTGAACACATTGAGCGGCTCAGATCATCGAAATTGAATCGGAAAAAGGAGGTCAACATTTTATTAAAATGAGGTAGTCTTCACAAGAGACGAACTGTGCATGTGTGTGTATGTATGTGTGTGTGTGTGTGTGTGTGTATATATATATATACACACACATACAAAAATGCTACCGGTACAGAAATCTGTGCATAGATTTTTTTGTGGGACCCACCATGGGTCCCACACAAATGATCCGAACCGTTCATTAAATGTAAAACATTTTTTCAAGGGCTCCTGTAAAAAATCAGCTCAATCCAATACCTATAGGTGCTTGATTTAATTATCTAACTTTTCATTACCCGAAAATCTGAATGAAAATTTAGATGGTTGGATCGAGCACTTATAGGTATTAGATTGAGTTAATTTTCTACGGGGGCTCTTGAAAAAATATTTTACATTTAATGAACGGTTCGGATCATTTGTGTGGCACCTGTGGTGGGCCCCACCACAAAATCTGTGCACAGATTTCTGTACCAGTAGCAGGGCTATATATATATATATATATAATATTTTGCGTTTGGCCTTTATTATTGTGTTAAAAGATGTAAAAAAAATTATTTTATTTTTTATTTTTTATTTTTGCACTCTCTCTCTCTCTCTCTCTTAGGGCAAAAGTGGTAAATATATAATAATAGTATGGGTATTTTGGTAATTGCACGGAAAATGGCAAAATGGGAAACCGTGAAAAGGACCTCCTGCCTTGATTCTCCGTTTTTGCTTCTTCAAGGAGAATCTAAGAATGGGTTTTTAAAATGGGCTTGCCAAACACCGAAAATGAAAAAATGGGAAAATGGAAAAACGGGGTTGCCAAACACCCCCATAACTTTTCTCCATTTTAGGTAGAAAGTATTCAACAAACTACACTATTTTCCTTAGACCTCTTATAAGGCCAAAAAATTTGGGCCTCGAGCAATTTCTTTAAAGGCCTTAGCCCAGTGCCTTGGGTTTCCAAAGCATGGCCCATTAGTATCACTTTGTTAGGGGTGCATATTGGAACTCGGGCCCAAAATCTTCGGGCTTGGGTCAACCTAGTCCAGCCCATCAGGCTCCCGCCATAGTTCATCCTCAAGCTGAAGCCTATCTATGTCAACAAAATCTAGGCCCATGTACATCCCACGACCCTACCATATTCGGGCTTGGGCTTGGGCTTGGGCGCGACACTCATGGCTCATTGCCTTCTTTCTTGTACGCTAGTAAGATGAATGATAGCCTATGCCTTTTCTCAACTTTTGGAGTCTACCTTTGGGCGCTTGAATCAATTCAATAAAAAAAGAATAAAAAATCTCCCAGTTGAGCTGTCTTTTAGCAAGCTCTTAGCTTTCATTATAAAGATCACAAAAAAAGTTTTGAGCTTCCGAATCAGGGAAAGAATTTCACATAAAATTTACTAATGATTTCGTAGAACTTTTGCCAAAGGAAGAAATGAGGAAATTGCCATATAGGGCCCTTTTTTTAGAACTACTTTTGGAGGAGTAAATTATATTTGCTAATATTTGAATATAAGTAGTTAGTTTAGTTACTATAAAAATGGAGAGACAACATTTTTTTTATAAAAAAAAAAACTTCATGAATTGCATGAAGTGTTTTTATTGCATGACTTCAAAACAAAGTGCCTAAAATATTATTGAAAATTGATGTAGGCAAAAAGAGTATTGACTAAAAATACTTTTTTTTTTGGGTGAAAATTGACTAAAAGTAGTACTTCTTCATACAATAAACAAACCATGAATGTGTGCTACAAAATTTTGTACTTTGACAAAAGAATGAATAAGTCATGTTTCGGACATAAAATCACAGCCAAGCACTACTATAGGATGCTAAGTATGTTGGGCTTTTTGCTTTCAAAATTCAAAATTTGGACTGTACTTTAGATCTTCAACACAGAACAGTAAAGTTTGCATTTTAGATTAAACAAGCATATCTAGTTTGGCTGATCAAAAAAAAAAAAGCATATCTAGTTTGGACTTTGAACATACAAATTCATTATCTATAGACATACTCCATCCGTCCCATTTTGATTGTCCATTTTCGTTTTTCATGTTGTTCTGTCAAAGCTTATCTCTCAATCTACAATATTTTTTATAATTTTGAAAACTTTGTATTTTAGATCTAATTGAAAACTATCAAATAAGATCCATATTACATATTTTTGAAGATTCATATTGAAAGATATAAGCGTTGAAAAAACGGTACGAAAAAACGAAAATGAACAACCAAAATGGGACGGAAGGAGTATTACTCATGATGGGTATGGATCCGGCTTTGAAGGGATAAAATCTTCAGACTTGGGATCAAGGTTAGTCGGGAGCTCAACGGGCCGAGCTTTGGGTAGGGCCGAGCTTCAAAACCTCTAGCCTGCTTGACCGATTTCCTAGTCCTAAATTAATGGGTTGCCCCAAGCGTAGGGCGGAGATCGACGCAGCATAATATCCGGTAAGTCCGGAGTCGAATCCACAGAGACGGTGATGTGTGCTGACTAAAAATTCGGGTTGTAGAATTAAAATTAGCTCTTAGGTAGCCACCCCTTATTGTTTTGTTTGAGATTAACTAAAACTTA